>NC_139695.1:29161480-29423980 GCF_964106915.1 Podarcis gaigeae
AACTTCTGGGAGGGGAAGTGACGCACCAGACCCCACCAATGAGGAATGAGGGTTTCCAGGCACACGGAGACCATTGCCTTTCACGTAGCCACACTGGCAGGACCCCCAATAATATTAGGGGTGAGCTGGCTGGCACTACATGATCCAGTAGTGGCATGGCATCAGCAGACGGTCACCTTTGGGTCAGCTCACTGCTTGGAACACTGTCTAGGGGAGGAAAACCCAAGGATGACCGTGGCCAGGGTGGCTAGGGTGGCTGTGGAGCCAAAAGGGGAGGTACCACCACAATATGCTGACCTGCAGGAGGGCTTCAGCGAGAAGGAGGCGGATAGGCTACCCCCTCATAGGCCCTTTGACTGCCAAATCAACTTACTCCCAGGGGCTCAGCTGCCAGTGGGTAAACTGTATGCCATGTCGGACCGGGAAATGCAGGAGTTGCGGGAATTTATTGACAAGAACCTGAAAAGAGGTTTCATAAGAGAATCAAAGGCGGTGGGGGGGCAGTCTGGTGTTCTTTGTGGACAAAAAAAAATACTAATCAGCCCAGGCTCGTTGTGGACTACCGGGCCGTCAACCTGGTGTCAGAACCCGTGACCTTCCCAATGCCCAGGATTGACGACATTTTAACACGCGTGAGGCAGGGGAAATTTTTTTACCAAGCTGGACCTCATGGGAGCGTACAATTTGATTAGAATGAGGGAGGGGGACGAATGGAAAACCACCATGTTCACCCCCCTGGGGGCCTTTGAGTACTTAGTTATGCCATTTGGATTACAGTTGGGCTCCGCCTGTTTTCAAGCTTTCATGCACCACGTGTTAGGGTCCCTGCTGTACAAGAACTGCGTAGCCTTTTTGGATGACGTCTTAATCTATTCGGACAATGAGAAGCAACATGTCAGAGACGTCAGAGAAGTGCTAAAGAGACTGCAGAAGCACCAGTTGTGGGTCAAGCTGGAAAAATGCCAATTTCACGCCAGAGAAGTCGAGTTTCTGGGGTACAAGTTGTCAGACAGGGGCCTAGCTATGGACCCCAGCAAGGTGCAGGTGGTGCTGGAGTGGAAGACCCCCAAAACCCAGAAGGACGTGCAGAGGTTCCTAGGGTTCAGCAACTTCTACAGGAAGTTCATCAAGAACTTCGCCCATTTAACAGCACCCATCACAGACTGTCTCAGTAACAAAAAGAAGTTCGTCTGGACGGAAGGGGCCCAGCAATCCTTTGAAAGCCTGAAGAAAGCGTTCGCGTCGGAAGAGCAGCTCCTGCACGTGGATCTGAAGAAGCCCATGAGGCTAGAGACCGACGTGTCAGACCGGGCCATAGGAGGCGTACTTTTGCAGCCAGGAACCCAGCAAGACTGGAGGCCGTGCGCCTTTTTCTCGAGAAAGCTGAACAAGTTGGAGCAGGACTACACGGTGTATGACCGCGAACTGCTAGCTATCTATGCAGCGTTTCGCCGATGGAGACATCTGTTAATAGGGGCGTGGCACAAGATCCAGGTTTGCATGGATCACAAGAACTTGGAGTACTGGAGGACTGCGCGAGTACTCAACCAGAGACAGATTCGATGGGCACAAGAGTTCTCCAAGTTTTCCTTCGAGATCCGGTATGTGCCGGGAGAGGAGAATGTTAGACCCGATGTTCTCTCCCGGAAGCTGGAGTACATGGAAGGAGAGGGACCACCGGAAGCCCGACACATGTTCCCCAAGGACAGATGGGTGTGTGGGGGAGTGTTGGTTGGGAAACGAGAACTAGCCGGTCTCACCAGGAACGACGAGTTTGCCCAAACTAAAATCAGGGAACTACGGGAAGGAAGGGAAAACCAGGGAGAATTTGAGGAAAAGGAAGGGGTACTGTACTATAAGGGAGCACTGTACGTACCGGGGGAGACCTTGAGGGGAAGGGTACTCAAACAACTCCATGACAACCCAACAGCGGGGCACTTTGGTCAGCACAAGACCATGCTGCTTGTCACCAGGCAGTTCTGGTGGCCAAGGGTAAGGGAAGATGTACGGGAGTACGTACGGGGGTGCAACCGCTGCCAGAGGGCAAAGGGGGAGAGGGCGGCCCCCGCAGGGTTACTGGAACCCCTACCTACACCGGGAAAGCCCTGGGAGGTGGTGTCCATCGATTTTATGACAGATTTGCCCAAGTCAAGGGGGAAGACAGCAGTCATGGTAGTAGTCGATCTACTGACAAAAATGTGCCATTTCATAGCTTGCTCACATGCGGTGACGGCAGAGGAAACGGCCAGATTGTTTGTGGATCACATCTTCAGGTTGCATGGGGCTCCCTCGAGGGTCATCTCAGATCGCGGGAAACAATTTACTTCAAGGTTCTGGAGGAAGCTCATGAGCTTGCTGCAGGTCGAGGGGGGCTTCTCGACGGCGAGACACCCGGAAACCAACGGGCAAGCGGAACGAGCAAACAGTATACTCCAGCAATACCTACGCTGCTACGTCAGCGAGAGACAGAACGATTGGGTAGAGAAACTAGCGCTGGCTGAATTTGCATACAATAACGCTGAACACGTGTCCACGGGAATGAGCCCGTTCATGGCCAATTATGGGTGTCACCCCAGGGCCTTCCCGGGGAGGGGGGAGGAAGGGTGGAGCGTACCTGTGGCAGAGCAGTTTGTGGAAGAAATGGAGGCCTTGCACCAGCAGCTCCAGATGAATTTGGAGAGGGCCAAAGAAATCTACAAGAGGCAGGCAGACAAGCACCGTCGGGAAGGGGAGACCATACGGGTGGGAGACCGGGTGTGGTTGTCAACCCGAGGGTTACCCTTTAAGGGAGGGTGCAAGAAGTTGCAGCTGAGGCGGCTGGGACCTTTTGAGGTAACTCAGCAGGTGAACCCCGTGGCGTTCAGGCTCAAGCTGCCTGACAGCATGAAGTTACACCCGGTGTTCCATAGGTCCCTACTCTCTCCGTACAGGGAGGGGCGGGAATTCCCGGGACGGGAGGGAGAAGTCACCACACACCCGCAGGTAGAGGAGAGGGAACACCACAACCAAGCCATGGAAATACTCGATTCCAGGTGGCGAGGGCGCAAGGTAGCGTGGGAGGAAGAACCCCGGTCCGAAGACACGTGGGTTCCCGCGGAGGCAATCAATGACGGTTATCTAGTGGAAGAGTTCCACAGTCGGTTCCCACACAAACCAGCGAGGTTCTGGGAGGAGCACTTTGGCGCCACCGACGACGAGGAGGACTTTGAGGGTTTTCCTGCCTCCGACGAGGAGGGAGGAGAAGCGTCGCAGGGGGAGGATTCAGACTGGGAGGCCCACCCCGCGGGGAGAGATCAGAGCGGGGTTTGAATCCTCTGAGGATGGCGACAGCTCCTTCCGGGGATTCCCTGCATCGTCGGCCGAGGACAGGGACGAAGTTGGATCCAAAGGTCGGGCCGGGGGTGGAGGGGGTTCTGGGGGAGAGATGGATGTCAGGGAACTGCCATTGCAACTAGCGGAGGAGGCGAGGCTCCACAGCGATGCTGGAGAGGGGCCAAGCAAGGAGAGAGGCAGTTCTCCGGCTGGGGAAGATAATCAGCGCTACACCAGGGATAGAGGGGGGCCGATGGGGGAAGCAGAGAGGAGGTTCCAGGACTCTTCGCAGGAGACCAGCGAGGAGAGCACAGGTCCTCCGCTGCCCAAACCCACCCTGCGCAGAAGACTTCCGCGCAGGGAAAGTAGGTGGCGACTTGCCGTCAAAGAGCTTCTTTACTGGAAGAAATTCAAGAAACGCCCACTGACGGATTCTGCTAGCAACTGAACAGCCACGAAGTGAAGGGCTGTCCAGCCAGGAAAGGTTTAACCAGGCCACCTAGCCAGGAGTGGCGGCAACTTACGCACGAGCAACCCCATATAACCATTACAAATAGTGTTGAGCTTTTGTCTTTTTTTCATTTCCCAGGCCATCAATTTCCCACATTTATTAGCCGATTCAAATGTCTTTTGTCTCATCTGTTTAATTTTCCATTTTATTTCCTGGTTCATCATTTTCATATAATGTACTTGATGTAACTTTATTTCTCTCAAAATCTCTTGCGACTTTGGTTTCGCTCTCAATTTCTTCTCACCTTCCTTTATTTTCTCCAAAAATTGGGGTCATGTACCATCTATATATCATTTTCATAACATTTTCTTTCAGAGCATTACATGCAGTGAAATTCAGCCCGTTGGTCCACAACCTTTCCCAGTCCTCAAACATGATATTATACCCAATGTCCTGTGCCCACTTTATCATAGCTGATTTTACCATTTCATCTTGTGTATTCCATTTTAACAGCAAGTTATACATTCTTGAAAGTACCTTAGTCTTAGGCTCTAACAATTCCGTTTCCAACTTCGATTTTTCCACCTGGAATCCTAACTTTTTGTCAAGTTTAAAAACTTCTTTAATCTGAGCGTAATGTAACCAATCTCGCACTTTATCTTTCATTTTCTCCAAACTCTGCAGTTTCCAATTATCTCCATCCTTCTCTAGTATTTCCCAATACTTCGGCCATTTGGCCTCCATATTGAGTCTTTTTCGGGCCTTTGCTTCCAATGGTGAAAGCCACCTTGGAGTTTTATTTTCCAATAAGTCTTTGTATTTTGTCCAGACATTAAATACTGCTTTTCTGACAATATGGTTCTTGAAAGCCTTATGAATCTTAACCTTGTCATACCATAAATATGCATGCCAACCAAAAGCATTGTTAAAACTTTCCAAATCCAATACATCAGTGTTTTCAAGAAGCAGCCAATCCTTTAACCAGCAGAAAGCTGCTGATTCGTAATACAACCTTAAGTCTGGCAGGGCAAAGCCCCCTCTTTCTTTCGCGTCAGTTAGTATCTTAAACTTAATTCTGGGCTTTTTGCCCTACCAGACAAATTTGGAAATATCTCTCTGCCACTTCCGAAAACATTCTGTTTTGTCCACAATCTGTAATGTTTGAAACAAAAACAGCATTTTTGGCAATACATTCATCTTTATAGCAGCAATACGGCCTAACAAGGAAAGTTTCAATCTTGTCCAACTTTCTAAGTAGTCTCTCTTAATTTCTGACCAACATTTCTCATAATTGTCCTTGAATAAACTCAGATTTTTAGCTGTTATGTTTACCCCTAGGTATTTTACTTTTTTAACCACGTTTAACTCTGTTTCTTTCTGAAACCGTTCTGACTCTGTATCTGTCAGGTTTTTTTCCAATACCTTAGTTTTCTGCTTGTTCAATTTAAACCCCACCACCCGACCAAACTCTTGAATCAATTGTAATACTCTTTTCGTACTAGATTCTGGCTCCTGCAGGGTCAAAACTAGGTCATCTGCAAAAGCTTTAAGTTTGTATTGTTTCGCTCCGACCTGAATTCCTTCCACCAACCGGTCCCCTCTAATCATGTTCAAGAGCACCTCCAGAACCGAAATAAATAACAATGGGGAAATAGGACAGCCTTGTCGTGTTCCTTTTTCAATTTTGAACTCTTCTGTAACCACATTGTTAACTATCAGTTTAGCCTTCTGTTCTGAATAAATTGCGTCAATCCCATTTTCAAAACCCCGTCCCACTCCCATCCCTTCTAAATTTTTCTTCATAAATTTCCAGGAAATATTATCAAAGGCCTTCTCCGCGTCTATAAAAATCAACACTGCTTTTGTGTTAATATTTGTTTGCAAGAGCTCCAAAATGTCAATAATGTTCCTTGTGTTAGCAAACAAATGTCTACCTGGGAGAAAGCCTGCCTGGTCCTTATGAATTACTTCATTTAAAACTTTTTTAAATCTACTTGCTAAAATGTCTGCAAATATTTTGTAATCCACATTTAAGAGAGAGATGGGACGGTAGTTCTTAAGTTGTGTCTTTTCAGTTTCCAATTTTGGTATTAATGTGATAAACGCTTCTTTCCACGATTCCGGTGCCTTCTTCCCCTCCAAAATTTCATTGCTAACCTCCATCAGTGGTTGTATCAAATAATCTTTCAATGTCTTATAGTACTTGGAGGTAAGCCCATCTGGCCCTGGAGATTTGCCCAATTGCATGTTCTGAATGGCTTGTTCGATCTCTTGTCGTGTTATTTTACAATTCAGGATTGATCTATTTTCTTGTGACAATTTTGATAGTCCATTCTTTTTCAAAAATTGTTTTATCTCATCCTCATCTTGTGGCCCTTGAGTATATAGTTTTTTGTTTTTGTTTTTTTTAAAAAAATATTTATTAAATTTTTTAAATACAAATGCAAAAGTAATAAACAATATAACATGTATCATAACATAGTTTCATAGCTTCTTTGGACTCCCTCACGTCTCCCGCTCCCACTTACATCATTGTAAATTTTTACCAGCAATTTATCATCTTGCTTGCGTTCTTATGTCCCGCTCTTTTAAATATAATATAATAATTCTCCAAAAAAATTATATTTTCCTCAATCTCACTTATCATCCTAATTCCATCTAATTTAGTGGTGCTCAATTATTTGTGAGTATATAGTTTTTTGAAGTATCTCTGGAAGCACTTCCTAATATCCACAGGGTTCTGAATGTTTCTTCCTTCAATCTCTAAGTTTGTGACTGTATTTAATTTTTGTCTCTTCTTCAACTGCCATGCTAGCAGTTTCCCACATTTGTTCGCCGATTCAAATGTTCTTTGTTTCATTTGTTTAACTTTCCACTCTATTTCCTGGTTTATCAATTTAGAATATTGTGCTTGATAGAGTTTAATTTCTCTCAGAATCGGCTGTGACTTCGTATTTAATCTTAACTTCTCTAATTCTTTAATTTTCTCCAAAATCTTATCTTTTTTCTCATTTTGTATCCTTTTCTTTACAGCATTCTGTTGTATCAGAAACCCCCTCATCACAGCCTTGCTTGCGTCCCAGATGATCCTTTTTTCCACCGTAGTATTCAAGTTTATCTCAAAGTAATCCTTCAGAGCTTTTTGGGCCTTCTTGATGATCTCCTGATCTCTAAACAAATTGTCATTCATCTTCCATCTAAAGGAGCCGGTTGGTAGTAGTGTCATATCCATCTTTACTGCATTATGGTCGGAGCAGGTCTTTGGGCAGATTTCCACCTTTCCACCTTGGTCGATTCTTGTCCATGTCAGTTGGGCTTCAGAAAAGAATGTTCCCTCTCTTCCCAAGGGGTTCTTTGTCCTCCAAATGTCAATCAAGTCCATATTGTCAGTCAATTCAAAAAAAGTCTTAAGTAGTCTGCCATCTTTTGTCACATTTTGACTTTGTGACTTATCCATGTTGGTTGATACGACCCCATTCATATCTCCCATCATGATGATGTTATCATAGTCCAGATAATCCAGCATACTCTCGTGCAACTTCTTGTAGAATTCCGATTTCCCCTCATTTGGTGCATAAATTCCTAGAATCAAAAGCTTCTCTCCTTGGTGTTGTATTTCAATTGCCAAAATTCTTCCTTGCTCATCTGTAAATAGGAGTTTAGGTGACAGGCTCTCCTTTGAATAAATCACCACTCCTCTCTTCTTCACTCGATCCGAAGAAATAAATTCTTGACCTAATCTTTTGTTTATTAACACTTTTTTGTGGAGCCTAGTCACATGTGTTTCTTGCAAACAAATAATGTCCAATTGTTCTTTTTTCAATATGTGAAATATCTTCCTCCTTTTTTCCGGGGAGTTGCATCCATTAATGTTCCAGCTTAGAAGTTGCAGAGACATCCTGAATAGATCTGTTATTTTTCTGGGGGTGGTATCTTTTTTTCTGGGTCTTCAGGTTCCAAGGGTGAAGGTGCAGCTGGTAATCCAGGCCCCAAAGGTGTTTCAATTCCTTTCTGAAGGTCCTCTCCGTAGGCAATTAAAAATTTATCTCTATCTTCAGGTGTTCTAATTTTAACCTTCTTCCCTCTGAAGGTAAAAGATAATCCCTGAGGAAATTCCCACCTAAAGATGATTGAATTACTCCTTAACAATCTAGCCAATTCAAGATAGATGGATCTAAGGTCCAAAAGTTGTTTCGGGATATCTTTGTAAATTTCAGCTCTCCTGTCCGAAATGTCCAGTGATTTTTCGTAATGTAGGCCCAATATCTTGTCTCTTTCCTCCTTCGATCTCAAAATTATCAAACAATCTCTGGGCTTGTCCTTCCTTGTAGATTTTCCAAGTCTAAAAGCCGACAGAATTTTAAAGTCCTTTTCCTCCTCTAAAGGCCAAAATTTAGAAAAGTCTTTAGTCAAGAACTCAATTAAATTTCCTTGTTCAAGTTCTGGTATTGACCTTAACCTCAGGTTATTTTCCCGGTTTTGCAGTTCTATCATAGACAAATACGTCTGTTGCTCTCCAACTTGCTTGTGCAGTGGTTTTACCTCTTGTTCCAAATTTTCAACTTTCAGGGCTGTTGCCTCAGCCAATTTGCGATTTTCTGCAGTGTCCTCAGCTAACTGTCCAATTGATTTTACATTCAGAGCCACTTGTTCAGTTATTTTATTTAGACAGGTTGTGTTTTGGTCAATCTTGGCCGTTTGTTCATCCGCTTTCTTGTCCAAAGATTCCATTCTCCTGTCCAGAGATTCTAACTTTTCCAAGATTTTTTCTAAAATTGAAGCCGTTGTTCCTGCAGCCATATCTTCCAGCTGCAATTGCTCAGTTTCTTCTTCCCCTGCCAGTGAGAGAATAGGCACAGTTTCTTCTTCCCCTGCCGACGGCAGAGTAGGCACAGGCGATCTACGTGTCTGTAAGGCTGAGGCTAAGGTTGTTTGTCTAGTTCTTACTCTATGCTCCTTTTCTTTGGGCTCCTTTTTTCTTGCGCCGCTCATTCCAATTTTATCTAATAGTCAAGGTCAAACCAACTTGTTCCCATGGGAATGCAACAGCCCAGAGAGTAAACAGTCACACAGGAGGAAAGGAAAGAGAAAGTAAAGTAAAATCCTCTAGAGGGAGCTCAAAATGTCTTGAGGGGAAAAGCCATACCGATAAGAGTCCATAAAATCCAATTTAATGTCCAGGAACCTTCACAAACTTGAGTTTAGCAGAGTTGGTTTGAGTATATTACACTGTTTCTGATAAGTGCCAATTTAATGTTTCAAAGTAGCAAGTCTTTAGGCACTCAGGTTATAACAGATGCCAGATACCATGTAACTAAAACTGCAAACTGACAGTTCTATTGTTCAGGCAGCCCAAGCACCTGGGTCTCTCAGTCAAAATTTGTAATTCCCAAAAGAAGAAGTTTGACACAGTTCCATAAAAGATAAGTCAGGAAAATAACTTAAATCTTCACTTTGCCCTAACCCAACTTCTGTGGAAGCCAAGATCAGTTAATTTTAACGCCTCTTCACAGGCTCCATTCCTCAGGATCTTTGCTTTGATATTACCGCAGCAGCGGAAGACGGACTTCCTTTTGACGTCTCTCCGCTTTCAACCCAATTTCTGTTAATTTTGGCTCAAAATTTTATTACAGTCTCATCTTTACTCACAGGTTGTTGTTTCCTGAAGTCAAATTTTTCAAGGAA
Organism: Podarcis gaigeae; assembly: GCF_964106915.1. Classification (NCBI taxonomy): domain Eukaryota; kingdom Metazoa; phylum Chordata; class Lepidosauria; order Squamata; family Lacertidae; genus Podarcis; species Podarcis gaigeae. Next base: position 29,170,929 of record NC_139695.1, read on the forward strand.
AAAAGGTCAGCGCTCACCGGCAGCAGCTGTGCGGCTTCACTCTGCAGAGTAGCGATCGACTCACAGCGCCGCGACCCCCTCCACGGTCAGAGGCTCCTTACGGGGTCTCTTCTCGGTGTTAGGAGCCGCTTCTGGCGCCCGCCGAGTCCCACGGCCACAGGCTCTTGCTGCCTGTGGTTTTTCGATGCGGGTCTCCGCTTTGCCGTAGCGGACGACCCGATTCTGCAGAGCTTCCTCCTCAGCGCGAGAGGAGGACCGCCATTGCCGTTTCGCGCCGCCTCCGGAAGTTAAACTTGCAAAAATATACCATTTGTCTGATAACAAATGTTGGAAATGTAAAGAAAATGAAGGAACATTCTTTCACCTCTGGTGGACCTGCCCTAGAGTGAAGGCTTTCTGGGAAATGATATATAACAAGCTGAAAAAGGTATTTAAGTATACCTTCACTAAGAAACCAGAGGCCTTCCTTCTGGGTATTGTCGGCCAGAAGGTGTTAAAGAAGGACCGAACATTTTTTATGTACGCAATAACAGCAGCAAGGATACTCGTCGCTAAGTATTGGAAAACCCAAGATTTACCCACGCTGGAAGAATGGCAGATGGAACTGATAGACTATATGGAACTGGCTGAAATGACTGGCAGAATCCGAGACCTGGGAGAGGAGACGGTAGAAGAAGACTGGAAGAAATATAAGATTTATCTACAAAAATATTGTAAATTGTATTAAGCAGGATGCTAGATTATAAATAATTCGGCACCATTAAAATAGATGAGGTGAATTATGAGGTTAAGTTAAACTTAATTAGACAATGATTAGGCTAAACCAATTTTTTTCAAGATATAAAACAAATTCATTTAAAATGTGTGATGTTGTCAGAGCTGCCTCTAGGTCCCAGCTCACAGAGGACCAACGCTAGGCTGTAGTAATGTACAAAAGTCTTTATTGAAGTTCAGTTTCCATTTCAAAGCCACAGCGTGCAGCCCTACGTCTTAAACCCTAGATCGGCGAAGTCCCGTCTGAGTCTCCTCCCCTCTGACACCAGTTTAAGATCCTAGCCCTGCTCCACCTTTTCCGCTGCTCTCTCCTCCTCTGGGTCCTCCTGCCCGCTGGGGCATTGCCCTTTCTGGACTCTTCCGACGCTGAGTCGCTTAGCTCCTCCCCCTGCCTCCGGCGGGCTTTAGGACCCGGTTCCCAATCCTCATTCTCTGCTGTCCCGCGCTCCTGTACATTTGAACTTGCCTCTCGTGCCAACCCAGTGACCTTTCTCCTAACCGTTACACTACTTCTGTCACTGCTTCCCTCTTCCGGGATACTGGCCGGATCTGACCTCCCCTCCGTTGTCCGACTCTCCGATGGAGGCGTGGTCAGCCCTGCCTCGTCTTCTCTCCCTGGTGGGGAATGCACTGGCCCCGATACTTGGGACTCTTCCCCCCCACTCTGCTCTGGTGGGGAAGCTGGTCCTGATTTCCAACTACTGCTCTGGGAGTCCCTGCTGCCCCCTTGCTCCTGGGGCGTTCCCCTTGGGAACCCCCTACCCCTGGCCACTGGCGCCCCCTTCTGTGAATCTTCTGATTCGCTGGAGAGGCTCATGGAATCCCTCGGGCCACTGTCCTCTTCTCCTACGCTCCCCTCGGATTCTTCCCCTTCGCTCTCCATTTCCTCTCTTCCCTTTGCCTCTGCTCCTGAGCCCCTGACAGATGTAATATTGGAAAATTAGTTAGTAAGAATGTAAACAAGGTGATAAATTGCTGGATTAAATTTTTTATAACTGGGAACGCAGAAACGGGAGACGTGAGGAAGTCCAAAGATGACAAGAAAATGTGTTATGATATATATTATTGTGTTTTATTTATTTGTATTGTAATTAAAAACTCTTAATAAATATTTAAAAATATATATATATTTTCGCCAAAAATTTATCTTTTTTCTCATTTTGAGTTCTCTTCTTTATTGCATTCTGTTGTATCAGAAACCCTCTCATAACCGCTTTGCTTGCGTCCCAGATTACTCTTTTTTCAACAACAGTATTCATATTTATCTCAAAATAATCTCTCAAGGTTTTTTGGGCCTTCTTGGTCACTTCTTCATTCCTAAACAAGGTGTCATTCATCTTCCATCTAAAGGAGTCAAGTGATGTTAGTTTCATCTCCATCTTCACAGCATTATGGTCGGAGCAGGTTTTAGGACAAATTTCCACTTTTCTTATCTTTGGAGCCAGTCCTCTAGTTACCCAAATTTGGTCAATTCTGGTCCATGTCATTTTGGCTTCAGAGAAGAAAGTTCCCTCTGTACCCAAGGGGTTCTTTGTTCTCCAAATGTCAACTAAGTCCAAGTTGTCAGTCATGTCAAAAAAGGTTTTTGGTAGTCTGCCATCCTTAGTAACTACCTGTCTCTGTGCCTTGTCCATATCTGTAGATACCACTCCATTCATATCCCCCATCACGATCATATTGTAATCCAAATAGTCCATCAGAGTCTCATGCAACTTTTTAAAAAATTCTGATTTTCCCTCATTTGGTGCATAAATGCCTACTATCAAGAATTTCTCTCCTTGTAGTTGAATTTCAATTGCCACAAATCTTCCTTGGTCATCTTTGAATATAAATTTCGGTGATAGGCTCTCCTTTGCATAAATTACTACTCCTCTTTTTTTGACTTTGTCTGATGAAATAAACTCTTGGCCCAATCTTTTATTAATCAATACTTTCCTGTGTAGCCTTATCACATGTGTTTCCTGTAGGCAAATCAAGTCCAATTGTTCCTTTTTTTATAAATGAAAGACTCTTTTCCTTTTTTGAGGTGAGTCCATTAGTATTCCAGCTTAGTAGTTGCAGAGCCATGATGTAGTTACTCTGATTTTCCTCCAACTGCACCAAGTGCTTGCTCTTGTTCTGTCGGTGGTATTAATGTCACTTTCTCTGGACAGTCCAATCCGAAGGGTAATCTTGCTATGTCTAGTATTCCTCTTTTTGGTAATCCTCTGTCCAATGCTTTTTGTTCTGGTCCTCTGTCTGATGGTTTTCTGTCCAATGCTTTTGGCTCTTCTCCAGATTCTTTCTGCAAGTCTTCTCCGTAATCTTTCAGAAATTTTTCTTTATCCTCTACTGATCTTATTTTTATCTTTCTTCCTTTAAAGCTAAAAGATAGGCCTTGGGGGAATTCCCACCTGAAGATAATTCTATTCCTTCTCAGCAGGGCAACCAAATCTCCATAGTTGGACCTAAGGTCCAAAAGATGTTTCGGAATATCTTTAAATATTTCCACTCTTGACTGGTGTATTTCCAAGGTCTTCTGAAAGTGCAGGCCCAAAATTTTGTCTCTCTTTTTTAAAAAAAGATATTTATTAAAGTTTTCAATATTAATACAATAAAAATCAAAAAGAAAAAAAGAAAAAAGAAAAAAAATAAAAAAATAAAAATAATTAAAAACACACAAAGTTTCCATAACTTATTTTCCATTAACTTATTTCCCAGACCTCCTCATACCTCCCTTTTTTATATTCTAATTCAAATTGTTGGTTCAGCAAATCCTTATCCAATTCTTTTCTCAAACATCTTATCAACAAAAACCTTAATTTTACCATTTTTTTTTTTTAAAGACCACTTTTTTACTTTATCCAAACTTAACTCTCATCCAAACCTATATACCGGTACTTGTTCTTAAAACATGTCCCTAAGGTCGAAAGAAAATTCCCTTCCACGAATTTCCAATTCTCTTAAAAGTAAGACAAAAAACAAAAACAAAAAGCAACTTATATTATGTACACTTTAAATTCCCATTTTTCATTCGACCCCTCCCCCTTCCCGGTTTCAGTCCCCAACAAATCTCAAAATAAGACCATCAACCCGGTGATCTTATGTCCGAGGCTCTTAAATCTCTCTCATAGCTCCTCTGCCAGTCTTTTTGATAGTCTTTGATATTCAAGACTGAATCTCGGGGAGACTCCCACCCTGCAGCATCCACGTTTCTTCCAGCCAGGCCTACGTACTTGAAGATAAGGCCTATAGGGTATTCCACATCTTGTTTCATTCTCCTTTGAATTCCAAATGTCCCCATAGCTCCAACTCCAACTGAATCAAATTTATAATCCAAGGGTCATATGATCTCCAGATAAGGAGGTCTTTCCATCTTTCATTTTCCAATTCAGGCCAGGCTTCCATCTTCAGAGATTTGTTTCTTCTTACTACCATCATGTCAAGCCTCAAATTGCAGCTCACCTTGGGACTTCCGTTCAGCGCCAGCGCTTAATGGCAGATTTCCCTCTGAGCTCCAGAGGGAGTCTGCTCTACGGGTTCGGGTCCTGCCGTTACGACGAAACGGGGACCCTCACAAATCACAGGTGGTGAAACCTGTTGTCAGAGCCGCCCCTAGGTCCCAGCTCACAGAGGACCAACGCCCGGCTGTAGTTATGTACAAAAGTCTTTATTGACGTTCAGTTTCCATTTCAAAGCCGCAGCGTGCAGCTCTACGTCTTAAACCCTAGACCGGCGAAGCTCCGTCTGAATCTCCTCCCCTTCCACACCAGTTTAAGACTCTAGCCTTGCTCCACCTCTTCCTTGGCTCCTTCCTCCTCTGGGCCCTCCTGCCCGCTGGGGTTTCATCCTTTCTGGACTCTTCTGACGCTGACCCCCCTGATTCTTGCCCCTCCTTCCGGCGGGCTTTAGGACCTGGCTCCCTATCCGGGCTACCTGCTGTGCCGCTCGCCTGTACGTTTGAACTTGGCACGCGCGCCCAACCGGCAACCTTCCTCTTGACCATTCCCCCGCTCTCCGATGGAGGCGTGGTCAATCCTGACTCATCTCCTCTCGCTGGTGGTGAGAACACTGCTCCCGATACCTGGGACTCCTCCCCCCCACTACGCTCTGGTGGGGAAGCTGGTCCTGATTTCCAACTGCTGCTCTGGGAGTCCCCGCTGGCCCCTTGCTTCTGGGGTGTCCCCCTTGGAGGCCCCCTTGCCCTGGCCACCGGTGCCCCCTTCTGTGAATCTTCCGATTCGCTGGAGAGGCTCATGGAATCTCTCGGGCTACTGTCATCTTCTCCTACGCTGCCCTCGGATTGCTCCCCCTCGCTCTCCATCTCCTCCCCTCCCTGCGCTCCCGCTGCGTCCCTGACACCTGTGAACAAGGAGACTCGGCGGGCACCTTTTGCGCCCCCCCAAAACTGCGAAGGGCCTTTTTAAAGGCTTCAGAGCAGCAGCGGGTGAGCGGCGCAGTGCTGAGATTTGTTTACCGAGCCTGTGGAGTGAAGCCGCATCGCCATTAGCAGAGAGCGCTGATTTCTTCGGAAGAATTGGACTCAAGAAAAGTAACTACCCGTGAGTAGGATTAATGATTAAAGGACTAAATTAAAGTCAATTTTGAGGAAATTAAAGGACTAAATTGAAGTTAAATTTGAGGAAATTCGGCACCGAGACGGGAAAGGCATAAAGAGGAAGTCTGCAGATTGATTAAAGCAAAGAGACTGTTAAGCTGGAACTGTAAGAGAATCTATCTTTGGACAAAAACAAATCCACCATCAAAAAATAGTCCTCCTCCCGTAGACAGGAACGGAGGGGAGGAAATTGTGTACTTTATTTGCCTGCATGAAAGAAGGGAATTGGAATTTTTACTGCTGTTTTAACACCCTGGGGACGGACTGCCTTGACAGGGAAGCTGGCTGTAGGCTGTCTGCACGTTAAGGTAAAGAAGTAACTTTTGAGCAAACTTTTGAACTAACTTTTTGAAAGGATACAGTGTCCCTGGATTATATATGGACTGTGTTGCACTTAAATAACTTTGAGGAAAATTGATACTGTGGACTTTTAGGAGACATGGGGGATTTGTAAAGAATACTTTGTTTCAAAAATTGCAAAGCGAAGCCAGAGATTTCTCCCCCTAGAGGAGATTTGATTGTAACAATAACAATTGAATTACTAGTCGCTGAGCCACTGGAAAATTCCTATTCTAAACAATCTTACAAGTGTGTGACTGACCTTGGCTCGGCATGAGAGTGTTATGGATGGTAAAGGGAAAGTAGAGATAGAGGGAAAAAGTCTAAGATCTGGTAGACAATACAAAATTGATATTCCACAACAAAGAAGGGTCTCAACATCTGGAGCTACAGGAGCAGCTGCTGCCTCACAAGCAAAACAAAGAATTATGTCATCGGAAGACGCATTGGCTAAGGCACTTGGAAAAATAAATGAATCCTTGGAACATTTAACGAAGCAAGGGGCAGAGACAAGTAAACAAGTTGCTGAAACTAATAAGCAAATTGCAGAAACCAATAAGAAAGTAGCTGAGGTCTCAGCAAAAATTGATTTAAATACTACAAGTATAAATGAACTTGGAAAGAAGGTGAATTCTAATACAGAGACTATTGAAAAACTACTAGAGGAATCGGCTACAACTCGAAGGATTGCAGAGGAGGCTAAGGAAATTGCGATTGCCACACAGGAAAAAATCCCACCGGTCTTCAAAAAACTGGAGGATCATGATTTGACACTGTCCATGATTGATTTGCAAAGGAAAGAGAGAAATTTGAGAATCAGAGCAGTACCGGAAAGTGAAAAGGACAATTTGGCGGACTTTCTTACAAAAGAATTTTCAGAATTTTGGCAACTGGGCCTTGAGAAGGAAGAATTTAAGATAGTAAGTGCATTTAGACTTGGTACAAGACAAAGAAGGAATAAGGCAAGAGATTGTTTGATAACTTTAAGATCAAAAGAAGAAAGAAATAAAATTTTGAATTTGCACTACCAAAAAACACTGCAAATTGAAGATTCCTATGTGGAGATCTTTAAAGACATACCGAAGTACATTTTGGATGCAAGAACCCACTATAGAGATCTGGTTGTTTTATTGAAAAGAAACAGCATACCTTTCAGGTGGGAATTCCCTCAAGGCCTATCTTTTAAATACAAAGGAAGGAAAACAAGAATAAGGACAGTGAGTGACAAAGACAAATTTCTGAGAGACCACGAGGAGGATCTTCAGAAAGAGGCGGAATCTGGACAAGAACCAACTTCACCAAGAAAAGGAATACTGGACATAGTAAATTTATCATTTGGACTGCAACCACCGACTGAAGAAGAACAACTACTTGGAGCAGTAGGAGGGAAAAGTAAATAATCCCATCATGGCTCTGCAACTTCTAAGCTGGAATTGTAATGGTCTGAACATACCCCGGAAGAGAAAAAGCGTTTTTCATATATTAAAGAAAGAACAAATGGACTTGATTTGTTTACAAGAGACACATGTGATGAGGTCACATAGGAAAATACTTGTCAGGGAACTGCCATCGGAGCGCAGGGTGGTGGAGAGGCTCTCGGATGCTGGGAGACCCTCGGATGCTGAGGAGGGAACCAGCAGGGGGAGAGGGAGAGTTTCCGCTGAAGAAGGAGGGGAGGAGGAGACAGTGTTGGAGGTGAGGCACAGAGACGCTTCAAGCGAGACCAGTGGTGAGAGCTCGGGGCCTCCCCTTGGGACGCCCACTCTGCGCAGAAAGCTGTCGCGCAGAGAATCAAGGAGGAGACTTTCTGTCAAAGAACTTTTATGTTGGAAGAAATTCAGGAAACGCCCACTGACGGATTCTGCCAGTGATTAAGGCAGCCACGCACTCATGGCTGTCCGGCTAGAGAGAGTTTAAAACTAACCACAAAACTGGGAGCGTTTTAGCCCTTACGCACAAGCAACCCCTTATGCCATTACAGCAATCCGTCAGTCTTTGACGTTGTTTGTGCGAAGGAAGGGCATCATGAGCAACCCAACGGGAGTCGGAGGAGCGGAGGGATCCGGAGGCGGACCAACTCTGGAGGAGAGAAACAGAGATTTGGAACACCAGCTGGCTCTGCTAACAGCGCGACTCGATGAAAGGCGAGCTCAGGATGCACAGGGGAAACCCACCCCCATTGCAAGGAAGGTACCGGGACTGGTGCATAAATTCGGGGGGGATCCAAAGGACTACCAAGCCTTTAAGACAGAGATGCAGTATGCTCTGAACCTGCAGTATGATGACTTTGCCGACGAGGGGGCGAGAGTAGCCTTTGTGATCGGACACCTGGAAGGAGGGGCTAGAGAATGGGTTAGACCCCGGTGGCATCGGATAATGACGCCTTGAAAGACTTGAGGAATTTTTTTTTAGCTATGGACTTGATGTTTTCCAGCCAGATTGAGCAAGACATTGTACGCAGGCAGTTGATGGCGTGCAAACATGGGAATCAATCAGTCCGAGAGTACTGGGCGCGATTTGATATGATCATACACAGACTGGGGTGGGATCTGGCTTCGGACCCGATACAGATGTTATTCGAAGAAGGCCTAGCCCCTGCAGTGAAAGATGAACTTTCCCGCGCGCCCCGCCCGCAGTCGATGGATCAGCTGACCAAGGCTGCGCTTGCGATTGGTGCGCGACAGGAAGCAAGGGCTCTAGAGAAGCGGGAAGGCAGAGGAGAGCGTTGGAATGATTTCCGCATTCCTGAGATGCCAGAACAGTCTTCCCAGCCAGTGGAGCCAATGAAAATTGGAGGCGCGCGCGTGGGGCTTCAAATTCAAATGAAGGGCGGAAGAAGGAGGGGAAAGCCGCCAAAAAGTGTTTCCTCTGCCAACAGCCAGGACATTTTGCCAGGGTCTGCCCTCAAAGAAAGGCATGGCAAGGAATGGTGGGGGCTGTTGGGAGTGAGGAGGAGGGGGTTAAGGAGCAGGTAAAAGCCAACGCCTGGCTGCCGACGACAGGGCACAGCAGCCAGGCCAAGGACCAGTGAACGTGCCCAAGCCTGAACCCCCCCGAGCAGCCATCGCCATAGGGGTGGTGCTAGAGCTACCCAACGGACATCCACTCACGATAAAAGTGCTGTTAGACTCAGGCAGCTCTTGCAATTTCATGAGTAAAGAATTCGCGTCAGAGCATCAGATACAGACTCTGCCCCTAAGTAGTCCTTTGCAAGTCACCACGATTGATGGGAGGGAACTTATGGGGGGAGAAGTAACCCAACAGACTGTCCCCATGAGAATGAGGGTGGCCAGGCACACGGAAGTCATTGCCTTTCACGTAGCCACCCTGGCGGGACCACCCATCATATTGGGAATGAGCTGGCTGGCGCTACATGATCCGTTAGTGGGATGGCACCAGCGGACGGTCTCTTTCAGGTCAGCTCACTGCTTGGAACACTGCCACGGGGGGGGGGGGGGGACGACCCGGGAATGGCAATGGCCAGTTTGGCAGGACTGGCGGTGGGGGAAAAAGGAGAAATACCACCGCAATACGCCGACCTGTGTGGCGTCTTCAGTGAAAAGGAAGCAGATAGACTACCCCCCTCATAGGCCCTTTGACTGTCAAATCAACCTACTCCCGGGAGCTCAGCTGCCAGTGGGCAAACTGTACGCCATGTCGGACAGGGAGATGCAGGAGTTAAGGGAATTTATAGACAAGAACCTAAAGAGAGGTTTCATAAGGGAGTCGAGAGCGGTGGGGGGCAGTCCAGTGTTTTTTGTAGACAAAAAAGACACTAATAAGCCCAGGCTTGTAGTGGACTTTCGGGCCGTCAATTCAGTGTCAGAACCAGTAGCCTTCCCCATGCCCAGGGTTGACGACATTTTGACCAGGGTTAGGAAGGGAAAGATTTTTACCAAGCTGGACCTAAGGGGGGCGTACAACCTGATCAGAATGAGGGAGGGGGATGAATGGAAAACCACCATGTTTACCCCCCTGGGGGCCTTCGAGTACCTCGTTATGCCTTTTGGATTACAAGGGGGTTCAGCATGCTTTCAATCTTTCATGCATCACGTTCTAGGACCCTTGCTGTACAAGAACTGTGTAGCCTTCTTAGATGACGTGTTGATCTACTCAGAGGACGAGGAGCAGCATGTCAGAGATGTCCGGGAAGTGCTAAGCAGGTTACAGGCGAACCAGCTATGGGTCAAACTGGAGAAGTGCCAGTTCCATACAAGAGAGGTGGAATTCCTGGGGTACCGGTTGTCCGACAAGGGATTATCCATGGATCCAGGCAAGGTACAAGTGGTACTGGAATGGAAGACATCTAAGACCAGGAAGGACGTGCAGAGATTCCTGGGGTTTGGAAATTTCTATCGGAGTTCATCAAAAACTTTGCCCACTTAACTGCACCCATCACCGATTGCCTCAGTAGCAAGAAGAAGTTCGTATGGACGGAAGAGGCGCAGCAATCTTTTGACCAACTAAAGAAGGCGTTCGCTTCGGAAGAACAGCTCTTGCACGTGGATCTGCAGAAACCAATGAGGGTGGAGACCGATGCATCAGACCGAGCGGTAGGGGCAGTACTGCTCCAGCCGGGAAGAGATCCGTCCGACTGGAGAGCGTGTGCTTTCTTCTCCAGGAAGTTGAACAAGTCGGAACGGAACTACACAGTGTACGACAGGGAACTGCTGGCCATTTATGAAGCATTTAGACGCTGGAGACATCTACTAATAGGGGCACAACACAAGATCCAGGTGTGCACAGACCATAAGAACCTGGAATACTGGAGGATGGCAAGGGTACTCAACCAGAGACAAGTGTGATGGGCACAGGAGTTTTCCAAGTTCCATTTTGAAATTTGCTACGTACCGGGGGAAGAAAACGTAAGGGCGGACGCTCTCTCCCGGAAGCCAGAATATATGGAGGGAGAGGGAGCGCCGGAAGAAAGACATGTGATACCCAAGGACCACGGGGTGTGTGGGGCAGTATTGGTTGGGCAACGAGAACTGGCAGAGGGGACCGAGGGCGACGAGTACGCCCAAAACAAGCTCAGAGAGCTCCGGGGAACAGGGGAAAACCCGGGGGGTTTTGAGGGGAAAAATGGGGCGCTGTACTACAGGGGGGCGTTGTATATACCAGAGGGGCAATTGAGGAGTAGAGTACTCAAACAATTACACGACAGCCCCATGGCAGGACATTTTGGTCAACACAAAACCATGTTGCTAGTCACCAGGCAGTTCTGGTGGCCAAAGGTGAGGGAAGATGTACGGGAATATATCAGGGGGTGCGACCGCTGTCAGCGAGCCAAAGGGGAGAGGGCAGCACCAGCGGGGTTGCTGGAACCATTACCCACACCAGAAAGGCCATGGGAGGCAGTGTCCATAGATTTTATGACAGATTTGCCCAAATCTAGGGGGGAAACGGCGGTCATGGTGGTAGTCGACTTGTTAACTAAGATGTGTCATTTTATAGCTTGCTCACATGCGGTGACGGCGGAGGAAACCGCCAGGCTGTTTGTAGAACACATTTTTAGGTTGCATGGCGCCCCCTTGAGGGTGGTCTCTGACAGAGGAAAACAATTCACGTCCAGGTTCTGGAGGAAGCTCATAAGCCTACTGCACGTGGGGGTCAATTTCTCGACGGCCAGACACCCAAAAACCAACGGGCAAGCGGAAAGGGCAAACAGTATTTTGCAACAATACTTGAGGTGTTATGTCAATGAGAGGGAGAGTGACTGGGTGGAGAAATTAGCCTTGGCCGAATTTGCCTACAATAACGCCGAGCATGTGTCCACGGGCATAAGTCCATTTATGGCCAATTATGGTTGTCACCCTAGGGCCTTTCCGGGGGGGGGGGGAGGAAAGATGGAGTGTACCGGCGGCAGAACATTTTGTAGAAGAAATGGAAGCAATACACCAACAGCTGAAGTTGAATTTAGAGAGGGCCAAGGAAGCGTACAAAAGGCAGGCAGATAGGAGCAGGAGGGAAGGAGAGACCATAAGGGTTGGGGACCGGGTGTGGTTGTCAACACAAGGGTTACCGTTCAAGGGAGGTTGCAAGAAATTGAGACCGAGACGACTGGGCCCCTTCGAGGTTACACAACAGGTGAATCCGGTGGCCTTTAGGCTCAACCTGCCAGACAACATGAAACTACATCCAGTATTCCATAGATCCTTACTATCACCATACAGGGAAAGGCGGGAATTCCAGGGACTGGAGGGAGAGGTTCCCGCGACACCACCAGTAGAAGAGAGGGAGCGCAGCAGTCATGTAGCAGAAATACTCGATTCAAGGTGGAAGGGTAAACAGGTGGAGTACCTAGTGGCGTGGGAAGGGGAACCAGAGTCAGAATATGCATGGGTACCAACGGAAACCATCAAGGATGAGTTTCTCTTGGGGGAGTTTCACCGTAGGTTCCCAAGGAGGCCCAAACCCTTAGCTAGGTTCTGGGAGGAGCAATTTGGCACCACAGACGATGAAGAGGAGTTTGAGGGATTTCCGGACTCTGGGCAGGAAGAGGAAGAAGAATCTGAAGAGGGGGAATCAGATTGGGAAGATTTTTCAGGAAGACGGGATAGTAGTAGGTGGAGAGCAGTTTTCGAGTCATCAGAAGATGGGGGAGATTCTTTCCAGGGGTTCCCAGCCTCACCGCCCAAAGAAAACGGGAGGACAGGGGGTGAGGGGGGTCCTGGAGGGGAGGTGGATGTCAGGGAACTGCCATCGGAGCGCAGGGTGGTGGAGAGGCTCTCGGATGCTGGGAGACCCTCGGATGCTGAGGAGGGAACCAGCAGGGGGAGAGGGAGAGTTTCCGCTGAAGAAGGAGGGGAGGAGGAGACAGTGTTGGAGGTGAGGCACAGAGACGCTTCAAGCGAGACCAGTGGTGAGAGCTCGGGGCCTCCCCTTGGGACGCCCACTCTGCGCAGAAAGCTGTCGCGCAGAGAATCAAGGAGGAGACTTTCTGTCAAAGAACTTTTATGTTGGAAGAAATTCAGGAAACGCCCACTGACGGATTCTGCCAGTGATTAAGGCAGCCACGCACTCATGGCTGTCCGGCTAGAGAGAATTTAAAACTAACCACAAAACTGGGAGCGTTTTAGCCCTTACGCACAAGCAACCCCTTATGCCATTACAATACTTATTAATAAAAGACTGGGACAAGAATTCATTTCATCTTGTAGCCTTTTTGGAGTTCACCGATGGGGTCTGCGTTGCTCCGGGACGGGAGGAAGGAAGTCAAAATGACACCGAGGTTGGTTCAAAGAAAGAGTTTATTCTGCTCTCCGGATAGCAGAAGGCACCTGCGTGGTGAGTCCACAGCAAGTACAAAGAAATGACAGGTTTCATGCAGTTTATATACTCTCCAGGCATCCTCTCCCCCTCCCCTAGCCACGTCAATTTGTATACGCAGGTTGACATCACATATGTTCCTTCTCTGGTACTCTCATCCATAAAAGGATCTTCCTTCCTGTACTTCTGACCATAAAAGGATCTTCTTCTTCCTACTCTTATCTGGGGGGGGGGGGGGGACGTCATAATCTCCGGGAACAAGCTTTTGGTGTTTTCCCCGGACATTGGTCTTGTGCGTATTTTGTGGTCGGCACATAAGATAAAGTTTTGACATGTTTTCATTGTTCCCTGGGGAGCCAAGGCCATGCCTTGCCTGTCCTGATAAAGGACAGAACTGTTTATGCAGTTATGTCCTTTATTATGGTTTTTGCTCAACAGTTCAAGTTTTACGCATTTAAAAGTGCTCTCTTTTGAAAGGACAAAAAGGGGGGGGGGGTTGAGTCAGTTTTTAAACTTACTACACAGAAACCCATTCCTTCATTCCCTCCTCTTCTTTTGGACAGCCTTATGGCTCGTCCCAAGGCACTGGCTGGTATTCTCGTGTCAGTGCTATAATCTGGGGCCGAATCATTCGTGACATCATTTTACGCATCACATTTTGCAAGCATTGCATTAAGCAGGGTATACAGGAGCAGAAAATAAGCAAGATTAGCAAGGGGCCTATCAACATCATAAAAATTCCTCTAAGCCACCCCAGGTTCGGAAGCCACTCAGTCAACCAAGACATGTCCCATCCGTTCCAGGTTGGGACAGGAACATGGGCCACTTTTTCTATTTCTGCTGCCAGGTGTCGAATAGCTGCACCATGGTCAGAGATGCTAAAGCAACAGGCTCCTTCCGTCAATTTTTACGCGGCACAAAACCCGCCCTGTTTCGCCAGGAGAAAGTCCATCCCTAAGCGGAGTTGGAGAACCGCCATGCGTGTCTCATCTAATTGGGTGGCGATTAACCGGAGGGCTGTGGCTGTGGCATTGGCGACAGTCTCCACTACAGCTTGGAGTCTTATAATGCGGTTCAAGTTATAAATTGGCTCTCTTGCCCCTGTTATTAGTTCTCCTGGATTCCAAGAAGCCGGGTCATAATGGGCCACTATCCTTTCAGGGGGGCACTGATCTTTTCCCCAGGTCTGAGTGCTGCCTCCTGCAATAGCTGCTATGTCAACTGAGCGCTTTTCCCGATGGGGTACAGCGGTGACCGGCTCATAAATCCACATGGGAGGAATTAAGGATGCCGGGAAGCACACTCCATACCACCCCTTTGGGAGGAAACGATAAGCCTGTTTTCCACATACCCAATACACATCATGTCCTTGAGGGGAGGCACTATGTCCTGCCTCTGAAGCCCTTGCCAAGTGTGTAAGGCAGTTAGTCAGATTACAGCGAGCTCCTGGTGCATCCCAGTCAACTGTGATGGGCTGGGCTGGGAAGGTGCGATTACAACGGGAGGTCCCTACATATGTCACATTGCTACTGCCACTCTTGGACTGGTTCACACAGAGCCATCCAGTAACTCGGTGAACCCAGAAGGGGATAGAATGACTCCATAGAGAGGAGTTGTTTCCTAGGGGGCGGAACCCCAAAATCGAGGCCATAACTGAGGACTCATTCCAAGGCACAGGGAGGAGGGGTATTCCTCCCAAAGCATCTGTAGGTCCCAGAGTGCAGACAGTGCAATTGGTTTGGTTTGCAGAATAGGCTACCATTTCTGCCATTTGCAGCCATTTATTGTGCGTATTGCGGGCACCCCACTCTTTTATTAATTGCTTGGTTACCTTAAGTGGTGTGGGCGTGCCGATGGCCAGAAGTAAGAAGAATACCATCCCGGCCAAAACCCGGGTCCCCCGCAGCCCTATCTGCATCATTTGGGTGCAGGGATATACCTATCTTCTAATACCTGAGGTACCTCCCCTCTCTATATATTCAAGAGGGAAAGAAAAGAAATGGAAATAGAAGAAAATGTCCTCTTTTAGTCCATGTAGGATTCTTCTGCCGTGTGCAGGGATGCCAGCTTCCTGGGGGTGGCACCAGCAGGGCGGTCGTCTGGTGGGCGTCGCGAAATGGTGAGTCGAAGGGGCTGGTGTAGATCAGTCGTATCAGTTTGATACTGCCTTCTTCACACGAGTATGGTGGACCCAAGGGGTGATGCCGGTGACTTTAACAGCTGTAGGAGTGGATAGCAAAACGGTATAGGGTCCCTTCCAACACGGCTTCAACGGGGTCTGGGCCCAATCTTTTATCCACACCTCATCACCTGGTTCATAGGGATGTAGTGGCTCGACCAAGACACAAGGGGTTTGAGCCTGGGTCCACCTGTTAAGAGAGGAGAAAACTCGGGAGAGTGATTGTACATAATTTTCAACGTCCATATCATAACTCGAGATTGGGGATATCATCCGTACGTAAGGTACTGGCCTACCAAACATTAATTCAAATGGGGACAGATGGGTGTGTTTGGCGGGAAGACTTCGTACGCGCAGTAGAGCAAGAGGTAACATGGCAACCCAATTTGACCCTGTCTCTTGGGTTAGTTTTGCCAGCTGGTTTTTCAAAGTTCTGTTCATACGCTCTACCTTACCAGAGCTTTGTGGCCTATAAGCCGTGTGTAATTTCCAATCTATCTGCAAAGTTACTGCTAGTTCTTGCAGGACTTTATGCACAAATGCGGGGCCATTATCAGATCCTATTGACCTGGGCAGGCCGTAACGGGGGATAATTTCTCGTAACAGACACCTGGTGACTTCAGATGATTTTTCAGATCTGGTGGGCCATGCCTCTGTCCATCCTGTGTAGGTGCACACAGCCACCAAGAGGTAGTGGTACAACCCACACTTAGGCAGTTGAGTGAAATCCACAATTAAGTCTTCCATAGGAGCGGTCCCTTGGTGCTGAATCCCAGAAGGAGGTAAAGGTCCAGTCCTGGGATTATTTTTCTGGCAGAGGATACATCGTCTTGAGATTTGAAAGGCCAACTGATACACCTTGGATATATAGTAACAGCTCCCGAGTTGTTTGGCGAGAGCATCTGGCCCCACATGGCAGGAGTCATGATACCGCCGCACGACCTGTGGGCCTAGAGATTCTGGCACCCACAATCGGTTGTCAGGAGTAAGATACCATCCTCCTTCAGTGACCGCCAACTTCTCTGCCTCTGCCATCAGTCGCTCTTGTATTGTGTACAGTGGTTTGAGACTTGTGTCCACAATCTTTTCCGGTAGCAGAGATCCCACAAAGAAAGCAGGTGCCGGTTGTCTTGCTGCCTGTTTAGCTGTTTTATCGGCTAGACGGTTCCCTCTGGCCATATCACTTGCTCCAGTCCGATGTCCATAACAATGTATCACGGCTACTTGGTTGGGCGCCCATACTGCGGTCAAAAGATCCATGAGGGCTTGGGGGTGTTGCACTTGGCTTCCTTTTGATGTGAGCATGCCGCGTTCCTTCCAGAGTATTCCGTGGGCATGCAAGGTGAGGAAGGCATATTTTGAATCAGTATATATATTGATGTCAGTGCCTTCAGCCAGTTGTAGGGCACGGGTGAGAGCCACAATCTCAGCTAGTTGTGCCGATGTCCCTGGCGGGGGCGGGGGCGGGAGCGGGAGGGCTTCTATGATTATTTCCTCTAGGGCCACCACGGCATATTCCGCTTTCCGTTGTCCGTCCTCTATAAAGCTGCTACCATCCACAAACTAAGAGGACCAGTTGGGATTTGCTTCATCCTTCAAACCAGGCCTGCTGGAATATACTTCATCCATCACTTGTATGCAGTCATGTGTTGGGGGCCTACCTTCTGCCATAGGTAGTAGCGTAGCTGGGTTAAGTGCCTCAGTGACTCGAAACTGCAATTGCGGGTGCATGAGCAGTGCTTGGCACTTCATCATCTTTGCCTGGGATAGAAAATAAGTTCCTTTCATGTCCAACAAAGCTGGTACAGCATGAGGAGTGACACACATGGTTTCCTGTCCAAAAGTGAACTTGTCAGCTTTTGTAATCAGAGTGGCAGCAGCCACTACTGCTCGCATGCAGGGAGGCAAACCTCGTTCTGTAGTGGTTAACTTTTCAGACAAGTAGGCTATGGGTTGTTGCCAGCTACCTAGCTTTTGGCAAAGCACACCCTTAGCTATACCTTGCTCTTCATCCACGAACAGGGTGAACGGCTTTTCTGGGTTGGGAATTCCCAGCGCTGGTGCTCGCTGTAAGGCTTCTTTGAGCTCTCGGAACGCCTGTTGTTGTTCTGGCCCCCACACGAAAGGGTCTTTTTCCGTCCCACGGGTGGAGTCATGTAGAGGTTGGGTGATGGCACTGTAGTTTGGTATCCATATTCTACAAAACCCCGCTGAGCCTAAGAACCCCCTTAGTTCTTTCCTGTTTCTTGGCTCCGGAATTTGGATGATTGCCTGCCTTCGTTCGCTTCGTAGGGTACGCTGCTGGTGGGAGATGTCAAATCCAAGGTACTTGACAGTTGGTCGGCAGATTTGGGCCTTGGCCTTAGACACCCGGTAGCCAGCTGCTGCCAGGTGATTCAGGAGATCTTTGGTCGCTTGCAGACAGGTGTCTTTATCTTTACATGCAATTAAAAGGTCATCTACATACTGAAGAAGAACGCGGTCGGGGGAGGTGGGGAAGCTAGCTAGGTCAGTGGCTAAAGCTACCCCGAACAGTGTGGGTGAATTTTTAAACCCTTGCGGGAGTCGTGTCCACGTGTACTGTGTTTTAGTCCCAGTCTCTGGATCCATCCACTGAAAGGCGAATAATTTTTGGCTTTCCTCAGCTAGCCGGCAGCAAAAGAAGGCGTCTTTCAAGTCCAATACAGTGAATTGTGTTGCGTTTGGTGGAATCAAACTTAACAGGGTATATGGGTTGGGGACATTCGGATGGAGGGTCTCCACGGCCTCATTTACAAGGCGCAGATCTTGCACCGGACGATATCCTCCCCCCTCCTTCTTTACAGGAAGCAGTGGGGTGTTCCACTGTGACTGGCACGGTTTTAAAATCCCATGTTGGAGTAGCCTTTTAAGATGGACCCATACCCCTTCGGCCGCTTGGCGTGGGATGGGATACTGTCTGGCAGCTACAGGATTAGTAAATGGTTTGGGCTTCACGATTATGGGGGGTATATTTCTAGCCATGCCCGGGGGATTGTCTTCGGCCCATACCTCAGGATTCACACTTTCCAAGATGCAGGGAGGAATAGGTTCTCCTTTTTCCTGTACCATCATGAGGCGCCAGTGTTCCCTTAAAGGGGCCTCCACTATCAGTTCTCCGGATATCCCGGCCGTAGACATTGTAACCTCTCCTGACGGTTTGAAGGTGATTTGTGCCTGTAGTTTGGCCAGTAAATCCCTACCCATTAATGGAATGGGGCAATTGGGTACGTAGATAAATTTATGTTGGACTGTTTGCCCCCCTAATTTACAGGTCACAGGGTGCAGGACTGGCGCTTGCTGTGATTTTCCTGTGGCCCCAATAATGCTGATTGATTCAGCCGTTGGTTTGGTAACGGGATTCGGTACTACAGAGTAGGCTGCTCCAGTGTCTATCATAAATGGTATAATTTGGTTCCCTGTTACAATGTTGACCATGGGCTCATGGGAACCTGTTTTTGTTGGGCCCGGTCTGTCCTAGTAGTAAGTCTCTTCCTCCCCTCTCAGGGCCATTGCCCCATATGCTCCCGGCTGGTGAGGTGGGGTCCCTGCGGGTCCCTGTCCACGCCCTCTGCCTTGGTTTTCCGGAGTCCATGGTCGGGCCTGTGGCTGTAATGCGGAGGCCCATGGCTGGGCTCGTGGCATTGGCCCTTGGTTGCTATTGCCAGCTAGTGGGGTGTGGGGTTCCTGGCGCTGTGGGCATTTCATTTTCCAATGACCCTCCTGCTTGCAGATGGCACGCTGGTTCCTTCCTAGGCGTGCTCTGCCCCTCCCGTGGGCACCCTCGCTTGTACTGGGATTATGTTTCTGGCCCTCTGGCTGCTGGCTGGCTCTAAGTGCCATCAATTTTTTGATCTGGTATTTCTCTTTTTGCTTCTGTGCCTCCTCCTCTCTCTGATTATAAGTGCTCTGTGCAAGAGTCAACATCCATTCTAGCCTGTGGCCCAGGAAGCCCTCCTGCTTCTGTATTTTGCGTCTAATATCGGGGGCTGCTTGTGCCACAAAAGCAGCTTTTACAATCATCTCCTGAGCCCCATCATCAGGGTCTATGGGGGTGTGCCTGCGGTATGCTTCCTTCAATCTCTCCAAGAATGCACCCGGGGACTCATCAGCTGTCTGAACTACTTCTGCTACCTTTGCCATATTAATTGGCTTCTTGGCCGCCCTTCTCATGCCTTCCAACACAGTTTTATGATATGCTTCTAAGGCTTTTCTCCCATCAGCAGAATTATAGTCCCAATTAGGGGTTTCTCTAGGATAAGCTATTTCAATTGCGGCATCATTATTGCCCGCTGCTCTCAAATGTTCTCTGGCTCCGGTATTTACCTTCCGGATCTCTTCAGTAGTGAGTATTGTATCCATAAGTTGGCTTACATCGTCATAAGTAGGCATGTAAGTTTTAAACACACCTTCAAATAGTCTAATTATTTTGGCAGGATCCTCTTCAAAAGAAGGATTCTGGTTTTTCCAATTGCAAACATCCGCACTTGTAAATGGTACATGTTGCATAGTAAAGGTACATTCGGGCGGGTTGCCACGTGCATCGGGCGGCCCTGGGGGATCATACACCTGGTGGAGCGGTGCCACCAGATTGTGGCCAAAGAGGGGTTTGGGGCCTAAGCTTTTTTCATACATCTCTTTACGTTTAGCGAATGCACGCCATTTGGCTGCCATGTCCCATGCATCTTTTAATGCCTTCTGTTTCTTTGGCCAATTCCTATCCCCGTATTCTGCTGCCTTCAAGATCAAAGGCGCAATACAAATTGTATAGCTATATGGTTCTATATACTGAGCTACCTTATCGTACTGCCATTTTGTCCACCTTCCCTCCTTTTCTAATTCCTTTCTAAATTCTTCAAAGTAAAAATCATTTTCCTTCTTGCTGTTCACCTCCTCCTCCTCATCCTCTTTAGGGGCCAGATGAGAGGTAGTGGGGGCCTCATTTGAAAGATGAGAGGTATTGGGAGCCTTTTTTGAATCCTTAACCTGGTCGCGGGGCAGGGTACCAGACCCCGATGCCCCATCCGCTCCCAGATCTGGCAACTCTGGTGCGGTTGGTAGGTAGGGTGGAGGGGGCCAAATTACTCCTCCCTCCTCTTCTTCTGGGGCGGGCAAAACTGGCGGCAGCGGGGGTTTTATAGCTAATTTTCCTGCTTGCTGCTGGATTGAGCACAGCTTGGTTTGGGGGGGCATATTTCTACACTTCCTCAGCCATAGGGGATTTCGGTCCACATTAGTTTTCCATGTGGAAATATAAGGAATTTGATCTGCATGGACTTTTAGGATGTTGCGCCATAGGGGGTCAACTAGACTTTCATCAAAACCCCCTTCACTGGGCCACCCTGTCCCTTGGGCCGGCCAATCAACCTCACATAGGGCTCGAAGTCTTTCTTTCTTCAATTTAAACCCCCAATCATATCCCTTCGTGGCGTCTTTCCAGTTGTCTAGAAAGCACTGCAAGGGGGTCAATTTACTGCTTGCTCCCCCCATGATTTTGGGACACTCCAACCACCTAATGTAATTATCCACTCAGTCACCTTTCTCCACGTCCTGTCAGTGGCCTAGACAGACGTCTCATGCACCCAACGTCTCATGCACTCAAAGCATTCACTGGAGTGTCCCCATACAAAAATAAATACACATACATACAAACCCCCATACACATACAAACCCCATGCACCTCCCCAATCCCCTTTACCCACAAACTTCCCAAGACCGGTGGCACTTTACTGCTCTTCTACCGGCAAACCAGCGGCACACTACTGCTCTCTACTGGCTAAACCCAGCGGCACTTTACTGCTCCTACTGGGCGGGGCTGATCAAACCCCTGACTCCCATAAAACAATTGTGGAGCCTACCTTTCCCCTGGGTACCCTTCTCCCGTGCAGCTGCTGTCTTTCTTCCGTCTCTGCTGCGTCTCAACTCAGGTACGGGGTGGGGGGCTCCCCCTAGAAAATGTAGGGTGCGCGCTTGGAGCCACCAACGCCGACCGAGCTGTTCGCTGAGCAGTGACGCCCTGGTCCTTCGTCCTTGTCCTCAGAGAACACGGGTTCCCGGCCAATGCACCAAGAAATGTAGCCTTTTTGGAGTTCACCGATGGGGTCTGCGTTGCTCCGGGACGGGAGGAAGGAAGTCAAAATTACACCGAGGTTGGTTCAAAGAAAGAGTTTATTCTGCTCTCCGGATAGCAGAAGGCACCTGCGTGGTGAGTCCACAGCAAGTACAAAGAAATGACAGGTTTCATGCAGTTTATATACTCTCCAGGCATCCTCTCCCCCTCCCCTAGCCACGTCAATTTGTATACGCAGGTTGACATCACATATGTTCCTTCTCTGGTACTCTCATCCATAAAAGGATCTTCCTTCCTGTACTTCTGACCATAAAAGGATCTTCTTCTTCCTACTCTTATCTGGGGGGGACGTCATAATCTCCGGGAACAAGCTTTCGGTGTTTTCCCCGGACATTGGTCTTGTGCGTATTTTGTGGTCGGCACATAAGATAAAGTTTTGACGTGTTTTCATTGTTCCCTGGGGAGCCAAGGCCATGCCTTGCCTGTCCTGATAAAGGACAGAACTGTTTATGCAGTTATGTCCTTTATTATGGTTTTTGCTCAACAGTTCAAGTTTTATGCATTTAAAAGTGCTCTCTTTTGAAAGGACAAAAAGGGGGGGGGTTGAGTCAGTTTTTAAACTTACTACACAGAAACCCATTCCTTCAATCTGACAGAGTAAAAAAAAAGAGGAGTGGTGATTTATGCAAAGGAAAGATTGTTGCCGAAATTAATTTTTAAAGACGACCAAGGAAGATTCCTGGCAATTGAAATTCAAGCCCAAGGAGAGAAAATTTTGATTGTAGGAATTTATGCACCGAACGAGGGGAAATCTGAATTTTTTAAGAGGTTGCATGAGACTTTGCTGGACTATCTGGATTATAATGTAATTTTGATGGGAGACATGAATGGAATAGTATCTGCAAATATGGACAAAGCACAAAGACAGGTAATTACTAAAGATGGAAGACTACCAAAAACTTTTTTTGAAATGACTGACAATATGGATTTGGTTGACATTTGGAGAACAAAAAACCCTCTTGAGAGAGAGGGAACCTTCTCTGAAGCCAAAATGACATGGACTAGAATTGACCAAATATGGGTTACTAGAGGAATGGCTCCAAAGATAAAAAGAGTTGAAATTTCCCCAAAAACCTGCTCCGACCATAACGCCGTAAAGATGGAGATGAAGCTAATGACAGCTGGCTTGTGCTGGACCCGGGGGTAAGGTACCGTGGGCGTAAGCAGAGTCCACACGAAGAGGGGCGAGGTCCGAGGCGGAGAGCCGGGCGGGGAACAGGAACGCTGGAACAGGAGGCCGAGCAGGGAACAGGAACACCAGATGGTCAGGAACAGGAGGCCGAGCAGGGATCAGGAACACAGGAAGGTCCGAAGCCAACAACGACGTTGCTCCCGCAACCTGGGGCCGGGCTGACTGGGCTTTTATCCTCTTCTAAGGCCAGGGGCGGTCCCGGCCCCCAGGAGCCCCGCCTCCTCTGACCTTAAGGCGAGCACTCCTCCTGGGAGCAACCAGTTCCCTTCGCCTCTCTGCCCTAAGCCTCTGCAGATCAGGAGAGGCCGAAGGGTTACTGGGCCCTGGAGGAAGCTCACCTGTAGCCACTGAGTCCTCAAGCCCCTCTGGGGCCAGAAGGGTTTCACCTGGGGCCAGCTCCTGGTGCTCTGCCACAGGTGCAGGCTCTTCAGCATCTAGGCCTTGCCCCAGTTCAGCCGGCCCTGGAGGCGGGGACTCCTGTGCAGGCTGGGATTCCTCTGGTTCGTCCTCTGAATCGGAATCCCAGGCCATCACACCATCCCCCCTCCCAGGCCCCCCCCTCAACTGAGGGTCCGGACCCGGCTTGCCTGGGTACGTCACATGGAACTCTCGGAGGCAGGCAGGTGCGTGGACGTTGGCCGCTGGTTCCCAGGAGCGGTCCTCCGGTCCGTACCCCTTCCAGTCAATGAGATACTGCAGCTTTCCCCTGCGGTATCGGGAGTCCAGGATGCGTTCCACCTCGTACTCAGGCTCTCCCTGAACCAACACTGGCTGCGGTCGGGGACGGTTCGGGTGGAACTCGTCGGGTGGGGCCACCGGACTCAGAAGGGACCTGTGGAAGACCGGGTGAACCTTCAGGGTTGCGGGCAACCGGAGACGGAATGCAACAGGAGAGACTTGGTCCACGATAGGAAACGGGCCGGTGAAGCGGGCGTCCAACTTCCGCGAAGGTCGAGAGGGGTGGAGGTGGCGAGTGGAGAGCCAAACCAGGTCACCGACGCGAAGTTCCGGCCCCACCTGGCGGTGGCGGTCGGCCTGGGCTTTGTATGCTTCCTTGGCCTGGTGCAGTTGCTCCACCAAAAGCTGTTGCTGGGACTGGAGCTCTTGAAGCCACTCCGTCACCGCCGGGACCGCGAATGCCGGCAGCACCTCTGGAAACAGCCGTGGATGATAACCGTAACTGGCCTGGAACGGGGTCTGCTGGGTGGACGCATTCACCGTGTTGTTGTAGGCGAACTCCGCCAATGCCAGGTGGTCGACCCAGTCATCCTGCTGGTAGCTGCAGTAACACCGGAGGTACTGCTCCAGCACCGCGTTCGCCCGTTCCGTCTGGCCATCGGTCTGTGGGTGGTAGGCTGACGAGAGGCAGACCTCTGTCCCGAGAGTCTGGTGTAATGCTCGCCAGAACCGGTACGTGAACTGAACGCCCCGGTCGGACACCACGCGCTCAGGTAGGCCATGCAGGCGGAAGACATGCTGAAGGTACAGCTGAGCGGTTTCCTTGGCTGTGGGTACAGATGGGCAGGGGGCGCAGTGCACCATCTTGGTGAAATGGTCGGAGAAAACTAGAAGGCAGGTACAGCCATGAGACGGGGGTAAGTCCCCTACAAAGTCCAACGAAACCGTGTGCCAAGGGCGTGGTGGAACTGGCAATGGCTGAAGTAGGCCGGGGGGTCGCCCGGTAGGGCCCTTGGCACGCCGGCAGACATCACAACCAGCAACGTAGCGAGCCACGTCAGCCTTCAGGCGGGGCCACCAAAACTCGCGACTTACCAGATGGGTGGTCCGATACCGTCCAAAGTGCCCCGCTGCTGGGGCATCATGGGCCATCCGGAGTACCTCCAGCTGCAGTGGCCCTGGCGGGATGTACAGACGACCGTGGTGCAGCAGAAGGCCCTGATGCAGGACCAGCCCCAGATACTGTGGGCTGGACCCTTCAGCCAGCTCCTGGAGTCGTTCCTGGGCCCAAGCGTCGACCCGCTGCTCTTCCCGCACCCGAGCCTGCAGTGGCTCCGCCTCCTGGGTGGCCAGGAATGCAGCTGGAGGTAGGATCGTGGTGGGTTCTGCTTGCTGTACCGTGTCTGCGTTGTCTTCAGGTTTCCGGGACAGGGCATCCGCCTTCTGGTTCTGAGAGCTAGGGATGTAGCGGATCCGGAACTGGAACCGGGAAAAGAACAACGCCCACCGGATCTGTCTTTGGTTCAGCTTGCGGGTGGTCTGGAGGTACTCCAGGTTCCGGTGGTTGGTTCTCACCTCCACCGGATGTCGTGCCCCCTCAAGATGGTGGCGCCAGACCTCAAAGGCCACCTTGATGGCCAGTAGTTCCCGCTCCCACACAGTATAGTTACGCTCCGCTGGTAGGAGCTGGCGGGAATAGAAGGCACAGGGTAAGAGTGGTGCTTCAGGTCCACTCTGTTGAGACAAGACGGCACCGAGAGCCGTACTGGAGGCGTCGGTCTCCACCACAAAGGGTCGAGAGGGGTCAGGATGTTGTAAGATTGGCGCCCTCTGGAAGCAGGCCTTCAACCCCTGAAACGCCTCCTCTGCCTCCTTGTCCCAGGAAAACGGCGTCTTTGGGCGCAGTAGCCGGGTCAACGGGGTGGTGCGATGAGCATAATCTGCGATGAAGGTTCGGTAGTAGTTGGCGAACCCCAGGAAACGCTGTAGGTCCTTGCGGTTCCGGGGTGCCGCCCATTCTCGAACCGCTGCCACCTTCCCAGGGTCCATCTGTACCCCATCTGGAGAGAGCCGGTGTCCAAGGAAGTCCACAGTCCACTGATGGAACTCGCACTTGCTGAGCTTTGCGTACAAACGGTGCTCACGCAAGCGCTGCAGCACGGTCCGGACATGTCCCTCATGGCGAGCCGGGTCACGGGAGTAAACCAGTATGCCATCCAAGTACACCACCACGTACTTGTCTAACAAGTCCTGGAACATGTGGTTGATGTAGCGTTGGAACACAGCAGGCGCGTTGCACAAACCGAAAGGCATAACCAAGTATTCGAACTGCCCGTACCGGGTCCCAAACGCTGTCTTCCACTCATCCTTGGCTCGGATCCGAATCAAGTTGTAGGCCCCCCGGAGGTCCAGCTTGGTGAACACCTGTGCCCCTTGCACCCGCTCCAGCAACTCCGAGATAAGGGGCAAGGGGTACCGGTCTGGGATGGTAATTTTGTTCAGGGCTCGGTAATCATGGCAAGGGCGGAGTTCCCCACATTTCTTCTTAACAAAGAGCACTGGTGCCGCGGTAGGCGAGGTGGAAGGCCTAATGAACCCACGCTCCAGGTTCTTGCGCAAGAAGTCCTGCAAAGCCTCGCGCTCTGGCTCAGTTAGAGAATATAAGCGACTCACTGGTAAGGGCGCTCCGGGCTGGAGGTCTATGCCGCAGTCAAAAGGCCGATGCGGCGGCAGCTGGTCTGCCCCCCGTTCCTCGAACACGTCCTGGTAGTCCTGGTACACGGCTGGGAGCGTGGGTGCTGCCTCCTCCGTGGGCGCGGCCGCCAGCGTCTCGGATTGAGCATGGGAACATGGGTCTGGGAAGTGCACAGTCCGTTTGACCCAGTCAATCTGAACGTTGTGAGCTTCCAGCCAGTCCATCCCGAGCACTAGGGGGAACCGGGGCATAGAGGCAATGTCCAAAGTTCGCAACTCCCGGTGCTGCTGGAGACACAGGACCAGGGGCTGGGTCTCCTGAGTAACGGCACCTGAACGCAGAAGCCGTCCGTCAATTGCTTCCACCTGGACCGGTTCTGGCTTGTTCCGAAGTGGCACCTGATGATGGGCAGCAAAAGCAGCGTCCATATAGGAGCGGGTTGCTCCTGAATCTACCAAAGCATGAGTAAGAATCCAGGGCCCACCTGGAGGGTATAAACGTACCGAAACCATAAGATGTTGCCAGTCCATTGGTGCGGGCCCATTCTGCGCTGTTTGGGACCCCCGGTAGCTAGGGCCATCAGCTACTGGGGTTGGCGGTTTTCCCTGCGGCTGGCGTTTCTCAGGGCAGGACCGAGCGTAGTGTCCACTTCCGCCACAGTAGAGACATAGATTTCCCTCCCGACGCCGCACCTTCTCTGCGGGGGTAAGGCGTGGCCGCACTGCCCCGAGCTGCATAGGCTCCTCCGTTAACTCAGTTGTGACCGTGGGGCTGCCGGAAGAAACTGGTGCCGAGAACTGGAAGTGTCGGCGACCCCGGGCCTGACGACGATCCTCCAGCCGGTCGTCTATCTGCAGACTCCGTTGAATGAGAGTGTCTAGCGTGGTGGGGCGTTCCATTGTGGCCAGCTGGTCCAGTATCTCGTCCGAAAGCCCTTCGAGATACTGGTCCCGCAGTGCCGAGTAATTCCAGGTCAAGTCCTGTGCCAACAGCCGAAACTCCGTGGTATATGCGGCCACCGTGGACTTGCCCTGTTTCAACCGCCGAATCGCCCGGTTGGCTTGACTCCCTTTCTGGGGGTTGCCGAACGCGGCCTCCAAAAGATTGCAAAACCCCGTATAGTCTGCCAGCAAGGGGGAGTCTTGCCTGAGTAGCGGCAACGCCCACTTGGCCGCCCGGTCCTTTAACAAACTAATCAAAAAGTGCACCTTGGTGCGGTCGTCAGGGAAGTTCCGGGCTCGCCCCTGAATATACAGCTTGGCCTGGGCAAGGAACATGGGAAAGCTGGCCGGGGCCCCATCAAATTTCTCAGGCAAAGCCACTGGGTACTTGCCAGGAGCCGGGGCGTCGGCCCCAGGAGCCGGTAGGGCTTCCAAGCGCTGCTGAAGTGCCGTAACCGCATCGCTGAGCTGCTGCACGGTGTGAGTCAAGGCCTGGTTCTCCTGGGTCAAAGCCACCAGCGCAGCCGCCTGGTCAGCCATGGCCTCTGGCTCTTCCCGAACGCACCCCAACGAAGGGGGAGTGCAGGTGTGGCGGGAGCAAACTGTGCTGGACCCGGGGGTAAGGTACCGTGGGCGTAAGCAGAGTCCACACGAAGAGGGGCGAGGTCCGAGGCGGAGAGCCGGGCGGGGAACAGGAACGCTGGAACAGGAGGCTGAGCAGGGAACAGGAACACCGGATGGTCAGGAACAGGAGGCCGAGCAGGGAACAGGAGCACCGGATGGTCAGGAACAGGAGGCTGGGCAGGAATCAGGAACACAGGAAGGTCCGAAGCCAACAACAACAACGTTACTCCCGCAACCTGGGGCCGGGCTGACTGGGCTTTTATCCTCTTCTAAGGCCAGGGGCGGTCCCGGCCCCCAGGAGCCCCGCCTCCTCTGACCTTAAGGTGAGCACTCCTCCTGGGAGCAACCAGTTCCCTTCGCCTCTCTGCCCTAAGCCTCTGCAGATCAGGAGAGGCCGAAGGGTTACTGGGCCCTGGAGGAGGCTCACCTGTAGCCACTGAGTCCTCAAGCCCCTCTGGGGCCAGAAGGGTTTCACCTGGGGCCAGCTCCTGGTGCTCTGCCACAGGTGCAGGCTCTTCAGCATCTAGGCCTTGCCCCAGTTCAGCCGGCCCTGGAGGCGGGGACTCCTGTGCAGGCTGGGATTCCTCTGGTTCGTCCTCTGAATCGGAATCCCAGGCCATCACATGGCTCCTTCAGATGGAGGATGAATGACACCTTATTTAGAGATGAAGAAGTATACAAAAAGGCCCAAAAAGCTTTGAGAGACTATTTCAAAATAAATATGAAGACTAATGTTGAAAAAAGAGTAATCTGGGATGCAAGTAAAGCCGTTATGCGAGGATTCTTGATACAACAAAATGCAATAAAGAAGAGAAGCCAAAATGAGAAGAAAGATAAGATTTTGGAAAAGATAAAAGAAGGGGAAAGGAAATTAAGATCAAAACCAAAGTCTCATGAGATTCTGAGAGAAATTAAGTTGTATCAAATACAATATATGGAACTGATGAATCAAGAAATAGAATGGAAAATTAAACAAATGAGACAAAAGACTTTTGAATCTGCAGACAAATGTGGGAAACTTTTGGCTTGGCAAATGAGGAAAAGACAAAAATTGAATACGGTGACAAATTTAGAAGTGGAAGGAAAGAACATTTACAACCCAATTGAGATTAGAAATTGCTTCCAGAGATTTTTTTTTTTTTTTCAAAATAATTTTTATTCAGTTTTCCGTCCATAACAAAAAAGACAAGACAATAAAGAAAACATACAACACGTATAATTTCAGGCTCTTAATTTCATGATCCTTACTCTCCCGACTTCCTCATACCTCCCCTTTCTGCATTCTCATGTCGAATTAGTTAATTAACAAATCCCTCCCTTATTTTCAAATTGATTATACAAATTGTTCAAATTCTTCCACTTAACCATTATCGCTATTAACCCCTATTTTTCTCATTCAACATCAATCTAGCATTCACTGATTTTTGAATATTTCTTTAAATAGTCTTTAAATTTTTTCCAATCTTCTTCCGCCGTTGCTCTTCCCTGGTCTCGAATTCTGCTCGTCATCTCTGCCAAGCCCATGTAGTCCATCACTTTCATCTGCCACTCTTCCACGGTGGGTAAATCTTGTGTCTTCCAGTACTTTGCTATAAGAATTCTTGCTGCTGTTGTAGCATACATAAAAAAGGTTCTATCCTTCTTTACAACCAATTGGCCGACTATGCCCAGGAGAAAGGCCTCTGGTTTCTTAGGGAAAGTGTACCTAAGTACTTTTTTCAGTTCATTATAGATCAGTTCCCAGAAAGCCTTAATCCTTGGGCACGTCCACCAAAGGTGAAAGAATGTTCCCTCCCTTTCTTTACACTTCCAACATTTGTTCTCGGGCGAATGATAAATTTCTGCAAGCTTGACTGGGGTTATGTACCACCTATAAATCATTTTCATAATATTTTCTCTCAAGGCACTACATGCCGTAAATTTCATCCCGGTGGTCCATAACTTTTCCCAGTCAGCAAACATTATGTCATGACCAATATCCTGCGCCCATTTAATCATTGCAGATTTAACCATTTCATCTTGTGTATTCCATTTCAACAGCAAGTTATACATTTTTGACAAGTTCTTAGTACTAGGTTCTAACAATTCAGTTTCTAGTTTTGATTTTTCCACCTGGAAGCCGACTTTCCTGTCTAGTTTAAAAGCTTCCATTATCTGATAATAATGCAGCCAATCTCTCACTTTCCCTTTTAACTTCTCAAAACTTTGCAATTTCAGTCTGTCTCCTTCTTATTCCAAAATTTCCCAATATCTCGGCCAGTTAACCTCCATGTTTAGTTTTTTAATAGCTTTTGCCTCCATTGGCGACAACCACCTTGGAGTCTTACTTTCCAACAAATCTTTATATCTAATCCAGACATTATATAATGCTTTCCTGACAATATGATTTTTGAAACCTTTGTGAACTTTTGCCTTGTCGTACCACAGGTATGCATGCCATCCAAAAAGATTGTCATAACCTTCTAAGTCCAAAACATCAGAATTTTCTAGAAGTAGCCATTCTTTCAACCAGCAAAAAGCTGCTGATTCATAGTACAATTTAAGGTCTGGCAGGGCAAATCCGCCCCTTTCTTTCGAATCAGTTAATATCTTAAATTTTATTCTAGGCTTCTTGCCCTGCCAGACAAACTTAGAAATATCTTTCTGCCATTTCTTAAAACAATCCATCTTATCCACTATTTGCAATGTTTGGAACAAAAACAACATTCTAGGCAATACATTCATTTTTATAACTGAAATTCGACCCAACAAGGAAAGCTTCATATTTGACCAAATTTCTAAGTCTTTTTTTACTTCCGTCCAAGTTTTCTCATAATTATCTTTGAATAAATTCAGATTTTTAGATGTCATATTTATCCCCAAATATTTCACTTTCTTAACCACAGTTAACCCTGTCTCACTCTGAAACTTTACTTTCTCCAATGTTGTTAAATTTTTCTCCAAAACCTTCGTTTTAAACTTGTTTAATTTAAATCCTGCTACTTGACCAAACTCTTGAATTAGTTCTAATACTCTTTTGGTACTAGATTCCGGCTCTTGCAATGTAAGTACTAAATCATCTGCAAAGGCTCTCAATTTATATTGTTTGGCTCCGACCTGTATTCCTTTAACCAGCTGGTCCTTTCTGATCATGTTCAACAGGACCTCCAGGACCGATATAAAAAGTAATGGAGAGATTGGGCATCCCTGACGTGTCCCTTTTTCAATAGGAATTTCTTCTGTAACCACATTATTTACAATTAGTTTTGCTTTTTGTTCAGAATATATCGCACTTATACCATTTTCAAACCCTTGGCCTACCCCCATCCCCCGAAGGTTTTTTATCATAAAACTCCATGAAATATTATCAAAGGCTTTCTCAGCGTCCACAAATATCAGAACAGCTTTAGTGTTGGTATTCACTTCCAGTTTTTCCAATATATCAACTATATTCCTTACATTATCTGACAAATGTCTTCTCGGAAGAAAGCCTGCTTGGTCCCTATGTATCTCCTCCATCAAAACTACTTTCAGTCTTTTCGCTAAAATATCAGCAAAAATTTTGTAATCCACATTTAATAAGGAGATTGGGCGGTAGTTTTTGAGTTGAGTCTTTTCTATCTCAGTCTTTGGTATAAGAGTGATAAAAGCCTCTTTCCACGTATCTGGTGCCTTCTTTCCCTCCAAAATTTCATTGCAAACTTCTTTCAAAGGTTGTATTAGCCATTCTTTCAAGATCTTATAATATTTAGAAGTCAATCCGTCCGGTCCTGGAGATTTGCCCAATGCCATATTTTGGATGGCACCTTCTATTTCTTGCTCTGTTATTTTCTGGTTCAAAATCCTTTTACTTTCCTGAGAGATCTTTTTCAATCCATTTTTCTCCAAAAACTGTTCTATATCCGTATCGCTTTGAGGACCTTGTTTATACAGTTGTCTAAAATATTTCTGGAAGCAATCCCTAATTTCTGTTGGTTTATAAATAGTTTTTCCCTCCACTTCTAGCTTTGTAACAATATTTAATTTTTGTCTCTTCTTTATTTGACAAGCCAGCAGTTTACCACATTTATCAGCCGATTCAAACGTCTTCTGTCTCATTTGCTTAATTTTCCACTCTATTTCTTGGTTCATCAGCTCCATATATTGTGTCTGATATAATTTAATTTCTTTCAGAATGTCCTGTGATTTTGGCTTTGATCTCAATTTCCTTTCCCCTTCTTTTATTTTTTCCAAAATTTTCTCTCTTTTTTCGTTCTGGCTTTTCTTTTTAATTGCATTCTGTTGTATCAAGAATCCTCTCATCACTGCTTTGCTTGCGTCCCAGATGATTCTTTTTTCTATATTGGTCCTCATGTTAATTTCAAAATAATCCTTTAAAGTCTTCTGAGCCTTTTTGCAAACTCGTTCATCTCTAAATAAGGTGTCATTCATCCTCCATCTAAAGGTACCAGTTGTTGTTAGCTTCATCACCATCTTTACTGCGTTGTGGTCGGAGCAAGTCTTTGGGCAGATTTCAACTTTTTTTATCCTAGGTGCCATTCCTCTAGTAATCCATATTTGGTCAATTCTAGTCCATGTCATTTTAGCTTCAGAGTAGAAAGTTCCCTCTCTTTCAAGTGGGTGTGTTGTTCTCCAAATGTCCACTAAATCCATATTGTCAGTCATTTCAAAAAAGATTTTTGGCAGTCTTCCATCTTTTGTGACTACCTGTCTTTGAGATTTGTCCATGTTGGTCGATACTACTCCGTTCATATCTCCCATCAATATTAGGTTTGTGTCCATATAGTCCATCAGTGTCTCATGCAACTTCTTAAAAAATTCAACTTTCCCCTCGTTTGGTGCATAAATTCCTATGATCAAAAATTTCTCTCCTTGAACTTGAATTTCGATTGCCAAATATCTTCCTTGGTCATCTTTAAATTTTAATTTCGGTTGTAGTTTTTCCTTTGCATATATTACCACTCCTCTTTTTTTAACTTTATCTGATGAAATAAATTCTTGTCCCAATCTTTTATTGATAAGTAGTTTCCTGTGTAACCTCGTCACATGAGTTTCTTGTAGACAAATCAAGTCCAATTGCTCTTTTTTTAATATGTGAAAAACATTTTTTCTCTTTCAGGGAATGTTTAGACCGTTACAATTCCAACTTAGAAGTTGCAGAGCCATGGTCAATCTATTTATCTTCTCCTCCTGTCGCTCCTAGTAGTTCTTCTTCTTCTGTCGGTGGTTTCAGTCTATGTGGTAGGTTGTCTTTGTCCAAAGTTCCTCCTCCAGGATAGTCTTGTCCCGATTCCGCCCCCTCACGGAGATCTTCTTCGTGTTGGTGTAAGAACTTGTCTTTGTCTTCCACTGTCTTTATTTTCCTTTTCTTTCCTTTATATTTAAAAGATAGGCCTTGAGGAAATTCCCACCTGAATGGTATACTGTTACTTTTCAGCAGGACCACCAAATTCCGGAACTGACTTCTAGCATCCAAAATTTGCTTCGGAATATCCTTGAAAATTTCCACGAAGGAATCCTCAATTTGCAGAGTTCTCTGATAGTGCAAATCCAAAATTTTGTCCCTCTCTTCTTTTGATCTTAACGTTATCAAACAATCTCTTGGTTTGTTCCTTCTTTGCCGTATTCCGAGTCTAAATGCACTCTCTATCTTAAATTCTTCCTTCTCCAAGTCCTTTTGCCAAAACTCCGAAAACTCTTTTGTCAGATAATCCACCAGGTTGTCTCCTTCGCTCTCGGGTATTGCTCTGATCCTTAAATTCCTCTCCTTCCTCTGCATCTCAATCATCGAGAGTGCCAGATCATGGTCCCCCAACTTCTTAATGACCGGTGGCAGTCTTTCGTCAGTTGCGGTTGCAATCTCTTTAGCTTCCTCTGCTATCTTCCGAATGGTGGATGTTTCCTCAAGTAACTTTCCAATATATTCTGTGTTAGAATTCACTTTATTTCCAAGTTCAATTATACTTTTAGTGTTAATGTCTATTTTTCCTGAGATCTCTGCTACTGTTTTATTTGTTTCAGCAACTTGTTTACTGGATTCAGCAACTTGTTTACTTGTTTCAGCTCCTTGTTTTTTTAATTCTGCGCCTTGCTTTTTTAGCTGGTCTAAAGAGTCATTTATTTTTCCCAGCAGTTTCGAAAGTGCCTCCTCAGACATAACTTTTGTCTTTTCTTGTGGAGTGGCAGCTGCCCCAGGGGCTCCAGATGTAGAAGGTCTCCTTTTCATAAAAGACTCAATTCCGTATTGTTTACCAGACCTTAAAGCTTTTTCCTGAGGCTCTCCTTTGTCTTGATCACTTGCCATAACCGTATCTTACAGTCAAGGTCACTCTCACAGTCATATCTCCCTTTTCCCAGCAGCAGGCTGAATTCCACTCTATAGCTGTAGTTAAGCCGAACTCCTCCAGAGGGCGAATGTAGCAAATCTTCCCTTTAGAATTTTAAATGGAGACACTTTTCATGTAAATATATTCCCAAAGCATTCAAAACAGTTCTCAAAGTCTTCAAAGTCTCACAAAAACTCTCAAAAGGCCACAATATTGGTCTTTGCCAGATTGAAACAAAGTCCCATCAGTTCTAGCAAGAGTGTATCTTTTAAAATACAGTTTAATACAACTTTGTAACTTTAGCGCTAAAGATATTTTAAACAACTATATTCACAAGGGCCGCAGAAAGAAATGGACATAGACCGATTTCTTGAAATAAATGGATTACAAAAAATCTCTAATGAAAGCAAAATAGCACTGAAACAGAAAATAACTGAACAGGAAATAGAAGGTGCCATTCAAAACATGCAATTGGGCAAATGTCCGGGACCGGATGGGCTGACTTCCAGATACTATAAAGCTTTGAAGGAGTGGTTATTACAACCTTTGAAGGAAGTCTGCAATAAATTTTGGAGGGGAAAAGGGCACCAGAATCGTGGAAAGAGGCTTTTATTACACTTATACCGAAGACAGAGACTGAAAAGACTCAACTTAAGAACTACCGCCCTATTTCTTTACTAAATGTGGATTACAAAATCTTTGCTGACATTTTGGCTAAGAGATTGAAAAAAGTTTTGATGGAGGAGATTCATAGAGACCAAGTGGGCTTTCTTCCAAGAAGACATTTGTCAGATAACGTAAGGAATATAATTGACATTTTGGAAAAGCTTGAAGTGAATACTAAAGCAGTTTTGATATTTGTGGACGCGGAGAAAGCCTTTGACAATATTTCTTGGAGTTTTATGAGGAAGAATCTCCAGGGGATGGGGGTATGCCAAGGGTTTGAAAACGGTATAGGTGCAATATACTCTGAACAAAAAGCAAAGCTAATTGTAAACAATGTGGTTATGGAAGAATTTAAGATAGAAAAAGGGACACGTCAGGGGTGCCCAATCTCTCCATTACTTTTTATATCAGTCCTGGAGGTTTTGTTGAACATGATTAGAAGGGATCAGCTGGTTAAAGGGGTACAGGTCGGAGCTAAACAGTACAAATTGAGAGCATTTGCTGATGATCTGGTACTTACATTACAAGAGCCTGAGTCTAGTACTAAAAGGGTCTTAGAATTAATTCAAGAGTTTGGTCAAGTAGCAGGATTCAAACTGAATAAGTTAAAAACTAAGGTATTGGAGAAAAATTTAACAGCTATTGAAAAAGAGAGGTTTCAGAATGAGACAGGTTTAACTGTGGTTAAGAATGTGAAATATTTGGGGATTAATATGACAGCTAAAAATGTGAATTTATTTAAAGATAATTATGAGAAATCTTGGACAGAAGTGAAAAAAGATTTAGAAATTTGGTCAAATTTGAAGCTTTCTTTGTCTGGTCGAATTGCAGCTATAAAGATGAATGTATTGCCCAGAATGTTGTTTTTGTTCCAAACATTGCAAATTGTGGACAAGATGGACTGTTTCAAGAAGTGGCAGAAAGATATTTCGAAATTTGTCTGGCAGGGCAAGAAACCCAGAATTAAATTCAAGATTCTAACTGATGCAAAGGAAAGGGGTGGATTTGCCCTGCCAGACCTTAAACTATACTATGAATCGGCAGCTTTCTACTGGTTGAAAGACTGGCTGCTTCTTGAGAACACAGACATTTTGGATTTAGAAGGTTTTAATAATACTTTTGGGTGGCATGCATATCTGTGGTATGACAAGGTCAAAGCACACAAAGCCTTTAAAAATCATATTGTCAGGAAACCATTGTATAATGTCTGGATTAGATACAAAGATTTGTTGGAAAATAAAACCCCAAGGTGGTTGTCACCAATGGAGGCGAAGGCTGTGAAAAAGCTTAATATGGAGTCCAAATAGCCGAAATATTGGGAAATTTTGGAACAAGAAGGGGACAAACTGAAATTGCAGAGTTTTGAGAAATTAAAAGATAAAGTGTGAGACTGGCTTCATTATTATCAAATAATGGAGGTTTATAAGATGGACAGGAAAATTGGCTTCCAGGTGGAAAAATCAAAATTGGAAACAGAACTGTTAGAATCCAATACAAAAAAATTGTCAAAAATGTATAACTTGCTGTTGAAATGGAATACGCAGGATGAAACGGTGAAATCAGTCATGATTAAGTGGGCACAAGACATTGGTCATAACATTATGTTTGCTGACTGGGAAAAGTTGTGGACCACCGGTATGAAATTTACGGCATGTAATGCCCTAAGAGAGAATATTATGAAAATGATTTATAGGTGGTACATGACCCCAGTCAAGCTTGCAAAAATTTACCACTTGCCTGATAATAAATGTTGGAAATGTAAAGAAAATGAAGGTACTTTCTTTCACCTTTGGTGGACGTGCCCAAAGATTAAGGCTTTCTGGGAAATGATATATAATGAACTGAAAAAGGTATTTAAATATACCTTCTTGAAGAAACCAGAGGCCTTTCTCTTGGGTATTGTCGGCCAATTGGTGCCAAAGAAGGATAGAACATTCTTTATGTACGCTATAACAGCAGCAAGAATACTCATTGCAAAGTATTGGAAGACACAAGATCTACCCACCTTGGAAGAATGGCAGATGAAGGTGATAGACTATATGGGACTGGCGGAAATGACTGGCAGAATCCGAGACCAGGGGAGAGAGACAGTGGAAGAAGATTGGAAGAAATTTAAGGATTATCTTAAGAAATATTGCAAAATTAATGAATGTTAGAATGATGTTGGTTTAGAAATTACATGATTTCCAGCTGTAATGGATAAGTAAAAAGAAAAGAAAAGAAAGCCCAAAAATTAAATGAAAATTAAGGGAAAGAATTTGCTGAATTAATAAATTAGAAATTGGAATACAGAGAGGGGAGGTATGAGGAAGTCGGGGAAGTAAGTTATAAGAAAAAAAAGGGATTGAAATTATACTTGTTTTTTATTTTTTGTCTGTTTGTATTATTGTTTTGTTTTGTTTTTATATAATTTTTGAAACTTTAATAAAAATCTTTTAAAAAATCTCTTCAAAGGCAACATTATTCTCCTTCTCAATTTTCTCTGTTTGTTCAGTTAAATAGAATTCCTGTACCAAGTTCTTATCAAGTTCATTGCTAGTACTAGCTCTTGTGCCCAAGTTTGTAACGTTTGTAGTCAAAACACCTATTTGACCTTGCAACTTTCCCAAGAGAAAGAAAGTCCTGTTCAGTTCAGACTGGATTTCCTTACCAGCTGCCATTCTTAAGCAATCAAGGTCAAAAAACAATTTCTCAGCTGGTTCTTAATGCAATGTCCCAAGACTCCCTCCAGGGGGATTTAAGTTTCTTTTTACTCCTTTCAGCACAAAACCAAAAGTTCCACATGTTAAATTGTAACAGTCCTTCCTTCTTTTAAAACATAAACTTGTAACCAATATAAGCAGCAGAGACAAAGTCCTCTTTTTGTATCTTGACAGCTAACTTGACAGCTGTCAAATTGTTCAATCGCTCATCAACCGGCTCTCACAGCCCACTCCCGGGTCCGGGGGGGTGGGGTGGCACATCAATTTTTAAATCTAGTTCTTCTCCCGCAGGTTCCCCTGCTTCCAAATAAATTTTCTTGTAATCTCAATCAGTAGAATTAAAATCTTTTACAAAAGATAAAGCTCTCCACAACCTTAGTTGGAGGTTCTTTGCTTTAGAGTATTTACAGAAAGGGGAGGCAGACTTCCTGTTTGGACCTTCCCCGATCAGTGCCAAATTTAGAGATATTTAAAGAATCCAATTTCCGTACTACTCACGGGTTGTTGTTTTAAAGTCCCAATTGTTCCAGGAAAAAGGCAGCGCTCTCCGGCAACAGCTATGTGGCTTCGCTCCACGAAATAGCCGCTTCCCCCTCTTCACTTCGGAGCCCATTGGTGGGTTCCTTAGCGGGTTGGGGGGGCGCTAAAGGTGCCCGCCGAGTCCCATGGTCACAGGCTTCATCCGCCTGTGATTTTTGAGAGGGTCCCCGCTTTGCCGTAGCGGATACGACCCGTTTCGCGCGGAGCTGGTCCCTCCAGTTCAGAGGGAGGCAGCCATTGCCGAAGGCGCCACCCCGGAAGTCCCAAAATTTTGTCTCTCTCCTCTTTTGTTCGGAGGGTAATCCAACAGTCTCTCACCCTGTTCTTCTTCCCCCCTCTTCCAAGTCTAAAAGCACTCACAATCTTAAATTCTTCTTTCTCCAAGTCCAAATCCCAGAAGTCTGCAAATTCCTGCGTGAGAAAGTCTATCAAACTGACCTTCTCTAATTCAGGCACAGCTCTGATCCTCAAGTTCGTTTGTTTCTCCTTAAGTTCAATCATAGAAAGCGTCGACCTGTGATCCTCAAGTTGCCTCTGTAAGTCTCTGTAAGTCTGGTATCTTCTCCTCTACGGCAACTGCTTTTTCCTTAGCTTCTTCAGTGGTCTGTCGAGTCAGAGTAGATTCCTGTAACAATTTCTCAATAGTTTCTGTATTAGTATTCACCTTTTGTCCCAAATTATTAATGCTTATAGTATTTTGGTCAATTTTAGTTGATGCTGCAACCACTTGTTTACTTAGCTTTTCCAATGATTCATTTATCTTACCTAATGCAAGTGCTAAAGCTTCTTCTGATGACATACCTTTTGACTTAGATTATGTAGATGCAGCCACAGATGAGGCAGAAGGGCCAGATGTTGATGCTCTTCGCTGCCAAGATTTCCCAGACCTTGTTGTTTTGTCTTGGAGCGAGTCTACTTTTTCTTTTCCATCTGCCATAACACTTCAACTGAATGCCCAAGGTCAATCCCATGGCCACAGTTTGTTTTGAAGTGGAAAATTCCCCTGGCCCAATTGTTGTAACAATTTCAGAAACTTCCTCTAGGGGGGCACAGTAACAGTCTGTACTTGTTGTATTACAAAGTAGCACCTTTTAAACCCCCATGTCAAGCAGAAAAAAAAATGAAAGTCAGTTTCAATTTTCAGTTACTTTTCAGTTACTTCCCCTTCTTTCAAGATCAGGAGGAGACAATCAAAAACAATGTATCTCTCATGCAGAGCTAGCTGTCAAAAAGTACTCTATTTACAAGCAGTGCATTTCACAATACGGCAGTCTTATTGTCCATTGGCAGCCCGTTCCCAGGTTTTGAACGGTAGATTTTTATTTCCTTCCCTCTCTCTTGCAGGCATATATAGTCCAAGCCTCTCCCCCCTCTTCTCCTGCAACCAAGGGGGATTCACTTATTTTGATGTTGGGGTTTTAGTCCTTTCCGATCAACTTTCCAAGGCTTTAGCTTACAGCCTCTTTGCTTTAGTCTATTTACAAAAGCGGAAGGCGGACTTCCTCTTTATGCCTCCCCGCTTCGGTGTCAAATTAATTCTTTTTTCTTCTTCTTCCCTTTATCCAATTTATCCTACTCACGGGTAGTTGCTTTAAAAGTCGAATTGTCCCAGGAAAAAGTCAGCGCTCTCCGGTAACGGCTATGTGGCTTCACTCGGTGGAAGTAGCAGTTGGCTCACAGCACCGCGCCACTCGCCCCGCTTCGCTCCGGAGCCCGTAGTCGGGTTTCCCTGCGAGTTGGGGGGGGCGCTAAGGGTGCCCGCCGAGTCCCACGCTCACAGGCTTTACCCGCCTGTGATTTTTGGGGGGTCTCCACCTTCGCCGTGGCAGTACAGACCCGATTTCCACTGAGCGGGTCCTTCTGGATCAGAGGGAATCCGCCATTACCGATGGCGCTAACCCAGAAGTCTCCATTTAAGAAACATTCTCTAGGCGATGAGCTTGGGGGAAATACAAAAACCCATGCGGATACATTTAGAAAAGTACAGCATTTTGAGGGAAAATACATTTGAGTCGAAAAGTACATTCAGATCCATTCTTAAAGTCAATGAGAAGGATACAGCAAAAAGGATCCATTCCCCAAGGCACCGTTGACCTTCTTGTAGGGTGTGAAGGCAGAATATGATCTATTTGATACTGGTAGGGTCCTTCTCCTTCATTCCCCTCTCTGACCCTGACTCTCTTACGACACAGGGACCATCCCAGAGTGTGGGCACAACTTCTGCCAGTCCGGCCTGATCCAGTGCAGCGGGGCAAAAAGGAGGCTGGCTTCCTGTCCTCAAGGCCGAGTTGGAGTCCAGAGAAGGAGCCTCGTCCGCAATCGGCAATTGGCTACCTTTGTCGAAGTAGCCAAGACTCTCAGTCTTCCAGAGGGAAAGGAGGAGTCTGTGAGAAGCACCAGGAGCCCCTGAAACTCTTTTGCAAGGAGGATCTGTGTGGTTTGGGCAGATCCATGAAGCACCAACACCACGAGGTGATTCCTCTGGAAGAGGCTGTCAAGGAATACAAGGTACCTTGAGGGGGAGAAATAGCTGTGTATTCTTCTTGGCAGGTGATCTTCTTAATTCTCAGATCCAGAGTAGGCATGGTATTCCTTGGTGGTTGTTTATTACCTTAGAAGCAGCCAAGGGGAAGCCTGAGGGCTGCTGGGATGGCTGGGAGGAGGGAGTCGAAGTCTTTCTCTCTGCCAGGGGGGCCAAGGGATCTTCCCTTGAAATACAGCAGCTTCAAAGATTTGGGTTGGGACCATGGCAGGGAGAGAAAGGATTAACCTCATCCACATCCCCCAGCAAGTTTGCTTTGTACATATTTAAAGGTAAAGGTAAAGGTACCCCTGCCCGTACGGGCCAGTCTTGACAGACTCTGGGGTT
Source organism: Podarcis gaigeae (assembly GCF_964106915.1). NCBI lineage: Eukaryota > Metazoa > Chordata > Lepidosauria > Squamata > Lacertidae > Podarcis > Podarcis gaigeae. The sequence continues at coordinate 29,211,447 of NC_139695.1, forward strand.
GTGCGCCCATCTCACTTAAGAGGCCAGGGGCCAGCGCTGTCCGGAGACACTTCCGGGTCACGTGGCCAGCGTGACAAAGCTGCATCTGGCGAGCCAGAGCTGCACACGGAAACGCCGTTTACCTTCCCGCTGGTAAGCGGTCCCTATTTATCTACTTGCACCCGGAGGTGCTTTCGAACTGCTAGGTTGGCAGGCGCTGGGACCGAGCAGCGGGAGCGCACCCCGCCGCAGGGATTCGAACCGCCGACCTTTCGATCGGCAAGTCCTAGGTGCTGAGGCTTTAACCCACAGCGCCACCTGCGTCCCTTGTACATATTTAGAACACTACAAATGTGAATTGCACATGTCTCCTTTGGCTAGCAGGATGCCTCCTCAATACCCTGCCAAGCAGAGAGCAGCAAGGGGTCAGCTGCAAGGGGGTGGGGACTGGGGGCCAGTGTTATAAGGAAAAAACGGCACCTTTTCCATTCTGGGGTACCTCAGAGCCCATATAGAGTCCTTTGGTAGCTTCTCTATCGGTAGGAGAAAATAACAGAGGCCAACCAGAGAATACTGAGAAGCAAAGCAGCTAGTAAGCCAGATCTTTATTAACTGTTGCAACAGGGTGCTCACCCCACCCCCCACGCAGGAGACCCCGAACCAAGTCCTTATATAGACATTTGAAATTGCCCACCCTGGAGCCCAAGACCACCCCTCCATACATCATACATACATCACAGAAGGGGCGGCCTACAACAGACTCCTGTCTGGCAGTAAACCTGTTGATGGGTTTGAGGAGATTTCACCCCTCCCATATCCAAGAATCTCCTGAGATCTCTGCTGATTCTCCAGAGAGGAGGAGCAGTGTTCTGCTCTCTACTTATTCTACTCCAGCACCAAGTCAGTCAGTCAGTGTGTCCGAGAGAGAGAGACTGAGTGTTAGAGATCGTGTGTAGAGATAAGGTTGCTGCTAAGAGCAGCTGTAGACACTCAGTGTAGTGTAGCATTCATTTATGCTTAGACCTCATTAAGCTCTGTATATAGTTGTATAGTAGTTGTAGATAGAATAAAGAAGATATTCTACAGAGCTGCTCTCCAAGTCGTTTATATACTCTGCTAGACTCTGCTATACTCTGCTGTGCAACGACTGTCTACTTGTGGGAGTGATTCCGGTGCTCACAACTTTAAGCTGTGAGTCCACAGCACTTTGACCTGTTCCTGTCCAGAAGGTGGTCTCTGGAAGTGCTGCCCAGCTCGCCTAGCCCAGTCGGGGCTGAAGTGTATGAGTCCAGTTGGTGGCACTGGCTCAAGGGCGATGCTGACATCGGTTATGGGCCCAGTCGTTGTTCCAGTCATCTGACCTGAGGTTGTTCCAGTCATACCAGTCGTCCCAGTCGTCCAAGTCGCCAGAGGTTTCTGCTGCTGATTGCTGGACGGCGGAACGGAGGCTGCATGCTGGACTGATTTGCGGTGCCCAGAAGCAGAGCTGTTTTGGAGCAGAGTGTTCAAGCTGCCGCTGTTGCTGTTGCTGCTGCTTGATTTATGGAGGTATGGAGTGGAGATACGTCGTTGTACAGCTTAGCTAGAGCGGATCTAAAGAGAGGTATCCGTGTAGCAAAGGAGGCGTATAGACAGCGGCTGGAGAATCATCTACAAAGCAACAACACCAGGCAGGTGTGGCAAGGCGTACAAGAATTAACAGGGTATAAATTCAAGGATTCCCTGGCAGACGAGGGAGGGGCATCCCTCGCAGAGGATCTGAATGCCTTTTTTGCCCGTTTTGAAGTAACATCTGCAGCAACACCTGCTGAGGCTTTACCACCACCACCACCACTCCCTGTGAAGGCTTTGCCACCATCACCACCATCGTCATCATCAGTACAAAGGAATGTGGTAGTCTCTGTGGAAAAAGAAGAGATGAGGAAGGTGCTGAAGGGAATCAACCCAAGGAAGGCCACAGGGCCAGATGGGGTAGCTGGAAGGGTACTGAGAGACTGTGCAGACCAACTAGCAGGAGTTTTCACTGGGATTTTAAATCGATCCCTAGCCCAGGCTATTGTTCCATCCTGCCTAAAGTCCTCTACTATCGTTCCAATAGCAAAAAAATCTAACCCGGAAGATCTGAATGACTTTCGTCCAGTAGCACTCACACCTATAATCATGAAGTGCTTTGAAAAGCTGGTACGAAATTATGTCATTGCCTGTTTACCAGAGGGACTGGACACATTCCAATTTGCTTATAAAACGAAAAGATCGACAGAGGACGCTGTGGCGATTGCCCTCCATGCCGTTCTTGCACATTTGGAGCAGCGGGGGGGTTATGCCAGACTGCTTTTTTTAGATTTCAGCTCGGCATTTAATACCATTCTACCACAACGTCTGGTGTCTAAACTGGAAGATCTGGGGCTCCCGTTATCACTTTGTGGGTGGATATCGGCCTTTCTGTCGGACCGCACCCAGAGGGTTCGGTTGGGCCCTTATACCTCTAATACACTTAAGACTAACACAGGAACACCACAGGGATGCGTACTTAGTCCGCTCCTTTATATTCTCTACACGTACGATTGTGTCGCTGCTCACCCTAGTAATAGGGTTGTCAAATTTGCAGATGACACAACCGTGATTGGGCTCATCTCTGAAAGGGAGGGTGAAACGGACTATAGAGATGAGGTGGAGCGGCTGACAGAGTGGTGCAGAGCTAACAACTTGCTCATAAATACAAGGAAGACAAAGGAGCTTGTGGTGGACTTCAGGAGACAGAAGAGCAATGTCCAGCCACTTCTGATTGATGGGGTCTGTGTGGAGAGGGTAACAACGTTCAGATTTTTGGGTATTGAATTACAAGAGGATCTGTCCTGGAGTGTCAACACAAGGGGGCTTGTGAAGAAGGCGCAGCAGAGACTGTACTTTTTAAGAATCCTAAGGAAAAACCATCTTCCGCAGAAACTGCTGCTTGCCTTCTATCACTGTGCCATTGAGAGCGTGCTCACTTATGGCTTATGTGTGTGGTACGGAAGCTGTACTACCCAGGACAGGATGGTGTTGTGCAGAGTTGTTAAGGCAGCAGAGAGCATTGTTGGCTGCCCACTCTCCACCTTAGAGCAGATTTATGCCACAAAGTGCCATAGGAAGGCACTGGACATAGTAAAAGATCCATCGCATCCTGGTCACTGTCTCTTCAAGCTCCTGCCGTCGGGACGGAGATACAGGACGATGATGACAAGAACGAGCCGTCTCAAGAACAGCTTCTTCTCCAGAGCGATCTCGGCCCTGAATGGGAAACCTGGACTTTGAAAGCCATCTAATCTTCCTTGCTGTATTATATTATATTGTTTTAATTAGTGTTTTTATAGTTGTTCTGATTTTGAGTGGAGTGCCCTATCTGGGTGGATGGAGCAGCCAAGTAATTTCATTGTCCCTGAGAGGGGGCAATGACAATAAAGATATTATTATTATTATTATTATTATTATTATTATTATTATTATTATTATTATTATTATGTTGCTGACTGCCAAAGAAAGAAGATAGCATCCCTGTTTGCCTGTTAATTGCGCTCTGAGTGGGAGAGAGAGTGGCTGAAAGAGTCAAGGCTTTATCTGTGTTGCACGAGGGAAGTGTCTTGCTCTAAGTAATAGCAGACATGGCCTGTGCACATTCTGGCCAGATGGCTCTGTCCTTTCCTCTCCTCATGCCTGAAACCTACGCAGTTTGGCAAGTAAAGATGAAAGCGCTTTTACAGAGGGAAAAGCTATTTCACACTATAGAAGATGACCCTCCTGATAAGGATGATGATGAATGGCCTGAGTGGCATGCTGCGGACATGAAAGCCCGAGGGACAATTGTTTTGAGTGTTTCAGACCACTTGCTGGTGAACTTAGAGGGTCAAGAGACTGCACGAGCTGTTTGGCATAAGTTGAGAGATATGCTGTCAGGGGCTCAGGAGCAGAGGCACAGGGAAGAGGGGAAATGGAGAGCGAAGGGGAAGAATCCGAGGGGAGCATAGGAGAAGAGGACAGTGGTCCGAGGGATTCCATGAGCCTCTCCAGCGAATCGGAAGATTCACAGAAGGGGGCGCCAGTGGCCAGGGGCAGGGGGTTCCCAGGGGGAACGCCCCAGGAGCAAGGGGGCAGCAGGGATTCTCAGAGCAGTAGTTGGAAATCAGGACCAGCTTCCCCACCAGAGCAGAGTGGGGGGGAAGGTTCCCAAGTATCGGGGTCAGTGCATTCCCCAACAGGAAGAGAAGACGAGGCAGGGCTGACCACGCCCCCGTCGGAGAGTCGGGCAACGGAGGGGAGGTCAGATCCAGCCAGTGTCCCGGAAAAGGGAAGCAGTGACAGAAGTAGTGTAACGGTTAGGAGAAAGGTCACTGGGTTGGCGCGAGAGGCAAGTTCAAATGTACAGGAGCGCGGGACAGCAGAGAATGAGGATTGGGAACCGGGTCCTAAAGCCCGCCGGAGGCAGGGGGAGGAGCTAAGCGACTCAGCGTCGGAAGAGTCCAGAAAGGGCAATGCCCCAGCGGGCAGGAGGACCCAGAGGAGGAGAGAGCAGCGGAAAAGGTGGAGCAGGGCTAGGATCTTAAACTGGTGTCAGAGGGGAGGAGACTCAGACGGGACTTCGCCGATCTAGGGGCTAAGACGTAGGGCTGCACGCTGTGGCTTTGAAATGGAAACTGAACTTCAATAAAGACTTTTATACATTACCACAGCCTAGCGTTGGTCCTCTGTGAGGTGGGACCTAGAGGCAGCTCTGACAGTAAGTCCCGTCTCACCATAAAACCTCGCAACGTGAGTGGACACAGCGAGGGGCGAAGATTGGTGCTTCGCGAGCTCACGAAAGCAGGACAAGATGACTACCGAAGAGCAAATGGCAGCCCTGCAAAACGCAGTGACACAACTTAACGCGGAGATACTAGCATCCAAGAAGAGAGAAGATGAAGCAGCCGCCGCCTGCAGAGATCTGCAAATCAGGTTGGAAATGCTGACTAAACAGGGGCTACCGGGAGCCAGACCAGAGGGGATTGGGCTGGGAAAGAGAGGAGGCAGCCTTGTGTCTCATTTCAATGGGAGTCTGCAGGAGTATCCCAACTTCAGAGCAGACGTGGTTTTTGCGCTAAAGTTGCTGGAGAAGGACTTTAGAGATGAGCGGGAGAAAGTAGGCTTCATACTAACTCATCTCCATGGAGAAGCTAAAGAGTGGTTGCGCAATCTATGGAGAGATAATGACCCAGCCCTCCAAAATACGGACGCCTTCATTAAGGCGATGGATGCTTGTTTTTTATCAGCGGTAGATGTAGATGTCGCCAGAAAGGAGATACATGGATTAAAACAAGGCAGAGCCACTGTAAGGCAATATCACTCCCGCTGTTTTGCATTGGTCAACGCGCTGAAATGGGAAAAAGATTCAGCTGCCGTCAGAGACCTGTTCTGGGAGGGGTTGAACGGGGCTGTGAAAGACGAAATTGCAAGGGGGGAGAGACCCCAGAGCACTCAAGAAGTGGTCCAGAGAGCGCTGACGATTGGGGTGCGTCTGGAAGAACGTCCTTGGAGCAAAGAAGAAGGGCGTTGGGGACGCACGCCAGCGAGAGCACCTCCTTTCTTTCCCAGGGACACAGCGCGCGCTCAATCCACGCCTCCACTGGGAGGGGGAGAGGAGCCGATGGAGATAGGTGGTGCAAAGGCTCAGTCAGCAACCAGAGCCCTAACACCGGGAGCAGTCAAAGCGAAGCCTCCTAGAGGGAACAGGAAGTGTTACATCTGCGACAGTGCTCAGCACATGGCAAAAGAGTGCCCCCGGAGGATCCACAAGCACACTGCAGCCTCAGCAACAGTAAGAGAGGAAGTTCAGCAGGGAGAACCACTGCAGGGAAACGACGAAGTCTGGCTGGAGGCAGAGGCACTGGGGCCCAGCCAGACGAGTCAGTGAAGCAGTCCCCAGGAATTTTACAGCCCACGGACCCCCTCCCACCCAAACCAGTGGTGCAGCTCACCGCAACACTCCAGCTTCCCAATGGGCTCTCCAGGGAAGTCCCTATCACCATCGACTCTGGCAGCAATGCAGACTTTATAGGAGTGGATTTTCTCAAGCAACATAACGTGGCGCTCCTACCAGCCACGATGCCCCTGAACGTAGTCACGGTAGACGGCAGGGAGCTACTGGGAGGACAAGTGGTGCAGCAAACACCGCCAATGAAGTCATCAGCTTCAACGTCACCCACCTGTTGGACACGCCCATAGTACTGGGCATGAGTTGGCTGGACAGGCACAGCCCGGCATTAGCATGGTACCAGCGTCAGTTGACCTTCAGCTCCTCCTACTGCGCAGAACACTGCATCCTGGCTGACTTGGACGATGAGGGGCACGAGGATGGACCACAGCTGCACTTAGGCATGTTGCAAGCGGTACCCAACAAGTACAAAGAGTTTTTGGAGGTCTTCTGCGAGAAGGAAGCGGACAAGCTGCCCCCCCACAGGCCCTACGACTGCAAGATTGACCTCCTGCCGGGGGCGACGCTGCCGACGGGGAAACTGTATTCCATGTCTGAGGATGAACTGCAGGAACTCAGGGAGTTCATAGATCACAACTTGAAGCGAGGATTCATCCGAGAATCCAAAGCGGTGGGGGGCAGTCCTGTTTTCTTCGTGAAGAAAAAAGACACGCCCCAAAAGAGGCTTGTAGTTGATTATAGAATTTTGAATTCGAGAACCAAGCCCACAATCTTATACGCATGCGGGAGGGCGACGAGTGGAAGACGGCCATGTTTACACCCCTGGGCACCTATGAATATAGAGTTATGCCGTTTGGCTTACAAAATGGCTCCCACTGTTTTCAAGCCTTTATGCACCACGTCTTAGCAGGACTCCTCTACAAGAAGTGCGTCTGCTTCCTGGACGACACCCTGATCTTTTCGGAATCTCAGGAGGCTCACGAGAGGGATTCGCCATGCAAACGGCAGCTGTCAGAGCTGCCTCTAGGTCCCAGCTCACAGAGGACCAACGCTAGGCTGTGGTAATGTACAAAAGTCTTTATTAAAGTCCAATTTCCATTTCAAAGCCACAGCGTGCAGCACTACGTCTTGACCTCTAGATCGGCGAAGTCCCGTCTGAGTCTCCTCCCCCCTGACACCAGTTTAAGATCCTAGCCCTGCTCCACCTCTTGCGCTGCTCTCTCCTCCTCTGGGTCCTTCTGCCCGCTGGGGCATTGCCCTTTCTGGACTCTTCCGACGCTGAGTCGCTTAGCTCCTCCCCCTGCCTCCGGCGGGCTTTAGGACCCGGTTCCCAATCCTCATTCTCTGCTGTCCCGTGCTCCTGTACATTTGAACTTGCCTCTCGCGCCAACCCAGTGACCTTTCTCCTAACCGTCACACTACTTGTGTCACTGCTTCCCCCTTCTGGGACGCTGGCCGGATCTGACCTCCCCCCCGTTGTCTGACTCTCCGATGGAGGCGTGGTCAGCCCTGTCTCGTCTTCTCTTCCTGGTGGGGAATGCACTGGCCCCGATGCTTGGGACTCTTCCCCCCCACTGCCTCTCGGCAGTTCTCTGCGCCAGCCCACCTCTGGTTGATCTTCCCACCAATAAGATCCGCCTGTGCCAAACCCTGAGAGTGATCCCTCTGGGGAGCTAGTCTCCGGCGCCGTCTCCTCAGCTGAAGAGAAACCCTGGAAAGTGCTGGCTGAGAGTGTGGGTGTGAAAAGATATTAGTCGGAATAATCTGCCGGCATGGGCCTGTGTGGGAAAAGTGCGTGGAACTCGTCTTTGAGGTAGTGCTCCTCTACCGCATAGTACGGTACCCAGCTGTTGGCACTGGCCGGGGTACCTTCCCTGGCGAGGAAATATTCAACCCCCTCTTCCCCCCATCTCGAGTCCAAAATCTCCGTGACCTCGTTGAGCGGCTCTACCCTCGGCGAGCCCCCCTTCGTGGGTGCGTCTCTGAGCGGGCTAGGAGCTGTCCCTGGCGCCTGGAACCTGTGAGGTGCCTTGTAGGGCGTGAGCACCGATCTATGAAAGACCGGGTGCATTCTGGATCTCTCCGGGAGTGTCAAACGGAAGGCCACTGGGTTGATCTGTGCCTCGACTTGGTAAGGGCCTAGCTGCTTGTGTCCGAGCTTCTTCTTAGCTAACGATCTGGCCGGCACTGCCTGGGCTGCTAACCAGACCCAGTCCCCTACCCGGATGTCCTCCCCAACTCTCCTGTGTCGGTCTGCCTGCACTTTGTAAGCATGTTTTGCTAGCTCTAACTGCCTCCGGAGCTGTTCGTGGACCTCCTGTAACTCTGCTGCCAAGGCCTCTGCTCCCTGCGGCTCCCCCTCCCCCACTTTCTCTAACCCCGGGAAGGTTCTGGGATGCCGCCCATTGTTGGCGAAAAACGGTGTCACCCCCGTGGACACGTGTTTCGTGTTGTTGTAGGCAAACTCGGCCAGCGGCAGGTAGTCCACTCAGGTCGAGGGTTGCTGGTTCGCGTAGCATCTCAGGTACTGCTGCATGATGGCGTTGACCGTCTCCGCTTGTCCGTTGGTCTGCGGGTGTCTTGCCGACGCTAGGTTGACCTTGACGTTCAGGATGTCCATCAGCTTTTGCCAGAAACTCGAGATGAACTGGCGCCCCCGGTCGGACAGGATAGACCGCGGTAGGCCGTGCACTTTGAATACGTGGTCTATGAACAGCTTGGCTGTCTGTTCCGCTGTGGCCACCTTCGCGCAAGGAATGAAGTGGGCCATCTTGGTGAAAATGTCCACGACCACGAGTACTGCTGTTTTGCCCCTCGAGCTGGGCAGATCCGTGACAAAGTCCAGGGCCACCCTCTCCCACGGTTCGAGCGGGGTCTGTAGCGGTTCCAACAGCCCCGCCGGTGGTTTGTGTACCGGCTTGGCCCTCTGGCATGTGTCGCACCTAGTGACGTAATCCGCGACTTCTCCCCTCATCTTGGGCCACCAAATGTCTCTGGCTACTAATTCCACCGTCTTGTCCTTGCCGAAATGTCCGGCGCTGGGCGCGTCGTGCAACTGTTGCAGTACTCTCGCGCGGAGGTCGTCTCCCGGCACGTAGAGGGCCCCTTTGCGGATGAGCAGTCCGTCGCGTATCTGGAACTCGTCGTCCTTCGCTGTGCCGCTTCGCATTTCCTCCATCTTGGATCGTGCGAAGGAATCCGTTCGCAGCGCGCGACGTATTGCTTCCAGGTCCACGGTGGCCGAAGCGCATGCCCACGCTTTAGGTGCGAAAATGTGTTTGGCCGCCACCGGTGCCGCTTCCTCGAGATACTGCGGCTTCCTGGATAGTGCATCAGCCATGTTGTTGTTGTCTCCCGGGATATATTCTATCCTGAAGTCGAAATCCGCAAAGAACTCCGCCCAGCGGATGTGTCTTGAGCGTCTGAAAGGACCGCTCTGCCTGCTCCGTCCAGATGAACTTCTTCTTCTTGGAGCTGAGGGTGTCCGTGATGGCCGCCGTTTGCATGGCGAATCCCTTGATAAACTTGCGATAAAAGTTGGCAAAGCCGACAAACCTCTGGACCTCCTTCCTATTGCGCAGGCTCTTCCAGTGCAGTACTGAGCGGACCTTGGCGCTGTCCATGGCGAGTCCCTTGTCGGACAGCTTGTAGCCCAGGAAATCCACCTCCGTCACGTCGAACTGGCACTTCTCCAGTTTGGCGTAAAGTCTGTGCTCCCGTAGTCTCTGCAGGACTTCCTTGACATCTCTCTCGTGAACCTCCTGCAATTCCAGCAGCCATCACGGACACCCTCAGCTCCAAGAAGAAGAAGTTCATCTGGACCGAGCAGGCAGAGCGGTCCTTTCAGACGCTCAAGCGTCTCTTCGCATCCGAAGAGCAGCTGCTGCACGTAAACCCCAGCAAACCCATGAGGGTGGAGACGGACGCCTCAGACAGAGCCGTGGGGGCAGTCCTGTTGCAGCGAGACCCGCAAGGGGACTGGAGGCCGTGTGCTTTCTACTCCAGGAAACTCAGCAAGTCGGAGCAGAACTACACCATCTGGGACAGGGAGTTGCTGGCAGTCCATGCAGCCTTCAAGGCGTGGAGGCACTTCCTCATCGGAGCCAAACACACAGTGCAGGTCCACACGGACCATAAGAACCTGGAACACTGGCGTACGGCGCGGTTCCTGAACCAGAGACACATCCTCTGGGCGGAGTTCTTTGCGGATTTCGACTTCAGGATAGAATACATCCCGGGAGACAAAAACATCATGGCGGATGCACTGTCCAGGAAGCCGCAGTATCTCGAGGCAGAGGCACCGGCGGCGGCCAAGCACATTTTCGCACCGAAAGCATGGGCATGCGCCTCAGCCACGGTGGACCTGGACGCGGTACGTCGCGCGCTGCAGACAGACTCCTTTGCACGCTCCAAGATGGAGGAGGTGCGGAACGGAACAGCGAAGGACGACGAGTTCCAGATACGCGACGGACTGCTCATCCGCAAAGGGGCCCTCTACGTACCGGGAGACGACCTCCGTGCGAAGGTACTGCAGCAGTTACACGACGCGCCCAGCGCTGGGCACTTCGGCAAAGAGAAGACGGTGGAATTAGTAGCCAGAGACTTTTGGTGGCCCAAGATGAGGGGGGAAGTTGCGGATTACGTCACTAGGTGCGACACATGCCAAAGGGCCAAGCCAGTGCACAGGCCGCCGGCAGGACTGCTGGAACCGCTACAGACACCGCTCGAACCGTGGGAGAGGGTGGCCCTGGACTTTGTCATGGATCTGCCCAGCTCGAGGGGCAAAACAGCAGTACTTGTGGCAGTGGACTTGTTCACCAAGATGGCCCACTTCATTTCGTGCGCGAAGGTGGCTACAGCGGAACAGACCGCCAAGCTGTTCATAGACCACGTGTTCAAGGTGCACGGCCTACCACGGTCTATCCTGTCCGACCGGGGGCGCCAGTTCATCTCGAACTTCTGGCAGAAGTTGATGGGCATACTGAACGTCAAGATCAACCTAGCGTCGGCAAGACACCCGCAGACCAACGGACAAGCGGAGACGGTCAACGCCATCATGCAGCAGTACCTGAGATGCTACGCGAATCAGCAGCCTGCGACATGGGTGGACTACCTACCGCTGGCCGAGTTCGCCTACAACAACACGAAGCACGTGTCCACGGGGGTGACACCGTTCTTCGCCAACAATGGGCGGCATCCCAGAACCTTCCCGGGTTTAGAGAGAGTGGGGGAGGGGGAGCCACAGGGAGCAGAGGCCTTGGCAACGGAATTACAGGAGGTCCACGAGCAACTCCGAAGGCAGTTAGAACTAGCAAAGCACGCATACAAGATGCAGGCAGACAGACACAGAAGGGTTGGGGAAGACATACAGGTGGGAGACTGGGTCTGGTTGGCAGCCCAGGCAGTACCGGCCAGATCGTTAGCCAAGAAGAAGCTAGGACACAAGCAGCTAGGGCCTTACCAGGTCGAGGCACAGATCAATCCAGTGGCCTTCTGGTTGACACTCCCGGAGGGATCCCGAATGCACCCGGTCTTTCATAGATCAGTGCTCACGCCCTACAAGGCACCTCACAGGTTTCAGGCGCCAGGGACAGCACCAGACCCGCTCAGGGAAGCGCCCACGAAGGGGGGGTCACCGAAGGGGGAGCCACTCAACGAGGCCACAGAGATTTTAGATTCGATATGGGGGAGGAAGGGATTGAATATCTCCTCGCCAGGGAAGACACCCCAGCCAGCGCCAACAGGTGGGTACCGGACTATGCAGTGGAGGAGCAATGGCTCAAGGACGAATTCCATGCACTTTTCCCACACAGACCCATGCCGGCAGATTATTTCGACGAATATCTTTTCACACCCACACTCTCAGCCAGCACGTTCCAGGGGTTCTCTTCAGCTGAGGACACAGCGCCGGAGACCAGCTCCCCAGAGGGATCCCTCTCAGGGTTTGGCACTGGCGGATCTTATTGGTGGGAAGATCAACCTGAGGTGGGGTGGCGCAGAGAAATGCCGAGAGGGATCTTGCACGCAGCGTCACCCCAGACGACAGAGGGAGAGGGGGTCATGGGCGAGTTGGGGGAAGATCCAGGGTTCGAACACACATCCCAAGAGATGGAAGCAGAGGAGATCAACGTCGACGAGACCACGGAGGACTGCCCGGATTTATCCGGCTGGCTGCACACCACGGGGGACGAACTGTATCCGGCACTCACCCCCACAACACTGGAGCACCCAGAACCCACACCAGAAGAGGGGGAGGGGGGAAGGGGGGGCTTCGAGGGGGGGATGGATGTCAGGGCAAAATGCATCTGAGACAAAATGCTGGTTCCAGTGTGATTTTCTTCAAGAAGCTGTGCAGGCTGCAGTTGGAGAAAGGTGGTGATTTGCCTAGCCATCTATCTCAGTTAAAGCGTCTCAGACAGGACCTTGTTCAGCGAGACCTGGCTATTTCAGAGGCTGTGTTTGCAATGCTAATGATCAATAGCCTAGATGATTCTTATGATGGAGTAGCTGCCCAGATTTCTACGATGCCTTCAGACTGGCTAACAGAGGATTATGTGTCTAGCGTGCTCCTGAATGAGGGGGATCGCAGACAGGCTGTTAGAGAAAGCCGGGACAATGGTGCTGTTAAAAATGTGCCTGAGTCTTCAGCAGGGGAAAGTGAAAGTGAAACTGCTGCTGTTAAAGCTTTGAAATTGAAGCGGTGCTTTTCGTGTGGAGCACAAGGCCATTTGAGTTTCCACTGCAAGAAATCTTCAAAGAAGAAGGGAAGCTTCAGAGGCAGAGGGGGAGGAGGACGAAATCCCCAAGCACCTGCTACTTCAAAGGCTTTGATCTCTCGCTGTTCCAATCAACGTGAGCGGAGTTTCTTCGTGATCGACTCTGGCTGTACCAATCACATGACCAATGATAAGGATCTCTTTGTTCAGCTTGAGAAGCAAGAGAAAGCAATTAATCAAGCAGATGGGACTGTTCTCACAAGTTTGGCTCAGGGAACTGTGTTCTTAAAGAGCCTGAATGCAACAATTAAGAATGTCCTGTATGCGCCTGATATTCAGGACAATTTGTTGAGTGTTTCCCAGCTTGATCGTCAGGGGTTTAAGGTGGTGTTTGCTAAATCTCGCTGTGAAATTCTTAGAGATGGCAAGCTCATTCTGTATGCAAAGTGTGTTAATGGTTTGTACCAATTGCCTTTTGTTTCAGGTACAGGTACTGCAGAAACAACTGAGAAAGAGTGTTGCAATTTGTCTGTTGATAAGAACGAGAAGTTGCATGACCAATGTATCCATTATTACCACCGTGTTTATGGTCATTTGAATTTCCAGGCTGTGGCAAAAATGCCTGATATGGTTCAAGGTATGAAGTTGAAAGAATGTCCCTACCACATGAAATGTGTTTCTTGTGCTGAGAGTAAGGCAAGGCAAGCTCCCAAAGGTACAGAGTCTAGGAGAGAAGCCAAGAAACCTTACGAAGTCATTCATGCAGACTTAGTGGGGCCTCTAGCGCTCTCTAGAGGCAATTCAAGGTTTTTCATGGTTTTGATAGATTCCTATTCGAGGTATGTATGGGTCTATATGCTGCAGAAAAAGTCTGAAGCCTTTACCAAGTTTCGCCAGTTTTGTAAATGGCTCAGAAATGTACATAATGAGAATGTACGTTGTATTTTCACAGACAGGGGTGGAGAGTTTTGTTCAGAAGAGTTTGAGAATTTTCTTTCTGAATAGGGCATTGAGCATAGGACGGCCACGCCCAGATCACCCTGGCAGAATGGTTTATGTGAGAGAGTAACCCAGACCCTGCAGCAAGGAATCAGAACACTGTTACATGATTCGGGGCTGCCCAATCCCTTTTGGGCCGAAGCTCTTTCGTTTTTCTGTCACGTGTATAACAGGAGGTACCAGTCCGCAGTAAATTGCACCCCATACGAGATGCTTCACGGAAGGAAGCCATGTGTGAAGCACTTTAAAATTTTTGGGTCGGAGGTTTGGGTGCACACCTCGCAGGGTGACAAACTGAGCAAGCATGGAGAACATGGTGTTTTCCTAGGATATGAGAAAGGGTCTTATTGTGTTCTGATCACAGACACGAAAACCATAAGGCTGACCAGGAGTATTGAGGACAATCCAAAACGGGACAGAGTTGGTGTTTTTCAGTGCCATCCCATTTGTGATGATGGTGCAAAAGGGGCAAAAACAGTTAAGAGGGAGGCAAGTTCTGATGTGATTGATAATCCTGATGCCAATGTAAATTCGGATGGTGGCACAGATTATCAGAGCCCAAAAGCCTCAGAAGAGTCTGACGCTGACTCAGACTTAGCAGCTTCATATACTTTAGCTCCCCATTCTCCGAGAGAACAACCAAGGGTGTACCACCGAAAAGGTTTTCTGAAGAGTTCGCTAAGGCTGCGGTCACGAGCAACTCTGGTGAGGTTTTTAATCCAAGCATGAAGTGTGCTGATAGTAGTAGCACAAAACGCTGCATTTATTTCCTTACCTGATATTTAAAGGAAAGCGTGTGTTTGAGTATTGAAAGTGGTTTGTTCAAATCTGCCCAATGAGCAATGTCATTTTGTATCTGAGAGGAAGAAATGTGTATGAAGATTTTTCTAGAAGCTGCTTATTCATTTGTGTATTCACAGTGTGTATTTTGTGAGTTACAGGTTGAGGTTTATGTTTTAACTCTTTCCTAATGGACACAGAGTGGTTACAGTGATTGTTTAATGATGTGTTAACGTGTCTTAGATAAAGGGGGAGAGAGATACCTGCATATGTAAAGCAAGGTTGTAAGCAGAGAACAACATTTGGAGTGTGTGTGTAAATTGCAGTTATGTAAAAGATTCTTGAAATGGTCGGATGAAATGGGGGAGGATGAAGAGATTTCACCCCTCCCATATCCAAGAATCTCCTGAGATCTCTGCTGATTCTCCAGAGAGGAGGAGCAGTGTTCTGCTCTCTACTTATTCTACTCCAGCACCAAGTCAGTCAGTCAGTGTGTCGGAGAGAGAGAGACTGAGTGTTAGAGATCGTGTGTAGAGATAAGGTTGCTGCTAAGAGCAGCTGTAGACACTCAGTGTAGTGTAGCATTCATTTATGCTTAGACCTCATTAAGCTCTGTATATAGTTGTATAGTAGTTGTAGATAGAATAAAGAAGATATTCTACAGAGCTGCTGTCCGAGGCTGAGAGAGCACTCCGCAAGGGAGGCTGTTGGAGAAAGGGGGAGGGGAGGCAAGCAAGGGGGGACCTAACTGGTCTCCTGAGCCCCACAGGGGTGCCGCAGAAAGAAGGGAGTTGGTCCAGGGAGCCGTGGACCCCGAAAGGTTGAAAACCTCTGTACTTTTCTTTCCTCCAGTCAATTCCTTTCCTATTATAGCAAGGCCACTGGACCTAAGAAGCCAGTATAATATACATCTCCTCTCTTTGTCGCCGCCTGGAGATTCAGAGGAAAGAGAGAGGGGAAATTCTGGCCTATCAAGCAGACCTGGACAAGGAAAGCAAAGACCTCCTTGGAAGTGTCCCTTTTGTTACTAGTGAGGGAACAAGCACTTCAAGAAGCAAGTCCGGACTGAGGAGGGAGGGGGAAATCTGCCCATTTCAACTTCTCTCATTTCTCGTTGTTATTTATTTATTATTCTGAAAATGAATCAAATGCTAGGGTGGCTACCTTCTCGTATAAAGATGTTAATACGTGCTTTACCCTCATAAATTCATTTTTTGTGAACATTACCTGGCTGGGCCAACCTTGAGAAATTCAGAGGTGTGAATTTCAAAAGATTGCTGTTTTGGTCTCCATATTTTCCCAAGAATTGCGAATTAGGTAAGTTCACCTTTGAATGCAGCTAAATGGAGTTTATTTCCCATTGTTGTTTATTATGTGAAAAGCAGTCAAGGAGAAGCCTGAGGACTTGTGAGCTGAGAGGGTGGAAGCAGTTCACTTCAAATCCTAATCCTAATTGTGAGCGGAGAGGCTGAAGACTGTGGAGAAGTTGAGACAACTGCGCCAGTTCCTGGAAGAAGAAGAAGAAGAAAAGCGTCTGCTGAATCATGTGGAAGAGGTGGAGAAGGAGATTGCAGGGAGAAGGGATGAGCAGCTGGCCAGACTCTGCAGGAAACTCTCCTCTCTTGAGAGGATCAGGTGCGCAGGACCAGGTGCGCAGCCTGGGAGTCATTTTGGACTCACAGCTGTCCATGGAGGCACAGGTTAATTCTGTGTCCAGGGCAGCTGTCTACCAGCTCCACCTGGTACGCAGGCTAAGACCCTCCCTGCCCACGGACTGTCTCGCCAGAGTGGTGCATGCTCTAGTTATCTCCCGCTTGGACTACTGCAACGCGCTCTGTGAAGAGAATCAGAACTTACAGGGTTAAGCAGTTCTGAGTGACGTCTCACATTCTGAGGCGTGGCTATATTTCACAGAGGGGAGTGTTTTTCTCTGTGTCTTTCTTCCTTTCGCTTTTGCGGTGAGGCAGCAAGATGAGTGCTCTCTCGCCGGGTGATATATGAGTTGTTTCGACACGATTAAAGACTGAAAAGAGATAAGCAAGAATGCTTGAGTGTGTCTGATTTATTACACACACGCACAGCAACAGTTTCTACGCTGCGGAAACTCTGCTACAGGGAGTCCACGGAGAGCTATCCCTGGGTGCGCAGTGGGGAGCAGAGCGGCAGGGGAAGCGTCTGGACTCCATCCAAAAAGCACAGGTTATGGAGAGGTCAGCAAAGCTTTGAAGCTGTTGCCAAGTTGTGCCGGTGTGTGTGGAAGCCAGCTGAGAGTAGAACCTGGAGCCAGCTTGAGTCCTGCCTAATGTTTGAAGGCAGAGGAGCTAGCTGGGAGAAATCGGATCTCCAAGGACCGGGAGCTGGAGGAGCTGCTGTTATGTGAGTAGGCTCAGCCCCGGGGGAGAGATGGCTCAGTCCCAAGAAGATGGCTTTGGGCTTAAGCTGCCATGTGAGAAGCTGAGTAGCCAAAGTTGGTTGGAGTGGAGCTTTCAAGCAGAGCTGTGGCTCGTCGCGGCACAGCTGTGGGACGTAGTCCAGCCCCCACAGAAGGCAGCTGAGAAAGCAGATGTTGAAATGGCTGCAGAGCTAAGTGAAGCAGAGAAGCATGTGCTTGCTTTTTTGGCAGAGAATGTGAATGCTCATCTGAAGCCAGTTGTCCTGGATGCTAAAAGGCCTGAGGCTGCTTGGCTGGCACTCCGTGAGGCTTGTGAAGCTGGGGTGGGAAGCAAGGGTCAAGATGTGGCTGCATCCGAAGGGGAGAGGCAAGATGGCGCTGGGCACATTCTTGAGAACCAACACACAGCTGGGAGGAGCTGGGAGCCCCCATGGGGGGACGAAGGGACTGTTGCTGCTGGTGAGCCTGGCAGTTGTATGGGTGCTGCAACGTGCCTGTGTAAGGAGCCAGGAGAGAGGCCAAGTGTTGGGGGCCCTTTACCCACCAGAGGGGGTGCAGGAAAACGTCCTGGGAGCCCTGGGAGCAGTGGGGGGGCAGTGAGCGGTGAAAGCTCAGAGAAGCCTCATTTTCCAAAGGCAGCCAAGAGTTGTTTACGTCGTGAGTCGGAGCCTGGGAAGCTGAAAAGAGCTAAAAGCTTCAAGGCCAGCCATCTGCGACAAGTCCAGATAAGAGCTACAGAGCTGTGTGGGAACGCGGAGACAAGTCCGGTTTCCAAGGCAACTGGAACAGTTGCATCTACGGAAGCTGTGAAGGTCGTGGGCAAGTATTCCTGCCGGGGGGAGTCTGTTGCCGTGACAACCAGAGGGGACATCTGCAGAGACCCCAAGGACGGGGGCAGCGAGACGTTTGTTGCTATGGCAATGCTCAAGGACAACTCCAGTGAGGAGAGAATGATGCGCTGGGTAATCGACAGTGGAGCCAGCCATCACCTGATAACAGTGAGACCTGCTTTCGAGATGTGGAACTGCAGAGCTGTTCCAGCTGGGAATACAGTTGTATTTGCTGGTGGGTCACAAAAGCCTCTACCTAACGTGGCAAATGTTTATGTTACTTTCTTGCAGGCGGAGTTGGAAGTGTGTATTGTGCCTGGGATGAAACAATGTCTTTTGTCTGTTCCTTGTCTCTTGAAGCAGGGGTACAAGGTTTGCTTTGAAAATAATGTCTGTTCTATTTCCAGGGATGGAAGACAGCTCGTCAGTGTTGAATGCCAGAACAATCTCTTCGTTTTAGAGACACCTCTGGAGGGTGAGGGGAATGCTGAGGGAGCACAGGCAAAGTGTGCAAACGTTCCCACTCATGATTCATGTGCTTGCTTGTGGCACAAAAGAATGTCACATGGCTCTTTGAAAGGTATCCAAAGGTTACCACAGTACACAGTAGGGTGCAGAATGAGACCATGTGACCAATCCCTAGATTGTAGGGCGTGCAGAAAGGCAAAGGTAAAAGGGTGCAGTTATCCCAGGGTGGAGAGGGTAACCACAAAACCTTTTGAGCTTGTGCACACAGAGCTTTTTGGGCCCATGCCAAAGCCAAGTCTGGGCGGGGCCAGGTATGTGCTGACACTGACAGATGATTTTAGCCAGAATGGCTGGTCCTTCTTGCTGAGAACGAAAAGCGAGGCAGCACAACTGATCAAAGATTGGGCTGTGGAAGTGGAACTACGGTTCTCCACCAAAGTGCAGGGGTTCAAGAGTGACCGAGGTGCAGGGTTTACTGGGTCTGCTCTGCACAGTTTCTTTCGTCAGAAGGGAATACGTCACAAGGTGATGGCTCCTCAGGAGAGGGGCGTGGCAGAGCTCAGAAGTGAAGCTCTGGCTCAAGCTACAGATGTTTTACTGTGTGACTCCGGTTTGCCTCAGAGTTTTTGGAGTGAAGCTTGGAGGGCGGCCAATTTCACGATGAACAGGTCCTACAATTCAGTGGTAGGTGACACCCCATTTTCCATGCTCCACGGAGAGAAGCCGAAGCTGCATTTCTTCCGTGTGTTCGGGTCACAGGCCTAGGTGACGGTGCCAAAGGCTCAATGCAAGCAAGGTGGCCCGAGGTTCCAGAAAATGATCTTCTGTGGGTATGAACCTGCGACAAAGGGGTGGAGGTTTGCATATCCAGAAGGTGATCAGACCAAGCTTCTGATCAGTAAACGTGCTGAGTTCTGTGAGCAGAATGGTTGGTCAAGGATCCATGCTAGTCCTGATGTTCTCTCAGAATGTCTGTCTGATTCTGAGGAGGAAGGAGAGGCAGAAGCTGAACCTGTTGATGAGGACCAGGTCTCTGAATAGGGTCAAGAACAGGGTTGGGCATCTCCACAGGTTGTTAAAAGAGAGCCCAAGAGTGAGCCTTCGTCTCCTGTTAGCATAGTACAGAAAGCCCGAAGACGCACTAGGTCAGAGGGGGAGTCTTCTGATGTAGAGGACACACTTGCTGGCCCCAGTGGGTCAGAAGGAGCACCTGAGTTTGTGCTCAGACGGTCCACTCGCACCATGAAGGGAGTTCCACCTGAGAGGTTTCAGGCCACCAGTGCGTGGATTGGTTTCGCACAGTGCGAACCTGGGAGTTTTGAGTAGGTTCAACAGTTGCCTGAGAAAAATGCCAGGGAGGGGCGAAAGGCAATGGAAAGGGGGTTGAACTTTCAGAGATCTGTAAATGTGTGTTCACAGTTTCCCTTTGAATGAGAGACGAGAGGGGGTGTGAAGAGAATCAGAACTTACAGGTACAGATAGGTAGCCGTGTTGGTCTGCCATAGTCAAAACAAAAAAAATTCCTTCCAGTAGCACCTTAAAGACCAACTAAGTTAGTTCTTGGTATGAGCTTTCGTGTGAAGAATCCACAACAGTGTTTTTAGTGTCTACTTTCCCATATTCATCAAAATAAACTGCATGGTATGCATTTGTCTTACCAGTTTGTAAGTCCATAATTCTGTATCCTTTGCCTCCAGAGGCATATCCCACAAGGATACCTGCTTTTGCCCTGGAGTCAAGCTTGTGTCTGTGTTCCTTGGGCACGTGGAAGTAACACGGACTTCCAAACACACATATGTGCGACAGACTGGGAGCTTTCCCATGCCAAAGTTCAAATGGTGTGCGCTCTGCTCCTTTTGTTGGCAGTCTATTCTGCAAATAGACCAACGTGTACACTCCTTCGGCCCACAGCTTCTGTGGCAAACATGCATCCTTTAGCATGCACCTTGTCATATCCATAATGGATCTAATCTTTCTCTCAGCTATGGCATTCTGCTGTGGTGTGTAAGGAATTGTGGTTACGTGTGCAATTCCTTCCTTGGCCAGGAGAGCCTACATTTCATTTGAGCAGAACTCACCTCCATTGTCGCTCATTAGCACAGCTGGAGCTCTCTGGAATTTGTTCTTGACCATGGCAATGTACTCCTGGAGCTTGTCCACTGTCTCACTCTTCTCTTTGAGGAAATATACAACACAAAATCTTGAAAAGTCATCCAGAAATATTAAAATATATCTATTCTTTCCCAGTGAGGGAACATTCATAGGTCCACATATGTCAGTGTGCACTATGTCAAGCACTTTGTTGCTTCTTTGTTCTGCACAACGTGGAAATGAAGGTTTTACAGCCTTCTCAGTAATACAGCTTACGCACTTTGCTGGAGCTTTGTTGCTCTGCTTTACCTGCAAACCTCTTACAAGTTCTCTTTTCTGTAGATCCAGAATGACGTTGGTGTCTCTATGTCCAAGCCTTCTGTGCCATAGGTCCAGATCTGCCTCATCCTTCTGGATGGAATTTGCCACTTTTGCAGACTGGTTCTCTGAAAGATCAATCTCATATACACCATTGATTAGCTTTGCTTGAGCAACCACTTCGCCATTTTTAGTCACCTTGCATTCTCCATTTCCAAATGTGATCTGGAAACCTTTCTTGTCCAAAGTGGACACGCTGATTAAATTGCAGCTCAGCTCTGGAACATACAAAACTCTAGAGATTGTGTTCTCAATGCATTCATTGTTTATATTACATTTCAGACTCATGGAACCTGCACCTTTTGCTTTAACAAAGTTGCCATCTGCAATCTCAATTTCAGATCCTTCTTCATCATTTATCTCATTAAAATAGTCCTTTTTATATGAAAAGTGCGAGCTCGCTCCAGAATAAATTATCCATTTATTACGTCTATTTTCACGATTCTGGACAGTTAAATTCCTTTCTTGCAGTAGCCATGTGCATTCACATTCCCCCTTCTTTTCCACTTTTGGCTGAAAGGGGTGGGGTTTCTTTGCTTTAGGAGCCCTGCAATGTGTCCTTCTTTGTTACAATTGAAACAAATCACTTTCTTAGGCATCTCTTTGGACTTTGTACATTGCCTAGATGCATAACTGCTGTCTTTGCTTCTAGCATTTCTCACTGGAGATTCAGCTCTATCTCTGCATTCTTCTTTTAAATAACCAATCAAGTTTTTAAAAGTCAGACCTTGTCTATGATCCATCAAACTTACAAATGCGCTAAAGCGTGGTCCAAGTGATGATAACTGTCAGAGCTGCCCCAAGGTCCCAGCTCACAGAGGACCAACGCCAGGTCGTCGTTATATACAAAAGTCTTTATTGAAGTTCAGTTTCCATTTCAAAGCCGTAGCGCGCAGCTCTACGTCTTAAACCCTAGACCGCCGAAGCTCCGTCTGAATCTCCTCCCCTTCCACACCAGTTTAAGACTCTAGCCTTGCTCCACCTCTTCCTTAGCTCCTTCCTCCTCTGGGCCCTCCTGCCCGCTGGGGTCTCACCCTTTCTGGATTCTTCTGACGCTGAGTCCCCGGATTCACTCCCCACCTTCCGGCGGGCTTTAGGACCTGGTTCCCTATCCGGGCTACCTGCTGTGCTGCTCGCCTGTATATTTGAACTTGGCGCGCGCGCCCAGTCGGCAACCTTCCTTTTGACCGTTCCCTCGCTCCCCAATGGAGGCGTGGTCAGCCCTAACTCATCTTCTCTCCCTCCTGGAGGAGACGCTGGCCCTGATACCTGGGATTCTTCCCCCCCACTACGCTCTGGTGGGGAAGCTGGTCCTGATCTCCAGCCGCTGCTCTGGGAGTCACCGCTGGCCCCTTGCTCCTGACGCGTCCCCCCTGGGACCCCCCTTGCCCTGGCCATCGGCGCCCCCTTCTGTGAATCTTCCGATTCACTGGAGAGGCTCATGGAATCTCTCGGGCCACTGTCGTCTTCTCCTATGCTGCCCTCAGATACTTCCCCTTCGCTCTCCATTTCCTGTGCTTCTGCTCCTGAGCCCCTGACATCCATCCCCCCCTCGAAGCCCCCCCTTCCCCCCTCTCCCTCTTCTGGTGTGGGTTCCGGGTGCTCCAGTGTTGTGGGGGTGAGTGCAGGATACAGTTCATCCCCCCTGGTGTGCAGCCAGCCGGCTGGATCCTGCCAGGCCGTGACGGGCTCGTCGACGTCGATCTCCTCTGCTTCCATTTCTCTGCAGGTGTGCTCGAAACCAGGATCCTCCCCCAACACGTCCATGTCCGTCTCTCCCCCTGTTGCCTCGTGTGACGTTGCGTGCAAGGGCCCTCCCGGCAGTTCCCTGCTCCACCCCACCTCCGATTGATTGTCCCACCAATAAGAGCGGTCTGTGCCAAACCCTGAGATTGATCCCTCTGGGGAGGTAGTCTCTGGCGCCGTTTCCTCAGCTGATGAGAACCCCTGGAACGTGCTGGCTGAGAGTGTGGGTGTGAAAAGATATTCATCGAAATAATCTGCCGGCATGGGTCTGTGTGGGAAGAGTGCATGAAACTCGTCTTTGAGGTAGTGCTCCTCCACCGCATAGTAAGGAACCCACCTGTTGTCGCTTGCCGGGGTGGCTCTGCTCTCGGTGACCCCCCCTTCGTGGGCGCCTCGCTGAGTGGGTCCGGTGCGTTCCCTGGCGCCTGAAACCTGTGGGGTGCCTTGTAGGGTGTGAGCACTGATCTATGAAAGACCGGATGCATTCTGGAACCCTCCGGGAGTGTCAACCGGAAGGCTACTGGATTGATCTGTGCCTTGACTCGATAAGGCCCTAGCTGCTTGTGTCCGAGCTTCTTCTTAGCTAACGATCTGGCCGGCACTGCCTGGGCTGCTAACCAGACCCAGTCCCCCACCTGGATGTCTTCCCCAACTCTCCTGTGTTTGTCTGCCTGCATTTTGTAGGCGTGCTTTGCTAACTCCAACTGCCGTCGGAGTTGCTCATGGACCTCCTGTAGCTCCGCTGCCAAGGCCTCTGCTCCCTGTGGCTCCCCTTCCCCCACTCTTTCTAATCCCGGGAAGGTTCTGGGATGCTGCCCATTATTGGTGAAGAACGGTGTCACCCCCGTGGACACGTGCTTCGTGTTGTTGTAGGCAAACTCGGCCAGCGGTAGGTAGTCCACCCAGGTCGAGGGCTGTTGATTCGCGTAGCATCTCAGGTACTGCTGCATGATGGCGTTGACCCTCTCCGCTTGTCCGTTGGTCTGCGGGTGCCGTGCCGACGGTAAGTTGATCTTGACGTTCAGGATGCCCAGCAGCTTCTGCCAGAAGTTCGAAATGAACTGGCGACCCCGGTCAGACAGGATGGACCGCGGTAAGCCGTGCACTTTGAACACGTGGTCTATGAACAGTTTGGCGGTCTGTTCCGCCGTGGCCACCTTCGCACAAGGAATGAAGTGGGCCATCTTGGTGAACATGTCTACAACCATGAGTACCGCCGTCTTGCCCCGCGAGCTGGGCAGATCTGTGACAAAGTCCAGGGCCACTCTCTCCCACGGTTCGAGCGGCGTCTGTAGCGGTTCCAGCAGTCCCGCCGGCGGCCTGTGTACTGGCTTGGCCCTTTGGCATGTGTCACACCTAGTAACGTACTCTGCGACTTCTCCCCTCATCTTGGGCCACCAAAAATCTCTGGCTACTAATTCCGCCGTCTTGTCCTTGCCGAAGTGCCCAGCGCTGGGCGCATCGTGTAACTGCTGCAGTACTTTCGCTC
This sequence comes from Podarcis gaigeae, assembly GCF_964106915.1. NCBI lineage: Eukaryota > Metazoa > Chordata > Lepidosauria > Squamata > Lacertidae > Podarcis > Podarcis gaigeae. The sequence goes on from NC_139695.1 coordinate 29,235,259, forward strand.
GGAGTTCGTCTTGGCACGTAGAGGGCCCCTTTGCGGATGAGCAGTCCGTCGCATATCTGAAACTCGTCATCCTTCGCTGTGCCTCTTCGCACCTCCTCCATCTTGGATTGTGCGAAGGAATCCGCCTGCAGCACGCGACGTACCGCGTCCAGGTCCACGGTGGCTGAAGCGCATGCCCACGCTTTCGGTGCGAAAATGTGTTTGGCCGCCACCGGTGCCGCTTCTTCGAGATACTGCGGCTTCCTGTATAGCGCGTCCGCCATGACGTTGTTGTCTCCCGGGATGTATTCTATCCTGAAGTCGAAATCCGCAAAGAACTCCGCCCAGCGGATGTGTCTCTAGTTCAGGAACTGCGCTGTGCGCCAGTACTCCAGGTTCTTATGGTCCGTGCGGACCTGCACTGTTTGTTTGGCTCCGATGAGGAAGTGCCACCACGCCTTGAAGGCTGCATGAATGGCCAGCAACTCCCTGTCCCAGATGGTGTAGTTATGCTCCGACTTGCTGAGTTTCCTGGAGTAGAAAGCACACGGCCTCCAGTCCCCTTGCGGATCTTGCTGCAACAGGACCGCCCCCACGGCTCTGTCCGAGGCGTCCGTTTCAACCCTCATTGGTCGGCTGGGGTTGACGTTTAGCAGCTGTTCTTCGGACGCGAAGAGACGCTTGAGTCTCTGAAAGGACTGCTCCGCTTGGTCCGTCGAGACGAATTTCTTCTTCTTGGAGCTGAGGGTGTCCGTGATGGCCGCTGTCTGCATCGCGAACCCGTTGATGAACTTGCGATAAAAGTTGGCGAAGCCGAGGAACTTCTGGACCTCCTTCCGATTGCGCGGGCTCTTCCAGTCCAACACCGAGCGGACCTTGGTGCTGTCCATGGCGAGTCCCTTGTCGGACAGCTTGTAGCCCAGGAAATCCACCTCCGTCATGTCGAACTGGCACTTCTCCAGTTTGGCGTAAAGTCTGTGCTCCCGTAGTCTCTGCAGAACTTCCTTGACGTCCTTCTCGTGAGCCTCCTGTGATTCCGAGAAGATCAGAATGTCGTCCAGGAAGCAGACGCACTTCTTGTAGAGAAGACCCGCTAACACGTGGTGCATGAAGGCTTGGAAACAGTGGGAGCCATTTTGCAAGCCAAACGGCATAACTCTGTATTCATAGGTGCCCAACGGCGTAAACATGGCTGTTTTCCACTCGTCGCCTTCCCTCATGCGTATAAGGTTGTACGCCCCTCGCAGATCCAACTTGGTGAAGATGCGACCCTTCCTCACCGTCGCCAGCAGGTCGTCGATCTTGGGCATGGGGAATGCCATGGGCTTCGTCCTCGAATTTATGACCCGGTAATCAACTACAAGCCTCTTTTGGGGCGTGTCTTTTTTCTTCACAAAAAACACTGGACTGCCCCCCACTGCTTTGGATTCTTGGATGAATCCCCGCTTCAAGTTGTGATCTATGAACTCCCTGAGTTCCTGCAGTTCGTCTTCAGACATGGAATACAGTTTTCCAGTCGGCAGCGTCGCCCCCGGCAGGAGGTCAATCTTGCAGTCGTAGGGCCTGTGGGGAGGCAGCTTGTCCGCTTCCTTCTCGCAGAAGACCTCCAAAAACGCCTTGTACTTGTCAGGTACCGCTTGCAGCATGCCCAAGTGTAGCTGTGGTTCATCCTCTTTCCCCTCATCTTCCTGGCTGGTCAGGATGCAGTGTTCTGCGCAGTAGGAGGAGCAGAAGGTCAATTGACGCTGGTACCTGTTAGGGTTTGCAGAACTCAGAGGGTTAATGAGTTCTGTGTGACGTCTGTCCATTCTGACGTGTGATTTGGAAGGTGGGAGGAGTTTTTTCCTTGTCTCTGTGTCTTCGAGAGAGACTGCAGCCATAGCCATGAGTGCTAGAAGTCCGGGAGTGTCTGTCTGAGGGATGTCGTTTTGTTATTTTTCTGCTGTAATAAAAGGCTAATAAATGGACACACAAGGACTTGATGTGTTTGCCTGGATCTAAGAAACAAGCAACAGTTTTTCCCGCTGTGTTTTACTCTGCAAGGCGAAACCGGAGAGACGCAGATCGGCGCTGCTTGGCTGAGGAGCGTGCCGGACCGCTATAAACTGCACCTAATTGGGGTCGTAAACCAATTAGGTAAAGGTAAAGGTACCCCTGCCCGTACGGGCCAGTCTTGCCAGACTCTGGGGTTGTGCGCCCATCTCACTCAAGAGGCCAGGGGCCAGCGCTGTCCGAAGACACTTCCGTGTCACATGGCCAGTGTGACATCGCTGCTCTGGTGAGCCAGAGCTGCACACGGAAACGCCGTTTACTTTCCCGCCAGTAAGCGGTCCCTATTTATCTACTTGCACCCGAGGGTGCTTTCGAACTGCTAGGTTGGCAGGCGCTGGGACCGAGCAACGGGAGCGCACCCCGCCGCGGGGATTCGAACCGCCGACCTTTCGATCGGCAAGCCCTAGGCTCTGAGGCTTTTACCCACAGCGCCACCTGCGTCCCGTAAACCAATTAGTCAAGCTTAATTATCTAACAGGTTATGGACCTAATTACCGTTATAAAACTGTTGCGAAGTGTGCTTTGAAGTCGGCTGGGTCAGCTGGGAAGACGCTACCGAAAGCGGAGGTCTGCGTTCTGAGGCAGAGCAGCTGGCTGAAAGACGCTGAGTTTTGCCTGATGCTGAGAGGCAGAGGAGCTGAGAGCGAGACAGGTGCCGGAGGCTGCTTCAACGTGAGTAAGCTGGGGCACTGGGGGAGAAGATGGCGCAGTTCCAGAAGCATGGCTTTAAGCTTAAGCTGCCATGTGAAAAGCTGACGCGTGAAGGCTGGTGGACGTGGAGCCTCCGCGTAGAACTTTCCCTGGTCGGAGAAAACCTTTGGGAGGCAGTCCAGCCACTACAGAAAGTGGCTGGGGCAGCTGTAGAGCTGAGTGAAGCTGAAGAGTGTGTGCTAGCTTTCCTGGCGGAGAATGTAAGTGATGCGCTGAAGCCTATTGTCCTAGATGCTGAGAGGCCTGAGGCTGCATGGCTAGCACTCCGTGAGGCTTGTGAAGCAGGAGTGGAACGCCAGAGCCTAGACACGGCTGCATCAGAAGGGGAGAGGCAAGATGGCGCTGGGCACATTCTTGAGAGTCAACACACAGCTGAGGGAAGCTGTGAGCCCCCAGAGGGGGACGAAGGGACTATTGCTGGCAGCTGTACTAATGCTGCACCGTGCCTGTGTGAGGAGCCAGGCCAGAAGCCAAGCGTTGGGAGCCCTTTACCCACCAGAGGGGGTGCAGGAAAACGTCCTGGGAGCCCTGAGAGCAGTGGGGGGGGGGGGCAGTGAGCGGTGGAAGCTCAGAAATGCCTTGTTTTCCAAAGGCAACCAAAAGTTGTTTTCGTCGTCAGCTGGGTTCTTTGAAGCTGCGGAGAGCTAGACGCTTCAAGGCCAGCCACCTGCGAAAAGTCCAGATAAGCCCTTCAAAGTTGCGTGGGAACGCAGAGACCAGTCCGGTCTCCAAGACAACGAAGGAAGTTGCTTCTACTGAAGCTGACAGGGTCCTGAACAAGGGGGAGTTGGTTGACGTGGCAACCAGAGAGAACAGCTGCAGACGCCCAGAGGGAGGGGGCAGCGAGACTTTTGTTGCTATGGCGATGTTGAAAGACAGCTCTGACAGAGACACTGAGCTATGCTTTGTCATCGATTCAGGAGCAAATCGCAATCTGGTTCCAGAGACCCCTGCTGTCGAGATGTGGAATTGCAAGGCAATTCCAGCTGGGAAAACTGTTCTGTTTGCAGATGGGGGAAAAAGAAATGTAACTAATGTTGCAAAAATCTTTCTTTCTGTTTTGCAGGAGCAGTTGGAGGTTTGCACTGTACCAGGGATGCATCACTGTATTTTATCTGTCCCTTATTTGTTAAAAAAGGGGTTTAAGGTTTATTTTGAAAATGATGCTTGTACAATCTACAAAGGAGGGAAGCAGCTGGTCAGAGTTAAAAAGGGGCAGAATGATCTCTTCATTCTTAAAACGCCTCTGGAGGGTGAGGGGAAGGTTGAGAGAACACAAGCCCTGCGTGCTACAGTTCCCACTCATGTTTCATGTGCGTGTGTTTGGCACAAGAAGACAGCTCATAGTTCTCTTGAAGAAATCCAGGTGTTATCAGAGTACACCAGAGGCTGTAAAATTAGGGAATGTGGAAGGACCCTACGTTGTAAGGCTTGCGAAAAGGCAAAGGTAAAAGGGTGCAGTTATCCCAGGGTGGAGAGGTTAACCACAAAACCTTTTGAGCTTGTTCACATAGATCTGTTGGGTCCCATGGAGGAGCCAAGTCTGGGAGGGGCCAGATTTCTGCTAACGACGCAGGATGATTTTTCGCAGAACTCCTGGACTCATGCTCTCAAATCCAAGGAAGATGCAGCACAGCTGATTAAAAGTTGGGTTGAGGAGGTGGAACTAAGGTTCTCCACCAAAGTGCAAGCAGTCACTAGTGACAGAGGTGCAAAGTTAATGGGTCTGCTTTGCAGAAGTTCTTTCACCAGAAAGGGATACGTCACAAGGTGACTTCTCCTCAAGAGAGGGGGGTGGCAGAGCTCAGAAGTGAGGCTCTGGTTAAGGCTGCACAGGTGATGCTGTCAGACTCTGGGTTACCTCCAAGTTTTTGGATGGAGGCAATTAAGTATGTGAGTTTCACCTGGAATTGAACCTACAATTTAGTGGTAGGTGACACACCTTTTTTCATGTTGCACGGCAGGAAACCCCAGATTCATTTTCTGCGTCCTTTTGGGTCAGCCGCATCTGTGCCGGTGCCTAAGGCTTTGCGAGGGCCAGGTGGACCCAAGTTCCAGAAAATGATCTTCTGTGGGTATGAGCCGGTTTCTAAAGCATGGAGGTTTGCGTACCCAGCAGGTGATCAGAGTAAGCTACTGATCAGTAAACACGCTGAATTCTATGAGCAGGATGAAAAGTCAAAGACTCCTGCCAGGCATGATGTTCTCTCAGAATGTCTTTCTGATTCAGAGCAGGAAGGTTCTGATGAGGAGGAAGGAGAGGCTGAGTCTGCTGATGACGATCAGGTCACTGACCAAGGTCAAGAACAGAATGGGGCATCTCCACAAGTTGTAAAAAGAGAGCCCAAGAGTGAGCCTAGTTCTCCTGTTAGCGTAATGCAGAGAATTCGAAGACGTTTTAAGTCAGAGGGGGAATCCCGTGATGCAGAGGACACACCTACTGGCCGCAGTGAGTCAGAGGAAACACCTGAGTTTGTGCCCAGGCGGTCCAGTCGGACAACGAAGGGCATTCCACCTGAGAGGTATCAGGCCACAGGGGTGTGGGTTGGTTTCGCACAATGCGAATTTGAGAGTTGTGAGGAGGTTTCACAGGTGCCTGGCAAGAGTGCCAGGAAGACGCTGGACAAAAGGTCTGTCAGGATAAACACCCAAGTCACCTCAGAAATGGACAGAAGAGGGGGTGTTAGGGTTTGCAGAACTCAGAGGGTTAATGAGTTCTGTGTGACGTCTGTCCATTCTGACGTGTGATTTGGAAGGTGGGAGGAGTTTTTTCCTTACTTGTCTCTGTGTCTTCGAGAGAGACAGCAGCCATAGCCATGAGTGCTAGAAGTCTGGGAGTGTCTGTCTGAGAGATGTCGTTTTGTTATTTTTCTGCTGTAATAAAAGGCTAATAAATGGACACACAAGTGCTTGATGTGTTTGCCTGGATCTAAGAAACAAGCAACAGTTTTTTCCACTGTGTTTTACTCTGCAAGGCGAAACCGGAGAGACGCAGATCGGCGCTGCTTGGCTGAGGAGCGTGCCGGACCGCTATAAACTGCACCTAATTGGGGTCGTAAACCAATTAGTCAAGCTGCATCACCATAGGCGGCGTTTGCTGTACCACCTGTCCTCCGAGTAGCTCCCTTCCATCAACCGTGACGACGTTCAGGGGCATAGTGGCTGGTAAAAGCGCTATGCGATGTTGCGTGACGAAATCCCCTCCTATAAAGTCTGCATTACTGCCAGAGTCAATGGTAATAGGGACTTCCATGGTGAGTCCATTGGGGAGCTGGAGTGATGCAGTGAGTTGCACCACTGGTTTGGGCGGGAGGGGGTCTGTGGGCTGTAAGATCCCTGGGGACTGCTTCACTGACTCGCCTGGCTGGGCCCCAGTGCCTCTGTCTCCAGCCAGACTCCGTTTCCCTGCAGTTGTTCCCCCTGTTGAACTGCTTCCTTTACTGTTGCTGAGGCTGCAGTGTGCTTGTGGAGCCTCTGGGGACACTCTTTCGCCATGTGCTGAGCACTGTCGCAGATGTAACACTTCCTGCTCCCTCTAGGAGGCTTCGCCTTGACTGCTCCTGGTGTTTGGGCTCTGGTTGCTGTCTGAGCCCTGGCACCACCTATCTCCATTGGCTCTTCTCCCCCTCCCAGTGGAGGCGTGGACTGGGCGCGCGCTGTCTCTCTGGGAAAGGAAGGAGGTGATCTGGCTGGTGTGCGTCCCCAACGTCCTTCATCCTTGCTCTAAGGGCGTTCTTCCAGACGCACCCCGATCGCCAGCGCTCTTTGGACGACTTCCTTAGTGCTCTGGGGTCTCTCCCCCCTCGCAATTTCATCTTTCACAGCCCCATTCAGCCCCTCCCAGAACAGGTCTCGGACAGCCGCTGAGTTCTTTTCCCATCCCAGCGCATTAACCAACGCAAAAAGGCGGGAGTGATATTGTCTCACAGTGGCTTTGCCCTGTTTCAGTCCATGCATTTCCCTCCTGGCAACGTCCACATCCACTGCAGATTGAAAACAAGCGTCCATAGCCTTAATAAAGGCATCTGAATTTTGGAGGGCGGGATCATTGTCGCGCCAAAGATTGCGCAGCCACGCTTTAGCTTCCCCATGCAGATGAGTTAGTATGAAGCCTACTTTCTCCTCCTCATCTCTAAAGTCTTTCTGAAGCAACTTGAGCGCGAACACTACGTCTACTCTGAAGTTAGGATACTGCTGCAGGCTCCCATCGAAATGAGACACGAGGCTGCCCCCCCTCTTTCCGAGGCCAATCCCCTCCGGCTTGGCACCTGGCCGCCCCTGCTTGCTCAAAATTTCCAACCTGGTTTGCAGATCCTGGCAGAACGCGGCTGCTTCCTCCTCTCTCTTTCTGGATGCTGCTACTTCCATGGAAAGCCTCGTGACTGCTTCTTGCAGGGCTGTCATTTTCTCCTCTGTATCCATCCTTCCCTATCTTCGTGAGCTTGCAAAACACCAAGCTTTGCCCCTCGCTGCATCAACTCACGCTGCGAAGGTTTTATGTGAGACGGAGCTTACTGTCAGAGCTGCCCCAAGGTCCCAGCTCACAGAGGACCAACGCCAGGTCGTCGTTATATACAAAAGTCTTTATTGAAGTTCAGTTTCCATTTCAAAGCCGTAGCGCGCAACTCTACGTTTTAAACCCTAGACCGCCGAAGCTCCGTCTGAATCTCCTCCCCTTCCACACCAGTTTAAGACTCTAGCCTTGCTCCACCTCTTCCTTAGCTCCTTCCTCCTCTGGGCCCTCCTGCCCGCTGGGGTCTCACCCTTTCTGGACTCTTCTGACGCTGAGTCCCCGGATTCACTCCCCACCTTCCGGCGGGCTTTAGGACCTGGTTCCCTATCCGGGCTACCTGCTGTGCCGCTCGCCTGAACATTTGAACTTGGCGCACGCGCCCAGTCGGCAACCTTCCTTTTGACCGTTCCCTCGCTCCCCGATGGAGGCGTGGTCAGCCCTAACTCATCTTCTCTCCCTCCTGGAGGAGACGCTGGCCCTGATACCTGGGATTCTTCCCCCCCACTACGCTCTGGTGGGGAAGCTGGTCCTGATCTCCAGCCGCTGCTCTGGGAGTCACCGCTGGCCCCTTGCTCCTGGCGCGTCCCCCCTGGGACCCCCCCTTGCCCTGGCCATCGGCGCCCCCTTCTGTGAATCTTCCGATTCGCTGGAGAGTCTCATGGAATCTCTCGGGCCACTGTCGTCTTCTCCTATGCTGCCCTCAGATTCTTCCCCTTCGCTCTCCATTTCCTGTGCTTCTGCTCCTGAGCCCCTGACAATAACAAAAATGCTATCTTTGTATCTTCATCAAAAGCTTTGGGAGTCAGATCAATGCTTTGAATAATCTCAGTAAACTTGTTGATGTGCTCTGTGAATTCCTCTTTTGAATTCATCCTCAATCTGGTTAATTTACACACCAAGTTTCTGAAGCAGTTTATGCTAGATTCTCCATACACGTGCTCAATATCTCTTAAGATTTGAGATGCATCATCTGTACTATTTATTAATGATAGCTGCTCATCATGAAGTCCACTCAAAATTATGTGTCTAGCTTCGCTGTTCATGCATTTCCAAGCACTTATCTTGGCTAAATCTCCCTCAGTTGTTCCTGAAGGCTGAGGCTTTAAAGCTTCCAAAATGTGCTTATAATCTAAACATGCTATCAAGCACTGCTTCCAGTGTATGAAATTGTGTTCATTCAGCACAGGCATTCCTAGCTTTGCATCACTATCAAAAGCTGCTCTAGCGATCTTAAAATCCAAAAATTTGAAAATTCTTCAAAATTTCTCAAAATTTTAAAATCAAAAATCTCAAAATTCAAAACAGTTCTTCACTGCCTTGGGTCACTGTGAACTCTGAGGGAAGGGGGGGTTGCTTAATCCCCACTGCACAATGGAACAAAGGACCATGTGCTTACCAGGAAGTTAACTCAGAAAAATACTACTCAACTCAAAATCACAATCCAACGCAATCCTTCAAAAATATGCAGAAATATGCAATACTGGGGCCACTAACCCTTTGTGGGAATGTTCAGGGGTGCAGGAGAGGATATATTGACTAATTATATCCTTATCCAACTTGTGCTAACAAGTTCCCAAAATATCAGCAGAGTTTATAAACATTCCCCTTTAAGTTCACAACGGTAACGTGTGCACAGGTTCGCTAGAACCTCTATAATAATTACTCTGGTAATTTCCCCTTTGTTCCCTCTTAAAATACAAGACACAACACAGTTTTTATAAAAGTATAAAAGAGTTTACTCACGTTCTGTTCACAATATGATCCCAGAAGGCACACAGCTTGAAAAGGTAAAATACATTTAGAATCTATCTTGTAGCAAGATAGTCCTTATCTCCTCTCTTGGCTGGGAGCCAAGAGAGCATCCTTAGATGTTTCCTCATCAAAGGAAGATGGCAGAGAGAGAGATGGCTGCCTGCCCTGTGCTTTTATCATTTACCTGCACAGGTGAGGCCACACCCACCTCTGGTCACATGCGAAGGAAGTCCGTCCCCAGGAAGTTTACCTGCTTCTTGGACTGACATCCCTCCCCATGTTCTAACATGTACACTTTAGGAATGTTGTCACTGACTGCTCCTGTGTTTACATCCCACAGAACCAGGGGTGCCCGGCGCGTCAACTGGGGGAACCGCTGACACCCCCCCAGGACCCAAATCAAGGTGGGAGCGAGAGCGCCCGGCCACGTGGCCGACTGCCCAGTGGCGCTCCAGGGCCAGTAAAAACCCCAGAGCCAACCCAGGGAGAAGGAGGAAAGGAGAAGGAGAAGGAAGAGAGAGAAAGAGGAAGGAGAAAAAAGAGGGGAGCCCCGACCTTGCGGCCACTGACAAAGAGAGGTAGGAGAGCACCAGGAGGGCAAGGACACGGGGCCGAGCCCAGGCCCGACCCGAGCCTACTCCAGGGCAGCTAGCACTCCAAGAGATCAGGCTGGGGCCCAGAGGAAGGCCACGCGACAGAGGAGGTATTACTTCTCATTTTTTTAAAAAAATGATTTTTTAAAAAAAACATTTGTTTCTCTTTTGGGGGGAAAAAAGTGTCCACAGATTCTTTGGGAAAAAAATCTGGTAACCTTACTGTCAGGACTGCCTCTAGGTCCCAGCTCACAGAGGACCAACGCCCGGTGGATGTAATGTACAAAAGTCTTTATTGAAGTTTAGTTTCCATTTCCAAGCTCTGGGCGTGCCGCCCCACGTCTTGACTCTAGACCGGCTAAGTCCCCTCTGACTCACTGCTCCTCCCACACCAGTTTAAGATCCTAGCCCGGCTCCACCTCCTGCGCTGTTCTTTCCTTCGCTGGGTCCTTCTGCCCTCTGGGGTTTCCTCCTTCCTGGACTCCTCTGACGCTGAGCCTCCGGAGTCCTGCCCTTCCTTCCGGCGGGCTTTAGGACCTGGCTCCCTTCCCGGGCTCCCTGCTGTGCCGCTCGCCTGTACATTTGAACTTGGCGCGCGCGCCCAGCCGGTAACCTTCCTCCTGACCGTTTCCCCGCTTCCCGATGTGGGTGTTGCCAAACCTGACTCCTCTCCTCCCGCTGGTGGTGAGGACACTGGTCCCGATTCCTGGGACTCCCCCTCCCCACTGCGCTCTGGTGGGGAAGCTGGTCCTGACTTCCAACTGCTGCTCAGGGACTCCCCGCTAGCCCCTTCCTCCTGGGGCTTCCCCCCTGGAACCCCCCTCGCTCTGGCCATTGGCGCTCCCTTCTGTGAGTCCTCCGATTCGCTGGAGAGGCTTGTGGAGTAACTCTTTCCACTGTCACTGCCTCCACCCCCCTCGGACTCCTCCTCCTCACTCTCCATTTGCTCCCCCTCCTGTGTCTCTCCTTCTGAACCCCTGACACTTACCTTAACTCCTAACCTTCTAATTCCAAGTCTCTTCTTTCTCAATATCCCCATTCCGTTAACCGCACCAAGCTGTAAAATGCAAGTTTAAAAAGCAAGCTTTCCTTTGCATCTCACAGAACTTTAAATGTAATTCGTGGTTTTTTTCACCTGTCCACCAAACTTAGGTTGTTTTGCCTTCCTTTAAATGGGAAATCAGTAGTCATTCCATGCTTTTTGGTAAAACGTTCATCTGGATCCCAGAACTCCTACCTGAGAAGAACAATGGGAGTGTCCGCTAGCGCCAGCCGCTTCTCCTTCTGCAAGCAGCGCCACCCGAATTCCCACCTGGGATGAGCCGCTAAACTGAGCCGCAGGAGAAAGACTGGGGCGGGCGGCAAGTGGGAGGGGGAAGTCGGGCGCTTCTGTCCCGTCAGAAAAGTGCTGCTCCTCCCCGGAGGCAGCCTGCTTGCAGAGAAGGGGGCCGGGCTGCCTCAAAGCCCATCAAGGCCACGGGCTGCTAGCATGACTCATCCCGGCTTTATCATCTGAGGGGAAAGGGTGCGTGGTCTTAAATGCTGGCCTTGGCAACTTGGCTGAGCTACCTTGGGCCAGTCCTTGGGCCAGCTTAGCCTCCCTCACAGAGGGTTGTTCTGAAGATACACTCAGGAAAACACCCGAGGCATGAAGAAGAAGAACAAGGAGAGTCTGGAAAGGGGGGTGGGGAGCGCTACCACCCCAGCCGCTCCAGGATGGGAAGTGCGTCCCAGGGGAAGCGGGATTCAGGCGGAGGAGGACGTCGGGTTGGGTGGGGGTTGCCAGGAGCAGCACGATGTCCCTCCAACCCCCGGCTTCCACTCTCCAGGCAGGCGCCCAACGTGGCCAGCTGGCAAGGGCTCTTTCTTACTCCAGCCTTGGCGTGCAGATCCCGGGTTCAGCCCCAGATCTCTGGAGCGGAAAGGCTCTTGGGCGTGAATATGAAAGGCAGCATCTGTCAGAATAGGGCATACTGAGCCAGTACAGATGAACGTGACTGTCAGGGAAGGAGGTCCAGAAGTTCGTCGGATTTGCCAACTTTTATCGCAAGTTCATCAAGGGGTTCGCCATGCAAACGGCGGCCATCACGGACACCCTCAGCTCCAAGAAGAAGAAGTTCATCTGGACGGAGCAGGCGGAGCGGTACTTTCAGACACTCAAGCGTCTCTTCGCGTCCGAAGAGCAGCTGCTGCACGAAAACCCTAGCAAACCCATGAGGGTTGAAACGGACGCTTCAGACAGAGCCGTGGGGGCAGTCCTGTTGCAGCGAGACCCGCAAGGGGACTGGAGGCCGTGTGCTTTCTACTCCAGAAAACTCAGCAAGTCGGAGCAGAACTACACCATCTGGGACAGGGAGTTGCTGGCAATTCACGCAGGCTTCAAGGCGTGGCGGCACTTTCTCATCGGAGCCAAACACACAGTGCAGGTCCGCACGGACCATAAGAACCTGGAGTACTGGCGCACAGCGCGGTTCCTGAACCAGAGACACATCCGCTGGGCAGAGTTCTTTGCAGATTTCAACTTCAGGATAGAATACATCCCGGGAGACAACAACATCATGACGGATGCGCTATCCAGGAAACCGCAGTATCTCGAGGAAGAGGCACCGGCGGCGGCCAAGCACATTTTCGCACCGAAAGCGTGGGCATGCGCCTCAGCCACAGTGGACCTGGACGCGGTACGTCGCGCGCTGCAGACGGACTCCTTCGCACGAGCCAAGATGGAGGAGGTGCGCAGCGGCACAGCGAAGGACGACGAGTTCCAGATACGCGACGGACTGCTCCTCAGAAAAGGGGCCCTCTACGTGCCAGGAGACGACCTCCGAGCGAAAGTACTGCAGCAGTTACACGACGCGCCCAGCGCTGGGCACTTCGGCAAAGACAAAACGGTGGACTTAGTAGCCAGAGACTTTTGGTGGCCCAAGATGAGGGGGGAAGTCGCGGATTACGTCACGAGGTGCGACACATGCCAAAGGGCCAAGCCAGTACACAGGCCGCCGGCGGGACTGCTGGAACCGCTACAGATACCGCTCGAACCGTGGGAGAGGGTGGCCCTGGACTTTGTCACGGATCTGCCCAGTTCCCGGGGCAAAACAGCAGTACTCGTGGTCGTGGACATGTTCACCAAGATGGCCCACTTCATTCCTTGCGCGAAGGTGGCCACAGCGGAACAGACCGCCAAACTGTTCATAGACCACGTGTTCAAGGTGCACGGTCTACCACGGTCTATCCTGTCCGACCGGGGGCGCCAGTTCATCTCGAACTTCTGGCAGAGGTTGATGGGCATCCTGAACGTCAAGATCAACCTAGCGTCGGCAAGACACCCGCAGACCAACGGACAAGCGGAGAGGGTCAACGCCATCATGCAGCAGTACCTGAGATGCTACGCGAATCAGCAGCCTTCGACATGGGTGGACTACCTACCGCTGGCCGAGTTCGCCTACAACAACACGAAGCACGTGTCCACGGGGGTAACACCGTTCTTCGCCAACAATGGGCGGCATCCCAGAACCTTCCCGGGTTTAGAGAAAGTGAGGGAGGGGGAGCCGCAGGGAGCAGAGGCCTTGGCAACGGAGTTACAGGAGGTCCACGAGCAACTCCGGAGGCAGTTAGAACTAGCAAAACACGCATACAAAATGCAGGCAGACAGACACAGGAGAGTTGGGGAAGACATACAGGTGGGAGACTGGGTCTGGTTGGCAGCCCAGGCAGTACCGGCCAGATCGTTAGCAAAGAAAAAGCTCGGACACAAGCAGCTAGGGCCTTACCAAGTCGAGGCACAGATCAATCCAGTGGCCTTCCGGTTGACACTCCCGGAGGGATCCAGAATGCACCCGGTCTTTCATAGATCAGTGCTCACGCCCTACAAGGCACCTCACAGGTTTCAGGCGCCAGAGACAGCACCAGACCCGCTCAGGGACGCGCCCACGAAGGGGGGGTCGCCGAGTGTGGAGCCACTCAACGAGGCCACAGAGATTTTGGACTCGAGATGGGGGGAGGAAGGGATTGAATATCTACTCGCCAGGGAGGACACCCCAGCCAGCACCAACAGGTGGGTACCGGACTATGCCGTGGAGGAGCAATTCCTCAAAGACATGTTCCATGCACTTTTCCCACACAGACCCATGCCGGCAGATTATTTTGATGAATATCTTTTCACACCCACACTCTCAGCCAGCACGTTTCAGGGGTTCTCCTCAGCGGAAGAAACGGCGCCAGAGACTACCTCGCCGGAGGGGTCGATCTCAGGCTTTGGCACGGACCGCTCTTATTGGTGGGACACTCAACCCGAGGAGGAGTGGCGCAGGGAACTGTTAAGGGGGCCCTGGCACACAGCCTCACCCGAGGAGATGGGGGGACAGGAGGGCATGGACGGGTTGGGGGAGGACCCTGGGTTCGAGCACACCTGCACAGAAATGGAAGCGGAGGAGATCGACGTCGATGTGCCCGTCACGGACTGGCAGCATGCCAGGGGGGAAGAACTGTATCCAGCACTCACCCCCACAGCATTGGAGCACCCGGAACCCACGCCAGAAGAGGGAGAGAGGGGAAGGGGGGGCTTCGAGGGGGGGATGGATGTCAGGGACGCAGCGGGAGCGCAGGGAGGGGAGGAGATGGAGAGCGAGGGGGAGCAATCCGAGGGGAGCGTAGGAGAAGAGGACAGTAGCCCGAGAGATTCCATGAGCCTCTCCAGTGAATCGGAAGATTCACAGAAGGGGGCGCCGATGGCCAGGGCAAGGGGGGCCCCAAGGGGGACACCCCAGAAGCAAGGGGCCAGCGGGGACTCCCAGAGCAGCAGTTGGAAATCAAGACCAGCTTCCCCTCCAGAGCGTAGTGGGGGGGAAGAGTCCCAGGTATCAGGGCCAGCGTATTCACCACCAGCGAGAGAAGATGAGTCAGGGTTGACCACGCCTCCATCGGAGAGCGAGGGAATGGTCGAGAGGAAGGTTACCGGCTACGCGCGCGCGCCAAGTTCAAATGTACAGGCGAGCGGCACAGCAGGTAGCCCGGATAGGGAACCAGGTCCTAAAGCCCGCCGGAAGGAGGGGCAAGAATCAGGGGGGTCAGCGTCAGAAGAGTCCAGAAAGGAGGAAACCCCAGCGGGCAGGAGGGCCCAGAGGAGGAAGGAGCTAAGGAAGAGGTGGAGCAAGGCTAGGGTCTTAAACTGGTGTCAGGGGGGAGGAGACTCAGACGGAACTTCGCCAGTCTAGACTTTAAGACGTAGAGCCGCACGCTCCGGCTTTGAAATGGAAACTGAACTTCAATAAAGACTTTTGTAAATAACTACAGCCGGGCGTTGGTCCTTTGTGAGCTGGGACCTAGGGGCGGCTCTGACAGTGACTATTGGTTCGCTTCCTCTGCTATCTGCCAGGAGCCAGGAGTGAAACCGAAAGTAGACTGACCAGCTAGCTGAATCCAATTATATTGCTATGGGGTGGGGGGAAATCTCTAACATTGTACTTTTTTTTTTTTTTTGAAAATTCTTTTTATTGCTTCATTCCTTAAAAGAAATAGGAACTAAGACACAGATAAACAAAAAAAGAGTATTACACAGACAAATAACAATAAAACGGAAAAGAAAGATAAAAAGAAGATACACAAAATTATAATTTTCACATCAACAAAGTTACCTAATCTTCCCTTTCGAGGCTTCCTTTAGCTTGCCCGAAAATCATTCGAAGTAATAATTTGGGTTACACATTTCTTAGCATATATTGTCATTGTACCTTTCTCTATCTCCTATTATCTTTACACAATAACTCCTAGTCTATCTAACATTGTACTTTTTGATACTTGTACTTCCAGGGTGAATTGAATGGTTGGGGGGTGGGGTGGAAGAGAGGCAGAAAGAAGAGCTAACTTGTCCCTGGCTGGGGGCGCCATCTGGACGGTTCTGCCGGGGCGCAAGATCACCTAACTACTGCTCTGCGCCTCTGGACCAGGGGTGGATGGTGCTCATTGGGACTGGGAGGGTGGAAGGCAAGGAGGCCAACAGTAGGTGGCGCCAGAGCCAAGGAGTGGCAGAGCAAATGTGTTCTGTATCTGAGATGGCGTGGGAAGGGGC
The DNA here is from genome assembly GCF_964106915.1 of Podarcis gaigeae. Classification (NCBI taxonomy): domain Eukaryota; kingdom Metazoa; phylum Chordata; class Lepidosauria; order Squamata; family Lacertidae; genus Podarcis; species Podarcis gaigeae. Next base: position 29,250,923 of record NC_139695.1, read on the forward strand.
TGGCGGCCACCGCAGCCATCCCCTGTCTGCCCTCATGGAGCGGCCAGAATCCACTGGGCAAATGCTCATCTTGCCAGAGTCTGGGTCTTCTGCTGTTGCTCTCTCAGAAACCGTGCCCAGGTGGGATGCTTTGTTTTTCGTAGCTGCTTCATCCCTGAGGAAGTTGGAGGTGACGCAACTCCTGCATCTCTGACGTGGGAAGTTTGGGAGGTATTTCAAATTCCCCCCTTCTCCCTTGGCTCCCTGGAAAGAAGGCATCTTTACATTTTGAGCGCATTTCACAGGCCAGGAGCCAAGCACCCCTTCCTGAGGGGGAGAAGAGGCCCAGAAAAGATGAGCCCTTCCCAGCCCAAAGGAATATTGGGAGCGGGAAGGAACTGATGTCATCTGCCAGAGCAGCTGGCTAATTGAAGGGAATGAGGTGATAACAAGGCTTTCAAATCTGAACTCTTGTTTGCGGCTGATTAGGATAGAGGGAGGTGGAGAACAAGGGCTATCGGAAGCAGACTCTGGGTAGCTGGTTCCTTCTCTTTGTTCGGGTTCCTACATCACACCAGCAGTTTAAATGGCAACACTCCTTTGCAAGATTGTCCGCCTTTTTAGTTGTTGTTATGGAAAATCAATAAAATGATAAGTTGCCCCTGTTGGTTTCTGCTCTCTTTCACTGTGCAGCGAAGTGCTTGTCACGAGACAGGTGTTTACATTCCACAGTCGGTTGCTGTTGGGTTTTCACACGGGAAAGGGAGACTGGATGTGACGTACACTGGTTTCCTGTTTTTTCACTGTTCTTCGCAGTTCAGTTGTTGTTCTCTCCGTGCTTTAGAGGAGAGAGGATGTTTTCTCTGCTCCGGCAGAGGCAAGATGTTTTTCTGTAACCTACCAGCTTTGAAGTGTAAATAAAGCAATATAGAGTATGTGCACGTACTCCTCATCATTCCGCTGTGCACGGGACACTGCAATCAACAATAATTGGTTATGGGGCCCAGAAAAACGCGCAGAAGTCGAATCGGAGTGCCGGCAAAGGATCGGAATGTAGAGGGACGGATCGGACGGTATCTGCTCTGCGCCTCAAAATGATTGATGAGGTATGTGCTACTGCTCCAGGCAGCCTGCCAGCTTCTAATTAATGGCTTTATGGCTGGACTTTGAACTTTTATGGCCGTTTTGCCGGGCACAGGCAAAGGCTCAAAGGAACAAGCTCCTATGCTGGGGAAATCGAAAGTAACTTTTAAAAGTGCTTTTGGAATAAAGCAGCTGCAGAAAACAGTGACACAGCTTGATTTAAGGCAGCAGAGAGAAAGCACTTTTGAACTTGCCTTTGGAATGAGGTTTGAAGCAGCTGCAGTTAAGCAGAGTGGCACAGGCTCACAGGCAGAGGCTGTTTTGAACTTGCTTTTGGAATGAAGCAGCTGTACAAAGACGCAGCTTGTATAAAGCCGCCTGATTTAAAGCAGCAGAGATGACGCAGAAGGCTAATGCCAGAGTCATGATGGCTAGCTGCAGAAGGCTGGCTGAGGCAAGTGGGGAATTTGATGCCAATCAGCCAAATGCTCAACACACAGTTGCCTGTGATACTGCCGTGATTCAGAATGAAGCAGACCGCCAGGGTGCTAGCTGCATGGGCAAGGGGGAGTCTTCACAGACGTCATCCCATAGTGCAGTGGAACCACCAGATGGCGCCAAAGCTTTGAAGGCAGTAAAATGCTACTCGTGTGGACGTCTAGGCCATATGAAGAGGGAATGCAGATATCCCAGGGCCAAGACAGAGCAGCGCAGCGAAAGCTCATCGCGTGGAAAAGGCCAAGGCAAAGGCAAAGGTCCGGTGTCCAGGACAACGCAGCACAAGGCAATGGTCTCACGCTTCACTCCAAAGGTTGCAGAGGTCCAGAAGACGTCTAGATCTTTCTTCGTTGTTGATTCGGCTGCAACGCATCACATGTGCAACGATAAGCGACTGTTCGTGTCTTTTACACCGCAGGAAGGTGCGATTCACCAGGCGGATGACCACACAATCCCCAGTAAAGGCTATGGAACTGTTGTTCTTCACAGTTTGGACTTATCAATACAGGATGTGCTTTATGTACCGGATGCCAAGCATAATCTGCTCAGCGTTGGACAGCTGAATGAGTGGAAAATTGACGTTTCCTTTAAAAACAAAAGGTGCATCATCACAAAGAAAAATGATTATGTATTGCATGCTGAATATGTTGATCGTTTGTATGTTTTGTATTTTGATGATGTTGTGCAGGATGAAACGTGTTGCATTGCAGGTACTAACAAAAGTTTGCATGCAGGATGTATTCATGATTTTCACCGAAAATTTGGTCATTTGAATTTTGAGGCAGTATCTAAAATGCCTGCCTTGGTTGAAGGTATGACTATTAAACCCTGCAGGTACCACATGAAGTGCAAGGCATGCGCAGCAAACAAGGTGAAAATGGCTGCGAAAGGTAAGGTGTCTAGTAGGCAAGCTACAGAACCATACCAGGTTGTTCATGCTGATTTGGTTGGACCACTAGCGCCCTCTTTGGGTGGAAACAGGTACTTCATGGTTCTCATTGATGCATTTTCCAGGTATATTTATGTGTATAATCTCAAGCAGAAATCAGAGGCTTTTCCTAGGTTCAAGGAATTCTGTGCTTGGTTGGAAAATGTGCATGGCAAGAAGATAAAAATTCTTTTCACTGATCGCGGGGGGGGGAATTCACTTCTCAGCAGTTTGAAGCTTTTCTGACTGAGAAAGGAATTCAACACGATTTGTCTAGTCCTCGCTCGCCATGGCAGAATGGACTTTGCGAGAGGGCAAATCAGACATTGCTTCAAGGGTTAAAAACCTTGCTGCATGATGCCAATCTTCCAGAGAGTTATTCGGCTGAATCTCTCTCGTGTTTTGTTTACAGTTATAATCGCAGGTTATCTTCAGCGATTGGTTGTACCCCCTATGAGAAGATGTTTGGCAAGAAACCATACATCAAACACATGAAAATTTTTGGTTCTGACATGTGGGTTCACTCACCACAAAGCTCCAAGTTAGACAAGCGTGGATTGCATGGCATCTTTCTAGGTTATCAGAAAGGGTCTTACAGAATAATGATGACTGACTCTAAGACAATTAAGCTCACAAGAAGTGTTGAGTACAATGCCAAGTGGGGGGAGAATGTGGGAATTTTCCAATGTTATCCTGATGACAGTGATGAGACTGAGGATAGTCAAAAGCAACCGCAACAACCCACACCCACTGATGAAGGTTCTGATTCTGAGTTTGAAACTGAATCGGATGATTCAGAGGATTTCAAGAGTGCAAAAGCCTCTATGCGACCCTCTGAAAGCTCTGATCAAGAATTGGAAGAACCATTGTTCACAATAGGCCACTTTTCTCCTAAGAAGGAAGAGGAGAGTGTTGAGGACTTAAGGCTAATTCGCAGGTCACAAAGAGCCACAAAAGGCAGACCTCCAAAGAGATTTGCTGATGAATTTGCTAAGACAGCAGTAGCAGCTGTTAAAAGCTCCAAGAAGGTATTTGAACCTTCAAGTTTCCAAGAAATCCAGGATTTGGATTCAAAGGAAGCTGAGCCATGGTTAAATGCCATGAAGGCTGAGCTTGATTCCTTAGAAAGGAACAAAACATGGGACCTAGTTCCAGTAGTTCCAGGAATGAAACTGCTTGGAAGCAAATGGGTCTTCAAAGCGAAGACTGATCAAAATGGCAAGATAGTCAGACACAAAGCCAGATTGGTAGCCAGAGGTTTTGCACAAATACCAGGTGAAGACTATCACGAGACCTACTCACCCACCGTGAGGTATGAGAGCATTAGGCTTATGCTCAAGCTAGCTGCAGAGGAGAATCTACACATTAGTCACCATGATGTGAATACAGCTTTTCTGTACGGATCTCTAGATGAATCACTTTATATGCTTCCACCTGATGGTGTACAGGTAAAACGGATATGTTTGTGCTCTGAAGAAGTCCCTTTATGGTCTCAAACAAAGTGCACGGTGTTGGCACACAAAATTCACTGAAGTATTCTTTTCTCTAGGTTTTAAGCAAGGGAAAGCTGATCCATGTGTATTTGTCAAAGAGGAGGGGCAAAAGAAACTGTATTGTTTGTTTTATGTTGATGATCTTTTATTCTTTTGGGAAGATGTCACAATGTACAATAACGCCCTAGCTCAACTGAAAGAGCACTTTGACATGAAAGATCTTGGTGAGGTAAACAACTACCTATCTCTGGAAATAGAGAGAGATCAAGATGGTAACATTCTAGTACACCAGTCACGGAAAATTGCTGATGTGTTAAGCAAACTAAACCTGATGGATGCTAACCCTGTAGACACACCGATGACAACAGGTTATCAGGTAGATGACGCTGAAGAAGCATTTTCTGACACTACACTGTACAGAAGTGTGCTAGGCAAGCTAAACTTCATTGCCAGATGTTCAAGACCAGACATTGCTGTTAGCTGTAATTTGCTAAGCAGACAAGTCAACAATCCTACTGTTAAGGATTGGAAAGCTCTGAAACGCATAGCGCGGTATTTGAAAGGCACTATGCATTACAGACTGAGATTTAACAATCAGAAGTCTGGTGGTCCTGAGATATTTGCAGATGCAAGTTTTGGAAGTGACACTACAGACAGGAAAAGTACGTCTGGAGTTTGCTATATGTACAATCAGGGTCTATTTGATTGGTCATGCAAGAAGCAAACAACAGTTAGCTTAAGTACTTGTGAAGCTGAACTGAATGCACTGTCTTATTCACTTAAAGATAGTGAATGGTTGTTACAATTGTGCAAAGACATGAAAATTCCTGTCAAATGTCCAATCCAGGTTTACCAGGACAACAAAGCATGTTTGGCTTTGCTGAATTCTGAAGGTTGTAAGCAAAGCACGAAGCACTTGCAATTGAAGTTGCAACATGCTAGGGAACGTATTCAGAAGGGACTCGTAACAGTGTCCTATATGCCAGGTAATGAAATTCCTGCTGATGTACTGTCCAAGATTGTATCAAGGGATCAGCACTGTACCTATGTGCAGAAGTTGGGTTTGTACTGATATTGTACGAACACGCTGCCCAGTGATGTTCACAGAAAGGGGGAGGATGTTGGTTTCTGCTCTCTTTCACTGTGCAGCGAAGTGCTTGTCACGAGACAGGTGTTTACATTCCACAGTCAGTTGCTGTTGGGTTTTCCCACGAGAAAGGGAGACTGGATGTGACGTACACTGGTTTCCTGTTTTTTCACTATTCTTTGCAGTTCAGTTGTTGTTCTCTCCGTGCTTTAGAGGAGAGAGGATGTTTTCTCTGCTCCGGCAGAGGCAAGATGTTTTTCTGTAACCTACCAGCTTTGAAGTGTAAATAAAGCAATATAGAGTATGTGCACGTACTCCTCATCATTCCGCTGTGCACGAGACACTGCAATCAACAATAGCCCCTGCCAAAGGGTTGCATGACATCTGGCTGAAGACTTTTTGTGCTAAACGTTGAAGCTATGCTGGGGTATGTGGGTGTGGGTGTGTCCATCCGTCCATGTGGCCGCTGTGTATTCAACATTCCACCCCCTCCAAAGCATCCTAAGAACCTTACTTTTCCTTTCACAGTGCTACGATTCCCAGCACCCTTAACAAACCATTGTTCCCAGGACTTTTTGGGTGTGGGTGGGAGGAGATGTGCTTTACGTGTGCGGTGTGCAGGCATCTCCCAGCACATCTGTGTGGGGATTCAATACTTCCTTAGACCAGCTTGACGTTGAACGAGAGGTTCTCTGGGTTGAGGAACACACGCCATTTCACAGCGAAGCAGAACACGGGCCGAATGGTCACTCTGTCATTGGATTTGGTGAAATCAGACTGGCTTTGCAAAGGAGCTTGCCCCTGAAGCCAGTTGCTTGCCTGCCTCTGGCTGGCTGGCAGCTTGGCATCACCAAAACACAAAGAGACAGCCCCATGCAACCTCACACCCAAAGATTTCTGCCCATGCTTCAGACATGCAGCCCTAAGAGCAGCTCTGACTCCCACTCTAGGCCCCTCTGCCCCAGTCTTCCTCCTGATGTAGGCTACAGAATCTGGGAAGTCTGATCCAGCTTTGAGGTGTGGTTCCATATGGCCGTTAGTACTGTTGTGTTTTTGCCAGAGAGCCACGTGGTAAGGAAGATCTCCAAGCATGCTTCCTAGGGGGTCCTCTTTAATCCTCAAATGTGCCCACAAAGGCATGAACCAGCACCCCCATGCCACAGCCGCCTCTGGAGTGACCCTCCCTCTGGTAAGAGGTGTGCCTCACAGCTGAGTGCCTGGTTGTTTGTGTAGGGCGGGGGCAGGGAATCTTGTGGGCTCCCAGATATTGCCAGATCCAATGGCCTTCTGCCTCAGGCAGCATGGCCGACGGTCAGGGGTGATGGAATCCAACAACATCTAGAGGGCCACACAATTCCCCACCCCTGGTCTAGTGAATTTGAGGTTCTTGGTTTCTCTCCCTCTGCCCCCTTTTGCCTGGAAAAGCACTTTGGCAGATTCCTTTGGAGGATTTGGGTGTGACAAGCTGTAGCAGCGCACTGAATAAAACAACTCTGAGAAGCTGAAACACTGGGCTGTTTTCTTTTTTAATAAAAATATGCACTGTGCAGTTCACAGGCACAAAACACAATGTTGATATTGTCCAGGAAATGGGTTTTCAGTTGGAGGGCATGGGTTGTGTGAGAGCATGTTGTGCGGGATAACCAGTCTCATATAACCAACATGCTTCAGTCTAATTAGTGCATGAAGGGGTTAACACCATAGAGTAAGCTGTCCTGCCATCTTAGCCATGTCTCTTCCCCTTACCTTGGGAGTGAGTTCTGATCTATTCTGGTATTCACTTCTTCAGCGTTTAATTTTATGAAATAAATAAATAATTCTGAATAAATAAATAAATAAAGGTAAAGGTAAAGGTACCCCTGCCCGTACGGGCCAGTCTTGACAGACTCTGGGGTTGTGCGCCCATCTCACTTAAGAGGCCAGGGGCCAGCGCTGTCCGGAGACACTTCCGGGTCACGTGGCCAGCGTGACATCGCTGCTCTGGCGAGCCAGAGCCGCACACGGAAACGCCGTTTACCTTCCCGCTGGTAAGCGGTCCCTATTTATCTACTTGCACCCGGAGGTGCTTTCAAACTGCTAGGTTGGCAGGCGCTGGGACCGAGCAGCGGGAGCGCACCCCGCCGCAGGGATTCGAACCGCCGACCTTTCGATCGGCAAGTCCTAGGCGCTGAGGCTTTAACCCACAGTGCCACCTGCGTCCCAAATAAATAAATAGGAAGATGTAAAACCACAACCTCCGAAATGAAAGCTACTGTCCCGCCAGACGGATGTTTTTGCCTGGAGGGGGGCCGTATTCTGCAATGTGCTATCGATGCAATAATAGTGCAGCTTTCTAATGGACTGTCCACGCAAACATCATTCTGCTTTCTCAGTTGCTCTGCAATGCTTCGCCAGGGTTACCACATCATGGCCCCCTGGGGGTGTGCTCCTGTGTTGTAGCTCAGCAAAAGCAGGACAAAATTCCTCTAGTCACACTTCTTTGAAGTCTCTCAGCCCCACTCACCTCACAGAGTGTTTGTTGTGGGGGAGGAAGGGAAAGGAGAATGTTAGCCGCTTTGAGACTCCTTAAAGGGAGTGAAAGGCGGGATATCAAATCCAAACTCTTCTTCTTCTTCTTCTAGTACGGCTCACAGTGAGGGCTGCTGAGAGTTGGGAGAGATCTTGGAGGCCAAAGAGTTTGCTTTCCTGCTCAGTACAGGGGGGGGGGGGGGATCTTGCCAGCTCTTCCGCCCTGACTGGCCGAAGATGCCCATCTCTCATCCATGCAGCTCCACAGCGTGCCTGGATGATGACTCAGATGGAGCTGGACACACCATTCCTGAAGGATGCAATAATCTTGCAATTGTGGTGGACCAACTACATGTCATTTTGCTTTGCAAGTTGTTCTGTGATGCGTCCCCTGTGCTACTATATTATTATCAGCCAGAGGGGCCCTCTTGAGCTACAAAGTGCAACTTAAGTGGGACAAATCCCCCCCCCCCTAACATTTAGATGGATTTAGGGGAGTGCAACTGATTTGGTCACACTGGCGTGAAGCCTTACAGGCCCCACAGGGGACACCGCAACTATGATGTTGAATAGACGTTGAGAGGCGTGGGGCACTGAATTTTGGCATCGTACAGGGCTCCCCTGGAATTTGAGATGCCATGGTTCACCACTGAAGAACATTTGTGGTATGAAAAAGGTACCTGGTTTCCGCTGGAAGTTAGGGGGCACCGATTGGAAGGGTTAGGGTTAGGGTTAGGGTTAGTATGTCTGTCCCGAAAGCTTTGCAGGCATGAACAGTACTGAATACAGTCTTGCATATAATTGTCCTCCTACTGTCATGAATAGAAACAATCTGTTTTACAGAGGCTGTTTAGCTTGCTCTTTTTACCCCTTTACTAGACAGGCTGTATTTCTGTGCTGTTTTCAGAGTCGGGAATGCCCATTCCTTCATGGCCAGCATGGAAACACAGAAGGCTAGCCATTTAGGAGGTTTGCAAAGAGGACAAGGGTGTTACGGGGTAATCTTCTAGCAAACAAGCTTGGCACAGCAGATCTGAGAGGTGGTTTTCTGCTCCCGGAAAGCCAGCCTGGAAACCAGGTTGCCAGGTGAAGGAAGAATGGAGAGATCAACCAACTCTCTTGCCTTCAAAGAATTTCTGGTTGCCTGTGGCTACTGGGATAGTGCTTAGATATCAGGCTGGCTGACACAGCTTAAAAAATACAAGGAAAAAGCTTTTTTTCTTTCATTAGCAAAGCTCCTTTGGGGCCCCGAATAGCTAAGCTGAGGAAGAAGTGGCTGGTATTACTTGTTTGTTCTTGGTCCTGATCTTGCCTGCCCTTGCACACTCCTGTTGTCTTTGCATATTTAACCAGCACGTCTGTTCCGATTGGAGTCCTATTCCTGCACTTCCACATCCTTCTCTTTGGCACTTGGGCATTCGCTTCCAGGAGCTGGACCTGAGCACAGAGGCTTTCTTCTACTTGGACTCGACAAAGGAGCAAGAGTGGCTGACAGCTGTGGAAAAGGCTTTGTGTTCCAAATCCAAGTACAAGAAAGTAAGTCCAACCCCACCCATTTCTTCAGCAGCCAGACAGCTGTCAGGAGCTGGAGTGAGGAGGAGGAGGAGGAGGAGGTCAGCAAGAAAAAACACCTGGTGTCAGTGGAGTTTTATTCAAAAGAAGCCAACATTCTTTATTCAAAGAAACCCAAACCGTGCAGGCCTCATGATCACAGAAACCTTTCCCAACAGGTCTTGCCCCAGTGAGGTAGTTGTGAAGGCTGAAGGTTGCTACCCTCCCACCACTCTCTGAAGTCTCCTCCTCCCCCTGGTCCTTCCCAAGCATCCTGAGACTCTGACACCTTGCCTGTCTTTGCTCCCTCCTCTTAATTTCTCTGTGTTCTGGGAGACCAGCAGGATGGGGAGACCCCCTGGCTTCTTCAGCAGCCTGCCTGATCTCTGCCTCTTGACCCCCGCCTCCAGCCTCCACTTCTGCCTCGGATTCTGGGCTGCTGTTTGCCACAGAATCTTCCTGCCCTCCTGCCTCTTCAGTTTCCAACACCTCCTCTTGCTCACAGTCTGCTCCCTCTTCTCCCTCGGACGACCCCCCACCAGTTCCCTGGCTCTGAGCCTTCTTCCCTTGGGGGATCCCCAGTTGGTGCCACCTGCCACTCCTATCTGCATCCAGCCGGCCCAGGACAGCAAGCAATGAACAGAGCTGGTAGACATCCCAGTACCTTGCATCTTCTAGGTGCAGCTGGTGCTCATCTTTGTCAGGAAGGACCAGCTCAGCCGCATCAAGGAAGTGATGAGGGAGACAGTGGCCACAGGCATCATGGGGAAGATGGGGAGTAGACCCTGACAGCGGAATTCCCTACGTCGATCTTTCTGTCTGTCTGTCTATCTGTTTTTCTAATCTCTGCCAACCAGTTCCCCCTCTTTCCTGCTTGCTCACTAACAGCCATCTTTGCTCCGCCCCTGCAGGGTAACAAGGGGTGTGTGGCCGTGAGGCTTGTCTGCAACAATACCAGCTTCTGCATGGTCAATTCCCACCTTGCTGCCCACGTGGAAGACTTTGAGCGCCGAAACCAGGATTACAAGGATATCTGTGCCCAGATGAGCTTCCTGCCCCCTGACCAGGGTCTGCCGCAGCTGACAATCATGAAACACGAGTGCGTTTCGAGGGCTTGGAGGGAGAGAGCCTTGGCTGATGTCACTTGCTGGTCTCCGCTATCTGGAGAAGCAAATTGAGTCATGTTTCTGTAACTTTCCTGCCTGTGTGTAGCTCAGGGTAGGCAGCATTTGTTGTTGTTTAGTCGTTTAGTCGTGTCCGCCTCTTCGTGACCCCCTGAACCAGAGCACGCCAGGCCCTCCTGTCTTCCACTGCCTCCCGCAGTTTGGTCAAACTCATGCTGGTAGCTTCGAGAACACTGTCCCACCATCTCGTCCTCTGTCGCCCCCTTCTCCTTGTGCCCTCCATCTTTCCCAACATCAGAGTCTTTTCTCTTTTTTTAAAGAAATATTTATTAAAGTTTTACAAAAACATAAGTACAAAAATACATGAAAAAATAAAAAATAAAAATACAACATACAACATACAAAAGACAAAAAGAAAATGTCAGGGAACTGCCATCGGAAAGGCAGGCGGTGGAAGGGCTCTCAGACGCTAAGAGAGACTCAGCAGCAGAGGAAGGTACCAGCAGGGGGAGGGAAAGAGCTCAGAGAGAAAGTGAGTCGGAGGGAGGGCTCCGAGAGACTGCCAGTGAAAACAGTGGAGAAGTCTCAGGACCCCCCATAGGTACACCCACTCCTCGCCGGAAACTGTCTCGCCGAGAATCCCGAAGACGTGTTTCCGTTAAGGAACTTTTATGTTGGAGCAGATTCCGCAAACGCCCAGCGTCGGATTCTGCTAGCGATTGAGGGAGTCATGTTTAAGGGGGCTCCGCTTAAGGCAGAGTTTGATAACCATGCCCAAGATCTGAGGGACTAAGCTTTAACGCACAAGCAGCTCATCATCCCATCACAGAAAATAAGAAAAAATTAAAAACAAATCTGTTTTTTATAACTTTAAACTCATTTGCTTGTTTCCTTGACCTCCTCTCACCTCCCCTTTTTGTATCCCCTTTACATAATCAAACCAGCAAATCCTTACCCTCATTCATTGTCTTATCTCTATATCTTAACATATTATAACTCTTTATTTCCAACTATTATCAATTCATTTTTGCATATTCTTAATAACTTTGTTGCTAATGCCACTTATTTTCAATCCAACATCATTTTAACATTCGTTAATTTTACAGTGTTTCTGCAAATAGTCTTTAAATTTCTTCCAGTCTTCTTCCACCAACTCTTCTCCCAGGTCTCGGATTCTGCCAGTCATTTCGGCCAATTCCATATAGTCCATCACCTTCATCTGCCACTCTTCCAGGGTGGGTAAATCTTGTGTCTTCCAATACGGTTTTCAAATGCTTTATGTGCTTTAACCTTGTCGTACCACAAATATGCATGCCACCCAAAAACATTGTTGAAAACTTCTAAGTCCAAAATGTCTGTGTTCTCAAGAAGCAGCCAATCTCTCAACCAGCAGAATGCTGCTGATTCATAGTAAAGTTTAAGGTCTGGCAGGGCAAATCCACCTCTTTCCTTTGCGTCAGTTAGTATTTTAAATTTTATTCTGGGCTTCTTGCCCTGCCAGACAAATCTAGAAATGTCTTTCTGCCACTTCTTGAAACAGTCCATCTTGTCCAGAATTTGCAATGACTGAAACAAAAATTAAAAAATTCCTTCCAGTAGCACCTTAAAGACCAACTAAGTCAGTTCTTGGTATGAGCTTTCGTGTGCATGCACACTTCTTCAGATACACTGAAACAAAAGTTTCCAGACTCTTCTATATAGTGAGAAGGTGGGGAGGGGTATTACTCAGAAGGCTGGTGGGAATGGGTGATTGGCAGATAGCTGTGATGAGCCTGTTGACGACTCTTAACGACTGCAATAGGTCTTACAGGAAAAAGCAAGGGGTGAAAAGGTGAAAAATGGCTTTGTCATGTATAATGAGATAAGAATCCAAGGTCTTTGTTCAGGCCAGGTTTCTCCATGGTTTTAAGTTTGGTGATAAGTTGTAATTCAGCAGCTTCTCTTTCCAGTCTATTTCTGAAATTCCTTTGTAGTAAAACAGCTACTTTGAGATCTTGTATAGAATGTCCTGGGAGATTGAAGTGTTCTCCTACTGGTTTCTCTGTCTTGTGATTCCTGATGTCCGATTTATGTCCGTTTATTCTTTGGCGTAAGGTCTGGCCTGTTTGTCCAATATAGAGAGCTGAAGGACACTTCAAATGCCAATAAATTCATCCATCAGAGTCTTTTCCAGGGAGTCTTCTCTTCTCATAGAATCATAGAGTTGGAAGAGACCACAAGGGCCATCGAGTCCAACCCCCCTGCCAAGCAGGAAACACCATGAGAGCACTCCTGACATATGGTTGTCAAGCCTCTGCTTAAAGACCTCCAAAGAAGGAGACTCCACCACACTCCTTGGCAGCAAATTCCACTGTCGAACAGCTCTTACTGTCAGGAAGTTCTTCCTAATGTTTAGGTGGAATCTTCTTTCTTGTAGTTTGGATCCATTGGCCACTCATGAGGTGGCCAAAGCCTTGGAGTCTCAGCTTCAGGATCTGTCCTTCCAGTGAGCACTCAGGGCTGATTTCCTTCAGAATGGAGAGGTTTGATCTTCTTGCAGTCCTTGGGACTCTCAAGAGTCTCCTCCGGCACCAGAATTCAAAAGCATCAATTCTTTGGTGATCAGCCTTCTTTATGGCAGGCAGCATTGTGCTCTCCAAATGTTGATTGACCAAAATTCCCATAATTGCTAAGAATTGGCCTTGCTGACGGGCTCATGAGAGTTCCACTTCAGCAACACCAGGAGGGTGCAGTGTCGGCGATCCCTGCTGCTGCAGCTGCACCACTAAGGTTTCTACTAGAGCAGCCAGGAGAGAGCAACATAAACCGAGTGGCAGAGATGTATTAGATGAGATCATAGCAAATGGGGGCAACTTCTCCAGTGATCGGGGTGGGAGTTGCAGTTTGTTAAGGGCAGTAACGCGAAAGCAGAGCGGCCATTTTGCATGGAGAAGGTTCCCGGCTCAGTCACCAGTGTGTGCAGCTAGGGCTGGGCATGATCTCTGCCTGAAAGCTGCTGCCAGTCCATGTAGTCCGTCCTGAGCTTGATGGGTCAATGGTCTGCCTCAATATAAGGTCGCTTCCTATGTTCCTGTGTACTACAGCAGGGTTTGGAGGGCCACAAGCGCCCTGCCCATGAATTCAAGAACCAGGGGAAATTCTAAAAGTCTTTGCTGAAAGGACATCAAAGCAGGGGCCAGGTGAACCTCTTTGGGAGATTATTCTGAAAGGTCGGGTGCCATGACTGAAAAGGCCCTGCCATGCTTGAAAGAGCAGGAGTTCCCTGGGAAAGGGATTCTAGTCAGTGGAGAGGCAGTGCAAACATGAGTGGGCCTTCTTCTGGTACCCTTTCCCCAAACCTTGAAACACTTGAAAGGCCAAATGGGATGCTCTGAATTGGGCCTGGAAGCAGTTCAAGAGCCAGTCTAGTTCACAGAGCACTAGCCTAATATGATCATACTGCCCAATCCTAGTTATCAGTCTTACTACATATTGCAGGAAGTGGCAGCAGGCTGCCCCCCGCCCCCCGACCCCGTGAGCTAGCCTGTAGCTGTGGTTGCTTTGCTTTTTTCCAGCATTGTCATCTGATCACTAAAAATGAGCTTCAGAGACTTCTGACCTACGACCAGGTGAGAGGCATCTTTGTGTTATATGTGGTGGTTTAGGATATTGCCCTGTTTATTTCCTTTGTCTGGGATACCCCAGCCTCGGCTAGAGGAGTTAGGAGCAAAGTGTAGCTATAACATAGGATGACTGCGACTTCTACAAATGCTTTTTAAGGTTGCAGGTTTGTGCAACCTGAATTAGAAGCAAGTCCCAATTAAGTTGGAGGGTTGCCTTGGAATAAGTAGGACTGCTCTGCAGTTTCCCAGTTAGAGGGCTTTCCTAGCTCAGCACACGCTCCAGATGTTGTTGGACTCCCATCAGCCCCAGCATAGCTGCTGTCCAGCAATATCTAAAGGTCTAAGGTTTCCTGCTCTAGGTTTTGCATCTGTCTGGAAAATCTGCGTTGCTCACATGTTCTTATCAGCAGAGACTTCCATTAAGTCCAATTAAATTGCTGGTGCTTTTTGTTTTACATTTTTCTCTCCAAGGTTTGTGTGTTCATCATGTTGACGACCTTTCTCCCACTTGGCATAAGGATCATTGGTATTTTGTGTTGAAACAGAGGCCTGATTGCTGCACCTTACGGTGGATTTAAACTCTGTGAGCGTAGTCATGCCTTAGCCCTTTGAGAAGGATGCTGCAAGGAAGGCAAGGGGGGGCAGCCTCAGACTTCCAACATATGCAAAACCATCATACAACATTAAAAACTTCCCTAAAGGCTGTATAGTTACTTATCTCCTTGACATCTGACGGGAGGGTGTCCCACAGGGCAGGTGCCACTACTCAGAAGGCCCTCTGCCTGGTTCCCTGTAACTTCGCTTCTCACAGTGAGGAAAAGGCCAGAAGGCCCTCGGTGCTGGACCCTGATGCCTGGGCTGAACAATGGGGATGGAGACACTCTTTCAGGGCTGAGGCCATTTAGGGCTTTAAAGGTTGGCGCCAACACTGAGAATTGTGCTCAGAAACGTCCTGGGAGCCAACGTAGGATGCAAAAGGGTGGTTTTGCAGTTGCTCATAGTGTCGGGGGTGTATTCTGGTGGTTGTTACCAGTTTGTATGGATTATTGGTACATATAACATTGTCTGTTGGAGGTATGGCTAACCTGTGGTCTGCCAGATGTTACTGAGCTGCAGTTCCTGTTGGCTCCAGCCATCATGGCCAGTAATCAGGGATGATGGGAATTGTAGTTCTGCAGCATTGTGAGGGCCACGTGTCTGCTACTCCTGAGTTAGAGGATTTTCCTGTCGTGTGATGCAGCAAAGTAATTTAAGATGACATGGGGCAAAAATGCACAAGCATCCTGTACCTTTAAGAATTGGGTATAAGATAGGATCTCAGCAGGTATACCCCTTTTGTGCACTTGGCTAACCTACTAGTAGGGACGCGGGTGGCGCTGTGGGTTAAACCACAGAGCCTAGGGCTTGCCGATCAGAAGGTCGGCGGTTCGAATCCCCGCGACGGGGTGAGCTCCCCTTGCTCTGTCCCTGCTCCTGCCCACCTAGCAGTTCGAAAGCACGTCCAAGTGCAAGTAGATCAATAGGTACCGCTCTGGCGGGAAGGTAAACGCTGTTTCTGTGTGCTGTTCTGGTTCACCAGAAGCGGCTTAGTCATGCTGGCCACATGACCCGGAAGCTGCACGCCGGCTCCCTTGGCCAATAACGCGAGATGAGCGCCGCAACCCCAGTCGGTCACGACTGGACCTAATGGTCAGGGGTCCCTTTACCTTTACCTTTAACCTACTAGTACTTCACCTTGGTCTTTCAGCACAACAGTGGCTGTTAATAGACTCCATTGTCAGGCAACAGGGGGTCTTCTGCTTCTCTGCTGATAAGCGATTTCTTTTTGGCTTTAGCTAAACATTCAGCGTACCCAAAAGACAGCTTTTGCTGATTTCACAGAGGGAGAGATCAAGTTCATCCCGACGTACAAATTCGACTCTAAAACAGATCCTGCTTGATAGTTGAGCCTTTGTAAGTAAGTCCTCTCAATCATTCTTCTGCAAGGCTTGTTTGTTTTTCCTAGTCTGCTGAGATGCTAGTAGTGTCCTGCCTTTCCATCCTCCTGAGCAGGCTAGTAAAACATATATTTTAAACATGGCTTTCTGCTAAGCAAGCTGTTGGAGGAGGGCTAGAGTTGAGGGCTGGACGGACTTCCTTTCCTCTGCAGCCAGAATGGACACCAAGCCAGGGAGGAAGAGAGAGATCCAGCTCTCCTTCACCTGCTCACTTTGCTTGCATGGAATTCCCGGTTGCCAAAGGCTGCTAGGCGAGTTGTGAAATGCAAGGCTGTGATATGTTGTCTTCCTCAAGCCATCCCTGCTCAAAGTCTCTGGAAATGTTTTGGCTCCTGTCAGGGGTTCAGAAGGAGAGACACAGGAGGGGGAGCAAATGGAGAGTGAGGAGGAGGAGTCCGAGGGGGGTGGAGGCAGTGACAGTGGAAAGAGTTACTCCACAAGCCTCTCCAGCGAATCGGAGGACTCACAGAAGGGAGCGCCAATGGCCAGAGCGAGGGGGGTTCCAGGGGGGAAGCCCCAGGAGGAAGGGGCTAGCGGGGAGTCCCTGAGCAGCAGTTGGAAGTCAGGACCAGCTTCCCCACCAGAGCGCAGAGACAGCTCCTTTTCCACAAGCAGCCTTTCCCCCACATTTGTCCTGATAATCAGCATCCTGTTTCATGGCGTGTTTAAGCAGAGAATCCTGTTTGTGTCAAGGAAGTCTGGGAATGAGACTTGGTGCTCTCTCAAGATGAGTCTGCCAGGGCATAAGAGCATGAGAGCAGCCCTGCTGGATCAGGCCATTGGTCCATCTGGCCCAGCATCCTGTTCTCACATTGGCCAATGAGATGCCTCTCGGGGAGCCCACAAACAGGACCTGAGTGCAACAGCACGCTCCCCTCCTCCAAGCCATACTGCTTCTCTTGGTGGAGTATGTTCTCTGGCCATTATGGCTAGTAGCCATTGAGCCTCACCATCCAGGATGTGGCATATTCTTGTGGTTCTTGACAACTGTCAGAAGCCACCTAGGCCTGCTAGTTTCATTGCTCTTGCTGTGGTAATGGGGAAATCAAAAGGACAGGCGGAACATGTAGTGACGAAGCCGGAAAACGGCAGGCTCCTTTGGGCAGCATTTCAGGTGCCAGAAAGGGTCTTTTGGATCACTGAAAAAATAGTGTCTGAACAAGAATAACGGGGCCCCTTGCTTTGGGGAAGGATCATCATTTGGTGGTGTGCCATATGCTTTGTATGCAGAGTCTCAAGTTGAAAGGCACCTCCACCTGAAAAAGGATTGGGCCACAGAGAGCTGCTGCCAGCCAGAGGAGACTTAATTAATGAATTGTGGGGTTGGAAGGGATCACGAGGGTCATCTAGTCCAACCCCCTGCAATGTAGGAATCCAAACTGGGGGAGGTCAGAAATTCATTCTGACCTGGTAGAAGGCAGCTTTTGATTTCCTGATAACTCTCTCCATGAGGCAAAATGCCTGCACACCTGCAAGGTCCGCCCCTTCAGAAGTTGGACTCCCAAGCCCCATCATCTCCAGCTCTTGACCGTGGTCAAGATCACAGGCCGTGTGTGGAGCCAAAGTTTGACTGTGTGAGCCTTGTGTGTTGCCTCAGCCAGTCCAACTGTCTCCTTGCAGTGGGAAGTGCCGTGTGCCAGCATGGTTTTAACGGTGGAAGAACCTCTGGAGAGTACCAAAAATATTCTTGAAGAGGTGGAGAGATTCGGCCAAGTAGCAGGTTTTAAATTAAATAAGAGAAAGACCAAAATAATTGCTAAGAATATGGATCAAGAAACGATAGAGACAATGCAACAGCAAATAGGAATAGAAATAGTGAAGAAGGTGAAATACCTTGGTGTTTGGTTAACCCCAAAGAGTATTGATTTATATCAGAATAATTATATACCAGTGTGGAATGGAATAAAGAAAGATCTGGAGGTGTGGGGACGAATGAAATTATCGATGTGGGGAAGGATCTCAACGATAAAGATGAGCGTTCTGCCAAAACTATTGTTTTTGTTTCAAACAATTCCAATAATCAGAGGGACGGCTATTTTTAAGGAATGGCAAAGAACAATTTCAAGGTATATTTGGCAGGGTAAGAAGCCTAGAATTCAATTTAAGCTACTAACAGATGCAAAAGAAAGAGGAGGCTTCGCCCTGCCAGACCTGAAATTATATTATGAAGCAGCGTGTCTCTGCTGGTTAAAGGAATGGATAAAATTAGATAATACGGAGCTGTTAGATCTAGAAGGGTTTGATAATAGATTCGGGTGGCACGCATATTTATGGTCTGGAAAGAAGAAAGGTCATGTAGGTTTTGAGAACCACATTTTCCGAAGATCGTTGAAAGAAGTCTGGGATAGGTATAAAAACCTACTCGAGCCAAAAACTCCACACTGGTTGTCTCCATTAGAGGTTATGAGTGTTAAAAAAACTAATATGAGGAAAAACTGGATTACATATGGAGAGCTAATTGTTAAGGAAGGGGGGAGATGGAAAATGAAACCTTATGATGAGATAAAAGAGCATGTATATGACTGGTTGCATTATTTACAAACAAATGAAATGTTTAAGAAGGATCTCAAGGAATATGGATATGCAGAGAAAGAATCGAAATTTCAAACAGAAATAATAAACAATGAATTTAAGATATTATCTAAAATGTACAAAATTTTGCTGGAGTGGCACACCAAAGACGAGGAAGTAAAATCAGTTATGATAAAATGGGCCAGGGATTTTGGATATAATATACAAATGGATGATTGGATTAAATTATGGAATGAAAACATGAAATTTACTGCATGTACAGCGTTAAAAGAGAATATAATGAAAATGATGTATAGATGGTACATTACACCGGTAAAACTTGCAAAAATGTATAAAACATGTAAGAAATGTTGGAAATGTAAAGAAAAGGATGGTACTTTCTACCATATGTGGTGGGAATGTAAAAAAGTGAAGAGCTTCTGGGAATTGATTTATAATGAATTGAAGAAAATGCTGAAATATACATTTGTTAAGAAACCAGAGGCTTTTCTTTTAGGAATTATAGGAAATGAAATAAATAGAAAGGACTGTAAACTTTTCCAATATGCAGTAACAGCGGCGAGAATACTACTGGCCCAGAATTGGAAACAAGAACAAGTACCAACATTAGAGGAGTGGAGAACAAAGTTGATGGATTATGCAGAACTGGACAAATTGACAGGGAAGATCAGATATTTACGAGATCAAAAGTTTATCGAGGACTGGAAAAAGTTGGTGGATTACTGGGAAGGTATAAGTGATAGAGAAATAACGTTAGTGGCATTTAAAGAAGCTCTGTAAAAGTTAAAGAAATATTGCAAAAAAGAAAAATAGGTCTTAAATGGTTTTCGAAAGGCAATAGTGATGTAAGAACTGTGTATTTAAAATTTTAAATTTGGATGATTGTCAGAGAGGCTGAGGGAAGTCCAAAATTGGAAAATTTGTTAAAATTGAAAATGTGATGTGTTATGTATTCGTTTTGTGGAAATTAATAAAAAATTATTTTAAAAAAAAAGAAAAGGAGCGACCACAAGCCCGCCAGCTCCCTCTTCCTCACAGGGGTAACACCTGCCCTGGCCAGGGCTATCGTCTATTCAGGATTTTTAGTTGCCTGCTATGTGGCACCTCCTCGAATCTGGGCAGGCCCTGACCAACAACCAGGCCCCTTTCCACAGAGCTCCTCCTTGGCCAATGACTTCCGGTGCAAGTAGTGGGCAGGTTTTGGCTCTGTTAAATCCCTAGGCTTCCATTCTCCACTGTTCTGAGTACACACTGCTCCTGCAGGCATGGCAGACCACATGGGCTGAACTGTATACCTTAACCGTTGGCTCCATTCATGCAATGGAGCTTTGTGGTACTTGGCTTGAAGAAGAAGAAGAGAAGAGTTTGGATTTGATATCCCGCCTTTCACTCCCTTTAAGGAGTCTCAAAGCGGCTAACATTCTCCTTTCCCTTCCTCCCCCCCAACAAACACTCTGTGAGGTGAGTGGGGCTGAGAGACTTCAGAGAAGTGTGACTGGCCCAAGGTCACCCAGCAGCTGCACGAACCCGGTTCCCCAGATTACGAGTCCACCGCTCTTAACCACTACACCACCATGCCTCTTTCAGGGTTGGGAACAGGGGGGTGCATCAGGCCTTTCTGCTCTTAACTCATACCCCCCCTTTTAGTCCATAGCACCAACAAATGTGCTCTGCCCCCCCCCCCCCCCCGCATAGGTGAAGGTTGTGGATGACCGACGGTACCGGAAAGTGTTTGAGGATATTGTTCAGTTGATGGACAGGATGGAGAACGAATTCCTTCCCTCCCTGGAGGGAGGTAAAGACGAATAGGAAAGGAAAAGTTCTAGACAAGAATCTGATCTTAAAGGAGAATTAATAAAGATGTTTACTGAACTTAAATCTGAGCTTAAATCAGAAATACACAAAAGTGAGAAAAATATTGAGACAAAATTGGAACAAAGGGATAAAAAAATAGATGTGACGGTGGAAAAAATAGATGAAACTATTAATGAAATTAAGGGTCAGATGAAAGATATGGTAAAAAGGACACAAAATTTAGAAGAGGGGGCTAAAAAGAATAAAACGGAGATTAAAGAACTGAAGAAGGGGGAGGAAAAAATTAAAGCAGAGGTGTTAGAAGTTAACAAAACTCAAGAGGAATTGTGGGACGCTATTGCAATGAATGAACTGAGACAAAGGGAGACTAATCTGAGATTCAGATTGGTCCCAGAAGCACAAGGAGAAGAAATAAAGGAGAAATTGATTAAAGAAATTGCTATTTGGATGGAGATGCAAGAAGAAGATGTGGCAAAGATGGTACATAATGCCTTTAGAATCAAAGTAAGGACAAATAAAGCGAAGAAATTCCCAGGAGATTGTTTGGTAATATTTAAAGATAGAGAAATGAGAAATTTAATTTTTGAAAAAAAACAGGGAGAGAAGATTGAATATTGGGGGGAATAACATAATCATTTTTAAAGATGTCCCACTTTGCTTGTTGAAAAAACGCAATCAATACCAACAGTTAGTGCAAGCTCTCAGGAAAAACAATATTGAATTTAGATGGGAGTTCCCAGAAGGACTTTCATTAGCTTACAAAGGGAAAAGACACAGAATAACAAGACTGGATGAACTGGACAAATTTTTGAGAAGGTACAAAGAATTGGGAAGTGAAGAAACTGCACCAATGGGGGCAGGAGCTGAAGGAGAAGACTCACAAGATTCGGATGAGGAGAAGGTAGAGGAAGAGGAAGAAGAGGGGGAAATAAATTAAAGACTATTATTAAAAACTAAACAGAAGATATTATGGCGCTGAAATTATGGACCTGGAATGTTAACGGGATAAACGAGGGGAAAAAACCGGAACAAAATTCAACAATATTTGAAAAAACAAAATTTGGACATTATCTGTTTGCAAGAGACTCATGTGATGAGGAGACATAGAAAAATTTTGGTAAATAAAAAATTAGGGAATGAATTTATTTCATCGGACAAAATTTTAAAAAGAGGAGTGGTTCTATATATTAAAAATAAAATAGAAGCCCACCAGATTTTTAAAGATGAAGAAGGTAGAATTGTGGCAGTACAAGTCAAATGGCAAGGTGAAAAAATAATAATCGTCGGAGTGTATGCACCTAATGAAAATAAAATGGATTTTTTCAGAGACTTAGAAGAGAAATTATTTGAATATATTGATCAAAAAATTATAATAATGGGTGATATGAACGCAGTGGTCTCAATGGAGATGGATAGATTAAGAGCATCAGGAAAATTAAAAGAAGGGAAGTTACCAAAGACTTTTTTTTTTTCGATGGTAGAGAATTGCAATTTAGTTGATATCTGGAGATTGAAACACCCATTGGAAAAACAGTTTACCTATCAATCAGAAGCAAATCAATCAATGTCAAGAATCGATCAAATATGGATAACAAATGACCTTACAACAAGAATCTTAAAGATCGAAATACAACCTAAGGTGCTTTCGGACCATAATCCAATAAAATGTACCTTAAAAGGATTTGAAGAAAAATCTTTCCGATGGAGAATAAACGAAAATCTTTTTGATGATCAAAAAATAGTAGAGAATGCGCAAAAACATATGAGGGATTATTTTATAAACAATATGAATCAAGGAACAAAAACAAGTATAGTTTAGGACGCTGGCAAAGCAGTCATGAGAGGTTTTTTTATACAACAGAATGCAATTAAAAACAAATATAGAGAGAAAGGGAAAAAGGAAATTTTAAAACAAATTATGGAAAATGAGAAGAAACCTATTGATAGACCTAATGATAAAAAATTGAAACTTAACATAAGAACATTACAAGCGCAATTCTCTATGATAATAAACAAGGAAGTGGAATGGAACATCAAAAGGATGAGACAAAAGTATTTTGAAAATGCAAATAAATCTGGGAAACTACTAGCGTGGCAGATTTAAAAAAGGAAAGAACAAAGTATGGTACATAAGATTGTGGTTGAAGATTGTGGGCTAAACTTTACTGCATGTAATGCTTTGAAAGAAAATATAATGAAAATGATATACAGATGGTACATGACCCCAGTTAAGCTTGCCAAAATATACCACTCTTCTGACAATAAATGTTGGAAATGTAAAGAAAATGAAGGAACATTCTTTCACCTCTGGTGGACTTGCCCTAAAGTGAAGGCCTTCTGGGAAATGATATATAATGAACTGAAAAAGGTATTTAAGTATACTTTCACTAAGAAACCAGAGGCCTTCCTTCTGGGTATTGTCGGCCAGAAGGTGTCAAAGAAGGACAGAACTTTCTTTATGTATGCAACAACGGCAGCAAGGATACTCATCGCAAAGAACTGGAAAACTCAAGATCTACCCACGCTGGAAGAATGGCAGATGCAGCTGATGGACTATATGCAGCTGGCGGAAATGACTGGCAGAATTCGAGACCTGGGAGAAGAAAGGATTGAAGAAGACTGGAAGAAATTTAAGATTTATTTACAAAATTATTGTAATTTGATGGAATGCTAAGAAGGATGTTGTTGTTGTTGTTGTTTAGTCGTTTAGTCGTGTCCGACTCTTCGTGACCCCATGGACCAGAGAACGCCAGGCACCTCTGTCCTCCACTGCCTCCCGCAGTTTGCTCAAACTCATGCTGGTAACCTCGAAAACACTATCCAACCATCTCGTCCTCTGCCGTCCCCTTCTCCTTGTGCCCTCCATCTTTCCCAACATCAGGGTCTTCTCCAGGGAGTCTTCTCTTCTCATGAGGTGGCCAAAGTACTGGAGCCTCAGCTTCACAATCTGTCCTTCCAGTGAGCACTCAGGGTTAATTTCCTTCAGTATGGAGAGGTTTGATCTTCTTGCAGTCCATGGGACTCTCAAGAGTCTCCTCCAGCACCATAATTCAAAAGCATCAATTCTTCGGCGATCAGCCTTCTTTATGGTCCAGCTCTCACTTCCATACATCACTACTGGGAAAACCATAGCTTTAACTATACGAACCTTTGTTGGCAAGGTGATGTCTCTACTTCTCAAGATGCTGTCTAGGCCTGTCATTGCCCTTCTCCCAAGAAGCAGGCGTCTTTTAATTTCGTGGCTGCTGTCACCATCTGCAGTGATCATTGAGCCCAAGAAAGTAAAATCTCTCACTACCTCCATTTCTTCCCCTTCTATTTGCCAGGAGGTGATGGGACCAGTGGCCATGATCTTCGTTTTTTTGATGTTGAGCTTCAGGCCATATTTTGCGCTCTCCTCTTTCACCCTCATTAAAAGGTTCTTTAATTCCTCCTCACTTTCTGCCATCAAGGTTGTGTCATCTGCATATCTGAGGTTGTTGATATTTCTTCCGGCAATCTTAATTCCGGCTAGGGATTCATCCAGCCCAGCCTTTCGCATGATGAATTCTGCATATAAGTTAAATAAGCATGGAGACAAAATACAGCCTTGTCGTACTCCTTTCCCAATTTTGAACCAATCAGTTGTTCCATATCCAGTTCTAACTGTAGCTTCTTGTCCCACATAGAGATTTCTCAGGAGACAGATGAGGTGATCTGGCACTCCCATTTCTTTAAGAACTTGCCATAGTTTGCCGTGGTCGACACAGTCAAAGGCTTTTGCATAGTCAATGAAGCAGAAGTAGATGTCTTTCTGGAACTCTCTAGCTTTCTCCATAATCCAGCGCATGTTTGCAATTTGGTCTCTGGTTCCTCTGCCTCTTCTAAATCCAGCTTGCACTTCTGGGAGTTCTCGGTCCACATACTGCTTGAGCCTTCCTTGTAGAATTTTAAGCATAACCTTGCTAGCGTGTGAAATGAGTGAAATTGTGCGGTAGTTGGAGCATTCTTTGGCACTGCCCTTCTTTGGGATTGGGATGTAGACTGATCTTCTCCAATCCTCTGGCCACTGCTGAGTTTTCCAAACTTGCTGGCATATTGAGTGTAGCACCTTAACAGCATCATCTTTTAAAATTTTAAATAGTTCAGCTGGAATGCCATCACTTCCACTGGCCTTGTTATTTGTAGTGCTTTCTAAGGCCCATTTGACTTCACTTTCCAGGATGTCTGGCTCAAGGTCAGCAACCACACTACCTGGGGTATACGAGACATCCATTTCTTTCTGGTATAATTCCTCTGTGTATTCTTGCCACCTCTTCTTGATGTCTTCTGCTTCTGTTAGGTCCTTTCCACTTTTGTCCTTTATTATGGAAATCTTTGTACGAAATGTTCCTTTCATATCTCCAATTTTCTTGAACAGATCTCTGGTTCTTCCCATTCTATTGCTTTCCTCTATTTCTTTGCATTGCTCGTTTAAGAAGGTCTTCTTGTCTCTCCTTGCTATTCTTTGGAAATCTGCATTCAATTTCCTGTATCTTTCACCATCTCCCTCGCATTTTGCTTGCCTTCTCTCCCCCGCTATTTGTAAGGCCTCATTGGACAGCCACTTTGCTTTCTTGCATTTCCTTTTCATTGGGATGGTTTTCGTTGCTGCCTCCTGTATAATGTTACGAGCCTCCATCCATAGTTCTTCAGGCATTCTGTCCACCAAATCTAAATCCTTAAACCTGTTCCTCACTTCCACTGTGTATTCATAAGGGATTTGACTTAGATTGTATCTTACCGGCCCAGTGGTTTTTCCTACTTTCTTCAGTTTAAGCTTGAATTTTGCTATAAGAAGCTGATGATCTGAGCCACAGTCAGCTCCAGGTCTTGTTTTTGCTGACTGTATAGAGCTTCTCCATCTTTGGCTGCAGAGAATATAATCAATCTGATTTCGATGCTGCCCATCTGGTGATGTCCATGTGTAGAGTCGTCTCTTGTGTTGCTGGAAAAGCGTGTTTGTGATGACCAGCTTGTTCTCTTGACAGAACTCTATTAGCCTTTGCCCTGCTTCGTTTTGATCTCCAAGGCCAAACTTGCCAGTTGTTCCTTTTATCTCTTGACTCCCTACTTTAGCATTCCAATCCCCTATAATGAGAAGAACATCCTTCTTTGGTGTCACTTCTATAAGGTCTTGTAAGTCTTCATAGAATTGGTCAATTTCAGTTTCTTCAGCACAAGTAGTTGGTGCATAAACTTGGATTACTGTGATGTTAAAAGGTCTGCCTTGGATTCGTATCGAGATCATTCTATCATTTTTGAGATTGCATCCCAGTACAGCTTTCACCACTCTTTTGTTGACTATGAGGGCCACTCCATTTCTTTTATGGGTTTCTTGCCCACAGTAGTAGATATGATGGTCATCCGAACTGAATTCACCCATTCCCGTCCATTTTAGTTCACTGATGCCCAGGATGTCAATATTTATTCTTGCCATCTCATTTTTGACCACCTCCAACTTACCCAGGTTCATGGTTCTTACATTCCAGGTTCCTATGCAATATTTTTCTTTACAGCATTGGACTTTCCTTTCGCTTCCAGGCATATCCGCAACTGAGCGTCCTTTCGGCTTTGGCCCAGCCGCTTCATCAGCTCTGGATCTACTTGTACTTGCCCTCCGCTCTTCCCCAGTAACATGTTGGACGCCTTCCGACCTGAGGGGCTCATCTTCCAGCGTCATATCTTTTATATGCCTGTTGTCTTTGTCCATGGAGTTTTCTTGGCAGGGATACTGGAGTGGCTTGCCGGTTCCTCCTCCAGGTGGATCACGTTTGGTCAAAACTCTCCACTATGACCTGTTCATCTTGGGTGCCCTGCTCGGCATAGTTCATAGCTTCTCTGAGTTCTTCAAGCCCCTTCGCCACGGCAAGGCAGTGATCCATGAAGGGGAAGGATGCTTGATTATAAACAATTGGCCATCACTAAATTAGATGAGTATTATTAGACTATATTGTAATGATTGGTTATAAGATTACAAATAAGATGGTAATTTGCTTGAAAAATTTTATGAACAATGTAAGTGCGAGCGGATGACGCGAGGAAGTCCAAAGATGTTATGAAATTTTGTAAAGACACAAACAATGCTGTTTTTCATTCTTGTATCTCTTTTATTAAAAAAACCTAATAAAAATTTTGAAAAAAAAAAAAAAGATTGTGGTTGAAGATAAAGAGATTGATGACCCGAAAGGAATAAGGAAAGGATTTGTGGACTTTTATAGACAACTATACAAGAAGAAGGAGAAAGATAATCTAAAGAAAATAGAAAAATACTTGAAAGAGAAAGGGGTGCAGAAAATTCTGACGAAAGAGAAAAGTAAATTAAATGAGAGAATAGAAATAGAAGAAATAAGAAATGCAATTAAAGAATTAAAAAGTGGAAAGACCCCAGGGCCGGATGGATTCAGTGCAAGATTTTACAAAGAAATGAAGGACATCCTAGTTGTACCACTGAGAGAAGTAATGAATGATATATTAATAAAAAGAGAGATACCAGAAACTTGGAAAGAAGCATATATTACCTTAATACCCAAGCAAGACTCAGATTTATCTCAAGTTAAGAATTATAGGCCGATTTCGCTTCTAAATAATGATTATAAACTGTTTGCCAATATATTAGCAAATAGGATGAAAAAAGTGTTGAAGGGCTTGATACATGAAGATCAAGCAGGCTTTCTTCCTGGCAGACAAATGAAAGACAATATTAGGAATGTAATTAACGTTTTGGAATATTTGAATGCCAGGAATGATAAGCAAGCTATGTTGATATTTGTGGATGCGGAAAAGGCCTTTGATAATATTTCTTGGGAATTTATGTTAAAAAACTTTGAAATGATGGATATTGGACAAGGAATTATGAATGGTATTGGGGCAATATATAGAGACCAAAGAGCAAAATTAATAGTTAACAATGTGGTAATAGAAAACATAAAAATAACCAAAGGTACTTGTCAGGGAACTGCCATCGGAACAAGAGGAGGAGGCGAGGCTCCACAACGATGCTGGAGAGGGGACAAGTAGGGAGAGAGGCAGGTCTCCTGTTGGGGAAGAAAATCAGCGCAACACCAGGGATGGAGGGGGACCAATGGGGGAAGCAGAGAGCAGGCTCAGAGACTCTTCACTGGACACCAGCGGGGAGAGCACAGGTCCTCCGCTACCCACGCCCTCCCTGCGCAGAAGACTTCCGCGCAGGGAGAGTAGGAGGAGACTGGGCGTCAAACAGCTTTTATGCTGGAAAGGTTTAAGAAACGCCCACTGTCGGATTCTGCCAGCGACTGAACAGCCACAAAGTGAGGGGCTGTCCAGCCAGGAAAGGTTTAACCAGGCCACCTAGCCAGGAGTGGCGGCAACTTACGCACGAGCAACCCCATATAACCATTACAGTACTAGGCAAGGATATCTGCTTTCACCACTGTTATTTATCATGGTACTGGAAGTCCTTTTAAGAGCAATAAGAGGCAATGAACAGATAAAAGGGATAACGGTAGGAAGTAAACAATATAAGGTTAAGGCCTTGGCCGATGACTTGGTACTAACTTTGGAAAATTCGACAAATACTGTAACAGAAGTTTTGAATGAAATAGAACAGTTTGGCCAATTGGCGGGATTTATTTTGAATAAGAAAAAGACAAAAATGTTTAGTAAAAATATGGATCGAGAAACTATTGATAAAGTGCAGCAACAATTAGAAATAGAAGTGGTAAAGAAAGTTAAATATTTAGGAGTTTGGTTAACCCCCAGAAGTATTGATTTGTATCAGAATAACTACATACCAACCTGGAGTAAGATTAAAAAAGACTTAGAGGTGTGGGAAAGAATGAAATTCTCATTTTGGGAAAGAATTGCAATAATAAAAATGAACGTGCTACCAAAGATGTTATTTTTATTTCAAACTGTTCCAGTAATCAGGGGGGCAGCTATCTTTAAAAATTGGCAAAGAGAAATTTCAAGGTTTATATGGCAGGGTAAGAAGCCGAGAATAAAGTTTAAGCTACTGACTGATATAAAAGAAAGAGGAGGCTTCGCCCTGCCGGACCTGAAATTATATTATGAAGCATCTTGCCTCTGCTGGTTGAAGGAATGGATGAAATTAGAAAACACTGATTTGCTAGATCTAGAAGGTTTTGATAATAGATTTGGGTGGCATGCTTATTTATGGTATGACAAAAAGCGAGTACATAAAGGTTTCGAAAACCACACCATAAGAAGGTCTTTGATAGAGGTTTGGGGAAAGTATAAAAACTTGTTGGAAGTAAAAACTCCGTATTGGTTGTCACCACTAGAGGCGCTGAGTGTGAAAAAAATCAATATGAAAGGGGGGTGGGCAACATACCAGAATTTTATAAAACAGAAGGCAAATGGAGGTTGAAGTCGTTTGAAGAAGTTAAGGAACATGTTAATGATTGGCTGCATTATTTTCAAATCAATGAAATGTTTAAAAAAGATCTAAAACTAAGAGGTTTTGAGGTTAAAGAGTCGAAATTTCAGAAAGAAATAATAAACAGTGATATTAAAGTTTTGGCTAAAATGTATAAGATATTATTAGAATGGTATACAAAGGATGAAGAGGTAAAATTGGTTATGATTGACTGGGCCAAAGATTTTGGCTATAATATACAAATGGAGGATTGGGAGAAATTATGGAAAGAAGGTTTAAGATTCACTGCATGTACAACAATAAAAGAAAATGTGATGAAAATGATGTATCGATGGTATGCGTAGTGGGAATTGGGGTTGCTTGTGCGTAAATTCCAAACTGCTCCGAGCTGGCTACGTAGCTGGACCTTTTCCCGGTTTGACAGCCCTAAAAACGCGACTGTCTCAATCACTGGCAGTATCCGTCAGTGGGCGTTTCCTAAACTTCCTCCAACATAAGAATTCCTTAACAGATAATCTCCTCCTCGCTTCTCTGGGCGGAAGCCTTCTGCGCAGAGTGGGCGTGCCAAGCGGTGGTCCTGCGCTCTCCTCACTGACCTCACTGGAAGAGTCTCGGAGCCTCCCCTCCAAAGTACTCTCAGCCCCTCCTTTCTTCCTGGTGTCACCTTGGTTTCCTTCCCCAGTGGAAGCTCTCTCTCTCTCCTTGCTGGTTCCCTCTCCGGCATCATTAGGGAGCCTTGCCTCTCCACTCGGCTCCGATGTCAGTTCCCTGACATCCACCTCCCTCCCAGGGCCCTCCCCCTCCCCCGTCCGTTCTTTGGACGGTGACGCAGGGAACCCCTGAAAGGAGCTATCCCCTCCCTCTGATGATTCAAACACCGCTCTCCACCTGCTGCTGTTTCTTCCCGCTCCCCAATCTTCCCAGTAGGATTCCTCTCCTGCGGATAACTCCCCTTCCTCCTCTTCGGAGGCGGGAAATCCCACAAACTCTCCTTCATCATCCGTGGTACCAAATTGCTCCCCCGAGAACCTCTCTAGTGGTTTGGGCTTCCTAGGGAACCTTTGATGAAACTCCTCCTGCAGATACTCATCCCTAATCTCTTCTGCTGGGACCCATGTGTTTTCCGATTCTGACTCCCCCTCCCAAGCCACCAACTATTCCACTCGCCTCCCCCTCCACCTTGAATTGAGAATTTCAGCTGCATGACCACTGAGTTCCCTTTCCTCCATCTGTGGATGCAGGGGTGTTTCTCTTTGTTGACCCCGAAATTCTCTTCCCTCCCTGAACGGTGAGAGTAAAGACCTGTGGAACACCGGGTGCAGTTTCATGTTGGAGGGCAATTTGAGCCTGAAGGTCACAGGATTCACCTGTTGTGTTACCTCGAAAGGTCCCAATCGCCTTGGCCGTAATTTCTTACAACCCCCTTTGAACGGTAACCCTTTGGTAGACAACCACACCTGGTCCCCCACTCTTATAGTTTCCCCTTCTCTGCGGTGCTTGTCCGCCTGCCTCTTGTACTCTTCCTTTGCCCTTTCCAGGTTAATCTTAAACTGTTGGTGTAAAGCCTCCATTTCTTCCACAAATTGTTCGGCTGCCGGCACACTCCACCTCCCCTCCCCCTCCCCGGGAAAGGCTCTGGGGTGACACCCGTAATTGGCCATGAATGGACTCATCCCCGTGGACACATGTTCCGCGTTATTGTATGCAAACTCAGCCAACGCTAATTTGTCCACCCAATCATTCTCCCTCTCGTTGACGTAGCAGCGTAGGTACTGTTGAAGTATGCTATTAGCTCTTTCTGCTTGTCCGTTAGTCTCTGGGTGTCTGGCCGTCGAGAAGCTCACCTCAACGTCCAGCAGGCTCATCAGCTTCCTCCAGAATCTGGAAGTAAATTGCCGGCCTTTGTCGGATAAAACCCTCAAGGGGGCGCCATGCAACCTGAAAACATGCTCTACAAACAGCTTAGCTGTTTCTTCTGCCGTCACGGCATGCGAGCAAGCAATAAAATGGCACATTTTGGTCATCAAGTCAGCTACCACCATCACTGCCGTTTTCCCCCTGACTTTGGGTAAATCGGTCATAAAATCAATTGATACCACCTCCCATGGTTTCTCTGGTGTGGGTAAAGGCTCCAGTAACCCTGTGGGTGCGGCCCTCTCCCCTTTAGCTCGCTGGCAACGTTCGCAACCCCGTACGTACTCCCTCACATCATCCCTCACCCTTGGCCACCAGAACTGTCTGGTGACAAGTAGCATTGTTTTGTGTTGGCCAAAATGTCCCGCTGTGGGGTTGTCATGAAGCTGTTTCAGTATTCTTCCCCTCAAGTCCCCCTCCGGTATGTACAACGCACCCTTATAGTACAAAGCCCCCTCCTTTACCTCAAAACCCCCCTGGTTTTCTTCTGCATTTCGGATCTCCCTGATCTTGGTTTGGGTGTACTGGTCCTCCCTCGTCAACCCGGCTAGTTCTTGTCTCCCTACCAACACTCCCCCCCCACACACCCATCAGTCCTCGGGTATGACATGACGTACTTCCGGCACTCCCTCCCCTTCCAAGTACTCTGGTTTGCAGGAGAGAGCGCCTGCTCTGACGTTTTCCTTCCCAGGCATGTACCTAATCTCAAAGTAAAACTTGGAAAACTCCTGTGCCCACCGCACCTGTCTTTGGTTCAGGACTCGCACAGTTCTCCAATACTCCAGGTTCTTATGGTCCGTGCACACCTGGATCTTGTGCTGTGCCCCTATTAGAAAATGTCTCCAGCGTCGAAAAGCCTCATGAATCGCCAGTAGTTCCCGATCATACACCGTGTAGTTTTGTTCTGACTTGTTTAGCTTCCTTGAGAAAAAGGCACACGGCTTCCACACACCCCCATCTCCCGGCTGGAGCAATATCGCCCCCACCGCTCTGTCTGATGCGTCCGTCTCCAGCCGCATCGGCTTCTGCAGATCCACGTGTAGGAGTTGCTCTTCCGATGCGAACGCCCTCTTTAGTTTTTCAAAGGACCGCTGGGCCTCTTCCGTCCATTCAAACTTCTTCTTACTGCTGAGACAATCAGTTATGGGTGCCGTCAAATGGGCGAAGTTCTTGATGAACTTCCTATAGAAGTTTCCAAACCCCAAGAACCTCTGCACGTCTTTCCGGTTCTTGGGAGACTTCCATTTTTTAAAAAAATAATGTTTATTAGGTTTTTGTTTAACAATAAAGAACACATAATAACATAACATTTTCCAATATCCACATTTCATACACTTCCTTGGACTTCCTCGCACCTCTTGTTCCTGCTTTCTAAACTCATAAATTTTGACAGCAAATTATTAACTTAATTTAGTTTATATAATAAAATTTCCTACTATTAAAATCTCAAATTTTGAAATTTAGCAACTCTTTTGTTAAGACTTAATTGTTAAATATTGTTTATCCAAAATTTGTCTTTTCTTTCAATTACATTCAAATTTGTATTCCTTATTACTAATTTATTGGGGCCATGTTATTACAAATCTTACATCTTTCTTAGCATTCATACAATTTACAATGTTTTTGCAAATAGTCCTTAAATTTCTTCTAGTCCTCCTCCACCAGTTCTTCTCCCAGGTCTCGGATTCTGCCAGTCATCTCAGCCAGTTCCATATAGTCCATCAGTTGCATCTGCCACTCTTCCAGTGTGGGCAAATCTTGAGTTTTCCAGCATTTAGCAATGAGTATCCTTGCTGCTGTTGTAGCATACATAAAAAAGATTCGATCCTTCTTTTGCACACTCTGGCCGACAATGCCCAAGAGAAAGGCCTCTGGTTTCTTAGGGAATGTATACTTAAATACCTTTTTCATCTCATTATATATCATTTCCCAGAAAGCCTTCACTCTAGGGCAGTGTTTCCCAACCTTGTGCCTCCAGCTGTTTTTGAACTACAACTCCCATCATCCCTGACTAGCAAGACCAGTGGCAAGGGATGATGGGAATTGTAGTCCAAAAACAGCTGGAGGCACAAGGTTGGGAAACACTGCTCTAGGGCAAGTCCACCAGAGGTGAAAGAATGTCCCTTCAGCTTCTTTACACTTCCAACATTTATTGTCAGACAAATGGTATATCTTTGCGAGCTTGACTGGAGTCATGTACCACCTATATATCATTTTCATAATATTTTCTTTCAAGGCATTACATGCCGTAAATCTTAAACCGGTGGTCCATAACTTTTCCCAGTCAGCAAACATGATGTTGTACCCAATGTCCTGTGCCCATTTTATCATAGCTGATTTGACCGTTTCATCCTGTGTATTCCACTTTAGCAGCAAGTTATACATTCTTGAAAGTATCTTAGAGCTGGGTTCTAACAGTTCTGTTTCTAATTTTGATTTTTCCACCTGGAATCCTAATTTTTTATCTGACTTAAAAGCTTCTTTGATCTGAGCATAATGTAACCAATCTCGCACTTTCCCCTTTAGTTTCTCCATACTCTGCAACATCCAATTGTCTCCATCTTTTTCTATTATTTCCCAATATTTCGGCCATTTGGCCTCCATATTGAGTCTTTTCGGGGCCTTAGCCTCCATTGGTGATAGCCACCTTGGGGTCTTATTTTCCAATAAGTCCTTATATTTTGACCAGACATTAAACACTGCTTTTCTGACAACATGATTCTTGAAAGCCTTGTGTATTTTAACCCTGTCATACCACAGATATGCATGCCAACCAAACGCATTATTGAATCCTTCCAAATCTAAAACATCAGTGTTTTCAAGAAGTAGCCAATCTTTCAACCAGCAGAAGGCTGCTGATTCATAGTACAGCTTTAAGTCTGGCAGGGCAAAGCCCCCTCTTTCTTTAGCATCAGTTAATATCTTAAACTTGATTCTGGGCTTTTTGCCGTGCCAGACAAATTTAGAAATATCTCGCTGCCACCTCCCAAAACACTCCATTTTATCCACTATCTGCAAAGTTTGAAACAAAAACAACATTTTTGGCAATACATTCATCTTAATAACGGCAATACGTCCTGACAAGGAAAGTTTCAGTCTTGACCATACATCTAGATCTCTTTTAATTTCAGACCAACATTTTTCATAATTGTCTTTAAATAGATTCCTGTTCTTCGCTGTTATGTTTACCCCTAGGTATCTTACTTTTTTGACCACATTTAATTCTGTCTCTTTCTGAAACCTTTCTGACTCTAAAGGAGTCAAGTTTTTTCCCCAAAACCTTAGTTTTTTGCTTGTTAAGTTTAAACCCCGCCACTCGACCAAACTCATGAATCAATTGCAATACCCTTTTAGTACTAGGCTCTGGCTCCTGTAGGGTCAAAACTAGGTCATCTGCAAATGCTTTCAGTTTGTATTGTTTGTTGCTATCAAAGGGTTAAAAGGTAGCAGAAACGCTCTAATCACTGAGCAGCTGGAAGTCATTAGGCTTCCAGGAACATGAGTTTGTATAAATAGTCTCCTGTGTGTTTGCTCCTCCCTTCTCCCCTTTTGGGCGTGTTTGCTGATATGTGTGGTTCTTCGCCGGGGGTTTTTTTGTTTTGTAAATAAACCTTATCTTTGAGTTCCAAACCGCATGCTCCAAGACTCCTCTTTGAAAAGATACTGCCTCTCCTGCTCTTCTTAAACTGCTGCGCGAAATGCTCTGCTGTAGTGGGACTTGTGACGATGGAAGCGCACTGGGCATTTACATTAAACTAATTAAAGTTTAATGGGACAGGTTATGGATGTTTGTATGTCAAGAAGGAGATAAGGAGTGCAGTTCAGAGTGATTTATGCAAGGACTGGAGCGAAGTCAGAAGCGGTTGCCGACAACGAAAGCCTTCAAAGCAGCTTGAGTCCTGCAACGTGCCTAGAAAAAGTTTTAAACAGGCACTGCGCAGTTTGTACTCGCTGGAAGACGTCTTATTCCTCAAGGAGCCACCTCAGCAGCTGGGAGACGGTCTACAGGTGTGTGAGTATCGTTCCTAAGCCCCAGGGAGGAAGGCAGAATCCCAGGTAAGTTTTGCTGTCCCGTTTACGCGACACAATGGGAAAAATTGGCAAGATTGGAAGGCTAGAGTAAGGGTTTGGTTGCAAGCAAAAGAGTTGTGGAGTTGTACTGAAGCACCGCCTTTACAGGCAGCTGCAGACGCGTCTGCAGAAGACAAAGCAGCAGCAGCAGCTTCACAGAAACGCGACAGGAAAGCCCAAGGTCTATTAGTTTTGGCAGTGGGACCAGAGCAAATGCCTTATGTTTCTGAGTTAAAGAACACGCATGAGGTCTGGACGGTTCTGCAGCGGTTAAATTCCAGAAACACTGCGGGGGCCAAGATCCATGCTACAAGATGTTTGTTTGATTTACGTCTTCAACTGGGAGCGTGTGTGAAAGAACATATTGCCAAAATGGTGTCTGCCTTTAATCAACTAAGACAGCTGGGCATTCCTTTCTCTATGGAGCAGCAGTCATACATATTGTTGTCTTCTCTTGATAAAAGCTATGAGACTCTAGCTCTAACTTTGGAGGCTATGCCTTCAACTGAATTAACCCTTGAATACATTTCATCTCGGCTTGCAGATGAACAGGATAAAAGGCAAAGAGAAAGAGGTTTGTCTTCAAAGGGGAGTTATGCTGTGCCTAAGAGTGGGGATGCTGAGTTTGAGCACACAGTAAATGTTTTTGCAGCTAGACACTGTTTTCGCTGTGGTTCCCCTTCCCATCTAATCAGGAATTGCACACGTGAACCTGGTCAAGACAGCACCAAGGCCGTTACCCCTAGTTACCAGACAAGGAGTTCCAGGGGACGTCGAAGAAGAGGAGGAGGTCGTGGCTACTCCCACAGCGCACAGCACATGGCTTCAGCAATGGCGTTGATGCAAGGGCGTGGCCAAGGCAGCAATCTATGCTGGTTGATCGACAGTGGTGCATCTCACCACCTGGTGGCGCCATCTAGTGTCCGTTTGCAGAATTGCAGGCATTTGCAAACCCTTAAAGTTGTGACAATGGCAGATTCAACTAAACGTTCCTTAGAGACCGTAGGCACAGTGTTCTTGAATTGTTTGCAAACAGAAATTGATGCCTACGTGCTAAAGGGATTGAAGGGGTGTATTTTGTCTGTGTCAGAACTTGATAGAGTTGGGTTTAAAACTGTGTTTGAAAAGGGGGTTTGCACTATTTCAAAGAATAACGTATCTCTTTTGCAGGTGGAATGCAGAGATGGGTTATATTATTTTGAGACAAGTCCAGATGAAGTTGAACAGGTTCATGCTGGTTGTGTGAACACGCCTACCCATAATTCTTGTGTCCATTTATGGCACCGCCGTCTGGGACATATTAATTTTCAGTATGTTAAAAAGCAACCTGAATTATCAGAAGGGTGCAAAATGAAAAAATGTACTAAGTATTTGGATTGTACTGCATGCAAAAGGGCGAAGGTTCATAGATGCAGCTATCCCAGTTCAGATAGGAAATCTGACAAAGTATTCCAACTTGTGCATATGGACCTATGTGGCCCAATGCCTGTTGCTAGCATGGGAGGTTCGAGGTATGCACTGTGTCTCTCGGATGACAAAACGAAGGTTACATGGTTTTTTCCTCTCAAAACAAAAGCAGATACTGCAGAAACAGTTAAAAATTGGGTTCATGCAGTAGAACTTGAATTCGGTACTAAAGTACTTGCTTTTCAGACAGACAGAGGGTCAGAATTTACCGGGTCTGTGTTGCAGAATTTCTTTAAGAAAAAGGGAATTAAGCATCGTCTGTCTACACCTTATTCCCCCCAAGAAGGAGGCGTGGCCGAACGTAAAAACAGGGTTCTGCAAGAGTTGGCAAACTCTATGTTGTTTGATGCTAAACTCCCTCAAAGTTACTGGGCGGAAGCCTGGCAGGCGGCTACTCATATTCTGAACCGAGTATATAATTCTGTAATTGGCACTACCCCTTATTTTGCTTTATATGGGAAGAAGCCCAAAATTAATTACTTTCGGGTGTTTGGATGTCAAGCCTATGTACTTATCCCAAAAGCGTTAAGGAAAAAGGGAAGTCCAAGGGCTAGGAAATTCATCTTTTGTGGGTACGAACCACACGCCAAATCTTGGAGATTCGTGAACCCAAATGGGGATACTACAAGAGTGGTCCTCAGTAGGAGTGCTGAATTTTGTGAGCAGTCCAGATGGACTCATTTACATGCTAACCCTGACATTTTGAGAGATGATTTAGGCATTCATGCTGAGAATGAAAGGCCAGAGGGTGGTGAGCCAGAAGGGGATGGTGCACATGGTTCAGATGCAGATTCTGACCAGGCACAAGGTTCTTCTCCTAAGGTAGAAAAGCCAGAATCTAGGAGTGTTCCAACATCGCCAGTCAGTAGGCCTAGCAGACAGCAAAAGCAAAGCAGGTCACCTGCAACACCAAGCCCAAGGGAGGTATCTAAACGGAGGTCTTTATCCCTAGAGGCACATCCAGATATAAAGTCTGAGACAGATTCTGACAGCCAACGGTCAGAGGGGGCACAAGAGGAACAATTGCGCAGGTCAAACCGTGCCACAAAGGGCAAGCTGCCAGAGCGGTTTAAGGTGACAAGTGTATACGTAAA
The DNA here is from genome assembly GCF_964106915.1 of Podarcis gaigeae. Lineage (NCBI taxonomy): Eukaryota > Metazoa > Chordata > Lepidosauria > Squamata > Lacertidae > Podarcis > Podarcis gaigeae. Next base: position 29,288,061 of record NC_139695.1, read on the forward strand.
TATGGCACAGTGTGAGCCAGATAGCTATATGGAGGTACAACAGCTTCCAAGCTCAGAAGCCGTAAAGTGGCAGGAAGCAATGGAAAAAGAGATGGCTTCAATGAAGTCTCTTGGTGTGTTTACAAGTACAGAGCTTCCGAAAGGGCAACAAGCTGTAGGTTGTTGATGGGTATATCGTTTAAAGCCCACAACTACTGAAGAGTTGCAATATAAAGCCCGACTAGTTGCAAAAGGGTTTTCGCAGCGCAAAGGTGTTCACTATTCTCAAATCTATGCCCCTACTTCAAGATCGGAGTCACTAAGAATGCTTTTAGCCTCTTCAGATAATATCCTGATCTCTAAACAAATTGTCATTCATCCTCCATCTAAAGGAGCCGGTTGGAGTTAATCTCATGTCCATCTTAACGGCATTATGGTCGGAGCAGGTCTTTGGGCAGATTTCCACTTTTTTTATCTTGGGGGCCAGGCCTCTAGTTGTCCAGATTTGGTCGATTCTTGTCCATGTCAGTTGGGCTTCAGAGAAGAATGTTCCTTCTCTTCCTAGGGGGTTCTTTGTTCTCCAGATGTCAATCAAGTCCATATTGTCAGTCATTTCAAAGAATGTTTTAGGTAGTCTGCCGTCTTTTGTCACATTTTGATTGTATGACTTATCCATGTTAGTTAATACCACTCCATTCATATCTCCCATCATAATGATGTTATCATAGTTCAGATAGTCCAGCATGATCTCATGCAGCTTCTTATAAAATTCCAATTTTCCCTCATTTGGCACATAAATTCCTAATAATAAAAACTTTTCACCTTGGGTCTGAATCTCAATTGCCAGAATTCGTCCATGTTCATCCTTGAATAAAAATTTTGGTGACAGGCTCTCTTTTGCATATATCACCACGCCTCTTTTCTTTACTCGATCCGAAGGAATAAATTCTTGGCCTAGTCTTTTATTTATTAACACTTTTCTATGTAGCCTAGTCACGTGTGTTTCTTGCAAACAAATAACGTCCAATTGCTCTTTTTTCAAGATATGAAATATCCTTCTCCTTTTCTCCGGGATGTTGGCGCCATTTATGTTCCAACTTAGAAGTTGCAGAGACATCCTGGTCAAATCTGTTATTGTTCTGGTGGTGGTATCTTTTTATCCTGGTCTACAGACCCCGCCGGTGTAGGTGTAGGTGCAGACTGTGGTCCAGCCCCTGAGGGTCTTTCAATCCCTTTCTGAAGGTCCTCTCCGTAGGTGTTCAAAAATTTGTCTCTGTCTTCAGCTGTTTTGATTTTCACCTTCTTCCCCCTAAACGTAAAAGATAGTCCTTGTGGGAATTCCCACCTGAAGATAATTAAGTTGCTCCTCAACAACTTCACTAGTTCAAGGTATGTGGATCTAAGACCCAAAAGTTGTTTAGGAATGTCTGCTCTTTTGTCCAAAATTTCAAGTGACTTTCCATAGTGTAGTCCTAATATTTTGTCCCTTTCCTCCTTGGATCTTAAAGTAATCAAACAGTCTCTAGGTTTATCTTTCCTTGTAAATTTTCCAAGTCTAAAAGCAGTCACAATTTTAAAGTCCTTTTCCTCCTCCAGATTCCACCACTTGGAAAATTCTTTTGTTACATACTCAGTTAGATTCCCTTGTTCATGTTCAAGTTCTGGTATGAACCTCAGTTTCAGGTTGTTTTCCCGTGCCCGAAGTTCAATCACAGACAGATAGGCTTGTTGTTCCCCGACCTGCTTATGCAGTGGTCTCACCTCCTGCTCCAGTGCTTCAGTTTTCTGAATGGCTTCCTCTGCCAGCTTCCGATTTTCTACAGTGGATTCAGATAAGTTCCTGATTGCTTGAGCGTTCGAAGTAACTTGTTCCGTTAACTTGTTGACACAATCTCTAGTCTGGTTAATCTTTATCGTTTGTTCGTCCACCTTTTTATCTAGGCCTTCCAATTTTTCAAGTATTTTGTCTAATACTGATGCAGTTCCACCTGCTGCCATATCTTCTCCCAGCAACTGCACACTTTCCTTTAATTCCAAAACATCAGGGACCGATGATCTACGCGGCTGGGAAAGTAGAGTCAAAGTTGTTTGCCTTTTTCCTCTAGCCGATCTTGTTTGTCTCCCAGTACCGCTCATTCCACTTCTATCTGCTAGTCAAGGTCAAACTGGATATGTTCTCATGAGAATCCACAAGCCCATAAGATAAACAACCAAATCGGAGGAAAGGAAACCAAAAGGAAAGTCACATTTAGTTGTAATCCAAAGATCCTCTAGGGGGAGCCCAGTTCTATTATAGGGAAGAAGTCTAGTTATTAATATCAGTTATTAAAATTTTTCCAAACTTCAGTATTTAACAGCAATGTCCAAACAGCCTTTAATTTCTTGAAAACCTTCAGCAGTTCTATTTAGCAGAGTTGGTCTCAAAGTATAACAATGTCTCAGTAAGTGCAGAATGTAACAATTCAAAGCAACAGTTCCAGTAAAGCTCAGCCAATGCTGGTTCCAGCAACAAAGTATCCAAGTCTTGCAAACTGACAGCCCGACTGCCTGGGATTCTTTATCAATTTGTAAATCCAACAGTGCAGGTATCACACAATTCATGTATTAAGTAAAACTCTTAGAAGGTTAAGTCCTAAAATAGCTTAAACAGATGTGAGAGTTGATTGCCTTTTGACACCTCTTCAAGGGCTCCAAAGATCAAAGTCTTTGCTTTAAGTCTTAAGCAGTGGCAAGAGACGGACTTCCTGGTTACGTCTCTCGCTTTTAGCCGAATTTGCAACAAATTTGTATTCCAAACCTTATCTTTTCTGATCTTACTCACGAGTTGTTGGTTTCACACCAAATTTTCCCAAGAAAAGAGGACAGCGCTCACCGACAGCAGCTTCGCGGCTTCACTCCGCAGAAAGAGCGATTGACTCACAGCACCGCGCCAGCCCTTCCACGTTCCGGGACCTCTTACGGGGTCCCTTCTGCGTTTCGGGGGGCGCTCCAGGTGCCCGCCGAGTCCCACGGCCACGGGCTTACGCTACCCATGGTTTTCCGGTGAGGGTCTCCGCTGCGCCGTAGCGGACGACCCGTTTCTGCGGAGCTCCCTCTTCCCGGTTAGGAAAGGGCAGCCATTGCCGGACGCGCCGCCTCCGGAAGTCTCCCTTTGCTGGGTTCTTGGGAGACTTCCACTCCAGCACTGCCTGCACCTTGCCTGGGTCCATGGCTAAGCCTTTGTCCGACAACCTGTAACCCAGGAACTCCACCTCTCGCGCGTGGAATTGGCACTTCTCCAGCTTGACCCACAGCTGGTGCTCCTGCAGTCTTTTCAGCACCTCCCTGACGTCTTTTACATGCTGCTCTTCGTTCTCCAAGTAGATTAGCACGTCGTCCAAGAAAGCCACGCAATTCTTGTACAGCAGGGACCCTAGCACGTGGTGCCTGAAAACTTGAAACGTGCTTGAGCCGGATTGTAATCCGAAGGGCATAACTAAGTACTCAAAGGCCCCCAGAGGAGTGAACATGGTGGTTTTCCATTCATCCCCCTCTCTCATCCTTATCAAATTGTACGCCCCCCGAAGGTCCAGTTTGGTAAAAATCTTCCCCTTCCGTACCCTGGTCAAAATGTCATCAATTCTGGGCATTGGGAAGGTCACTGGTTCCGACACCCTGTTGACCCCCCTATAATCTACGATGAGCGTGGACTCCTTGGAGTCTCGCTTGTCCACAAGAACACTGGACTACCCCCCACCGTCCTAGATTCCCGTATGAAACCTCTCTTCAGGTTCTTGTCAATAAACTTCCGCAATACCTGCATCTCCCTATCTGACATGGCGTACAGCTTACCCACTGGCAGCTGAGCCTCTGGGAGCAGGTTGATCTGACAGTCAAAGGGCCTGTGAGGGGGTAGCCTATCCGCCTCCTTCTCGCTGAAGACTTCTTCCAAGTCAGCGTACTGAGGTGGTACCTTCCCCTTTTCCCCTACCGCCATCCCTTCCACCCTGGCTACTGCCATCCTCAGGTCCCCCCCCCCCCCCCCGTGGCAGTGCTCTACGCAGTGAGCCGACCCAAAGGTGACTGTCCGCTGGTGCCACCCTACTACTGGGTCGTGCAGTGCTAGCCAACTCATTCCCAATATGATAGGTGGTCCTGCTAACATGGCTACGTGAAATGCAATTGTCTGTGTGTCTGGAGACCGTCATTTTCATGAGCGGGGTCTGGTGGGTAACTCCCCCCCCCCAAGAGTTCTCTCCCATCAATAGTTGTTACTTGCAAGGGATGTTCTAGAGGCACCACATTGAGCTGGTGTTCCAGCGCAAAGTCCTTGCTAAAGAAATTGCAAGAACTGCCTGAATCCAGCAGCGCCTTCACTTTGATTGGGTGTCCGTTGGGGAGTTCTAGCACCACCTCTATAGCTATTGCTGCTCGGGGAGGGTCTGGTTTGGGCACTTCTACTGGTTGCTCGCCTGGCTGCTGTGCCCGCCTTCCTGCAGCCAAGCATTGCCGTTTCCCTGCTCCTTATCTCTTTCCTCCTCACTCCCAACTGCCCCCACCATTCCTTGCCACGCCTTTTTCTGAGGGCAGACTCTGGCAAAATGTCCCGGCTGCTGGCAGAGGAAACACTTCTTATTTGCTTTCCCCTCCTTCTTACGGACCTTGCTGGAGTTTGAAACCCCGCGCGCGCTCCTCCAATCTCCATTGGTTCCTCGGGAGGCGCAGTTGGTGCCGGCACGTCTGGAATGTGGTTGTCATACCAACGCTCTGCTCTCCCTTCCCGCCTTTCCTGTGGTCTGCGGGATCTAGAGGCCGCAATCAAGGCTCGCCAACGCTTTTGGTACCACTCGCGTTTGGCCAGCTTTAAAGTCTGTTTGTATGCTCTTTTGGCTTGTAAATAGGAGGGTGGTAGAGCCTGGGCATTAGAGTTTTTGTATTCATTATAGATAGAGTGAAGAAGGGATCTTGCTTGTTTGCAAGAGGTGTTAAACCAAGGGGCCCCAGTACTGCAATGCGCCACTTTCGCCTTTTGAGGAGGTGATGTAAAAAAAGGGGTAAGGTTTGTTATAAGAAGGTTAAAAAGTTTCAAAACCGAATTGAAGTCTTGTAAATCAGTAGTTATTTGAGGTAGATAGGCAATGATTTCCCTATGAAAAAATTCCTGGTATTTTTGGGCCACAGCCTCCGACCATTTGATCCCTCTTATTTTGGTCGATGATGAGGTTTCCAGAAGGACTGAGTGTTTATAGTCCTTCTGGCACCGGAACAATGACAAAGTGGTCACTATTGGAAGGTGATCACTGAAATGTTGGTTTTCAACTTGGAAGGAAAGTACATTAACGGCCAAATTTGCAGAGATCAAGAAATAATCGATAACACTGTTAGATGCTAGTCCCAGGTGAGTGAACTCCCCCGGTATGTCGGGGGGGAAGGTGCCGTTCAAGAAGACTAGATTCAGGCGAATGGCCATTTGGTAAAGGGTCACTCCTGCTTTGTTTAGTCTGTTGTCCTTTGAAGTTCTAATTCTGGCATGTTCCAAGTCAAAGTTGTCCAAGCATGGGGGAGTCCACCGTTTGGACTTGGTTAGTAGGTCCCAATTTGTGGCAATACGAGCATTAAAGTCTCCCCCAATTAAGGAGTACGAGTTAGGGCATTTGGTATGACATGACAATAGGTGATTTTCAAATGATTCCCATCTCCAATCAAGATCAGGTGCTGAGCCTTCAGGGGGGAGATAAACATTAGTAATTAGTAATGAGGACTTCCCTTCTGCAATCAGTCCAGATAGAGCAAAAGGCAGGGAAGCCCGTACCAGAGTGAATTTGGCGTGAAGTTGGAGTGAGATCCCAATCAAAAGACCCCCTTTGGGGCGACCACCTTTCAAGGAAGGGGAGGCCGGAAGTGTTAGAAGATCGAAGCCGTCTATGGTAATCTCTTCCTCATCCCATGTTTCTTGGAATAGAATGATATTAAATGAATTTATGTACTTCCTGAATTCGGGATCTGATTTTTTGGTTCTCCAACCAGCAATGTTCCAGCTAAGTATTGATAATGTCAGATCCTTGTGCTGTCCTGGTAATTGTCACTTTGAGTTGTTTAATAGGTTCTTGGAGGTAGGAGGAGGACCCATAAAGAAATCAGTAATTTTAGTTTGTGCGGATAAGGTCTTCTTCTGTGTTGGTCGAATCCATGATTTGGTAACATTAACAGGCAGGGAGGGCTTTGCCGGGGAGGAAGAATTAGGCAAAGTTGGTGAGGTCGGATGCTGTTCATTGAGGTGAGTAGTAGTAGGTCTTTGATGGGCTATACTAGTAGATCCATCAGAGTTGTCAGTCTTAACCAGGGTAGCGCTAAGAGGTGTTCCAGCCATCACTTGTAGTTGCTGCGCAGATGGAGAAGAATTATCACGCAGATGTATAGAAGGACGTGAGCGTGGGGATGGTGCATGCATAATCATTTCCTGGTATCTTCAGACAGGGTAGATTCTAGCTCTGGCATTGAAGCAAAGGATTCATCAACTTCCATATTTTGATTGGACATAAGGTCAGAGACGGGAGTGTTGAGTTTATCGACTTCCTCCACGGTAGAATGGTGCTGTTGGTCAACAGGTGACTGCTGATTCAGATCAGTAGGGGGTAACAAAGTAGCAGGTTGAAAGCTTATCAAGGCATTTGATGGAGACGCCTTGTGGGACGTGGAGCGCCTGCTCTCCTCTCTCGTCGGCATAAAGGGGTCCCCTAGCGATAGGAGTCTTTGTTTGAGTAGATCCAATCTGTCGAGAATAGCCTGCTGTTCTTCTGAAGGGAGTTTTCCATAAGAGGAGATAAGATTTCTCTCTTCAGGGATATTCCAATCTCCGCTTGCAATTGGATCATTCCTCAGCGTAACTAGATGGGCACTTGGGATCGCAGGTGGAACAGGGGGTACCCGGCTAGGTGTTTTTTCCTTTATTATAGGAACAGAAGGGGGCAACGAGCATTCATTGCCGGTTAAGAAGTTGGCAAAAAGAGGTTTGACACTCGTGTCCTTAAAGACTCTTGTTGTTACAATCTCCCAGGCTGCCAGCTGGTCTTTTTGTCTTGCAAGAAGATGTGGGACCCTTGCAGACTGGAAGGAGAGCATAAATTTCCTTGGCCAGGGCGTGGCATTTAGGGGTACTACAGATATAAGATCTATCTGGAAAAAAGGGATATTTAGCAAATCACGTAGGTACCCTTTAGCCATCCTCAGGTTATTCCACCTAAGTCTGGGGGCGTCACGGGAAAAAATGGATAGACATATTTTATTAGGTTGAAAAATCAAGGATTGCTTGTTCCTTTGGGGCAGTGGCAGCCTGCTTCTAGAACCCTTAAGGTGAGATTTCTGGTCATGTTGTCTCTTTAAGGCACTTACAAGCTGCACAGGAGATTGATGCAAATTAGATAGCTCAGTTGAGGAAGATGGATGCGTCAGAAGGGCTTGTGAAAGTTTATTCAAAGATAAAGAAATCCCTTCCAATTGCTTGAAAATGAAGCTTAAAGTCCTGATTACTAGTTGTATTTGATCAGGTACTGATTCATGGGCAGTTTGCCCTGATGCGTCCTGTTTTAGTGACGGCGAAGGTGTAATTAAGGTGTCAGGAAGGGGGGCTTCCCTATGGCTTCCATCCCCCCCTGGATCAACTGGCTTTTCCAGCTCCCCTTGACCATACAGAGGCCAAAAGCGGTTGTATGTTTCGACCGCAGAAACAATTACTTGCTCTGTTTGGCTGTTATTGTTAGTAGGTGGTGAGGGAGATTCAAGCTTTGACTGCTTTGCTCTTGGAGGCGAACAACCTTTCTCAGCAGATCTTGGTCGCTTGCCATGACCCATTTGTCACTGTCTCACCAACTACGGAGGTTAAAAGTAGACGTAAACGGAGATAAAAAGAGAACTTATCTTTTGTGGACACGACTCCTCTGCTACTCCTCCTCCACTGCTCAGCATAACCCAGTCTTCAAGGCGGCATTTCTAATCAGCAGCAGGCTTTCTCAGCAGAAGGTTTGAATATCCTTGTTAATACGTATATTGGCCACGACTGGCCAACAGTAGAGATAAAACGGTTAAAACTTCTAACAGAGGTAAAATAATTAAAAGTCTAATAAAAACAGCTGTAAAAACAGCTGTAAAAGGCTGTAAAAGGCTGTAAAAGGTTTGTAATCCAGGAGGGTTCACGGAGGAGAAGTTGTTACAGCCGCCATCTTGGGCTCCAATCCACCTCCACCCTATCCCCAAGCTCAGTGACAGCCAGTATTGGAAGCCATGGCTTCGCGCTGAGCCCTGCGAGGGATACTTGGAGCCCAGCGCGTCTCTCTCTGGAATCAGAGAACTGTAGAGTTGGAAAGGGACCCCAAGGCTCATCTAGGGAAGGCCTTCCTTTTCCCCTCCTCTTCCCAACCCTCCTCCCTCAAACCTTGGGAGTTTGGTAGAGCAGGGGAGGCTTAACATTTGTGGGCTGCATTGCCCCATGCTCAAGCCTCCAAGGGCCACACGTCAAAGCAGCTGAGCCCAAAGTGTAAAAGTGTGTGTGACCAGCTTTAAACAAAGACACACACACAAATGAATTGAAGCCAAGCAATGCTGGAGGGTCCCCAAACACCTTTTGGCATCGCAGGGAACCAGTGAGAGCAGTCCGTCCAAAAATTACTTTTAAAAAATAATAATCGTATTTTTATGTTGTGGAGGCACAAAAATATCTTGGGGAACATATAGAACTAGCCAAACCTTTAAAAACTCAATGAAATGTAAACTAAAAAAGAAAGTTACATTGGGGGCGCAAAAATCCTTTCCCTTTTGATATTCTTTTGTTAGGATCACTTTCTCTCACCCCCCAGTATCCTGTCACCATCTTCTGTGCAGCTGCTGCTTTGGAGGACTAGAGAGGAAAGTGGGGTGGGGGTGGGAACTGAGTCGCTTCTTCTCCTAATTCTTGAAGTTAAGGTTTGCCCCATACACCTGTGAGAACAGGATGCTGTACTAGATGGGCCATTGGCCTGATCCAGCAGCCTCCTATTCTTCACCGTCTTCACTTTTAATTTACAGACAAGCCAACTTGGCTGTGCCAAAGAGTGTATCTACCTGACCTCCTCCCGTTTTAGGTGAGACGGTGGACATTTCCCTGGATGTGTACGTCAGCAAGGAAGAGAAGATTGAGGCTATCTTTGTCCTTCACCTTGACCCTGGCAAGGACTATTTCCTCACCATCGGTGGGAGCTACCTACCAAGCTGCTTCGGGACCTCCTTGGAAGCCTTGTGCTGGATGTCTACCCTTCCCACTCTGCTTGCCTGCTTGGAAAACAGCTGCTCTTCCACTCAGCAATGTGGGGCTGGGGGTCCTCCGCTGCATTCAGCTTCAGCTTCTGTAGCTGTGCATCCGCTTCCTGTGTGCTGTTCATGCCCTTTGTTTGCCTTGACTGAGTCATCCCAGGTTCTGGTCCTCCCACCTGCCCTTTCGCAGGGCCACTGATACTGTTCAGCCAACGGGCTGTTTCTTTCTCTTCTCAGGGCCTGTGCCACTAACACCCTTGGTTGTCTTTTGCTCTTGCCTTCCTCCTCTGATCTCAGGGAGAAGACGGCTTCCTAGAAAAGGTAACAGTTGGTTTGCTATCCTCTAGATGTTCTTGTAGCGGGCTCAAAGCAGGTTTACACGGGGGTTGCGTTCCGAGGTACCGTGCGTTTAAATGAAATTGCGTATATTGGGGACAGCATTGGAAAAGCCTGCAAACACCCTCTAAACTTCCGGAAGCTCTTTTGAAAGGCCTTTTGGTTTTTTTTTTCCATCATTCTTTTTATTGATTGTTTCCATAAAAGAGAACAGAAACTGACACACAAGTAAAAAGAAAAATACACAAGAAAGAAAAGAAAAAATGGAATACACACAAAAGAAAAAGTAAATAATAAACAAAGTTGTTACTTTCATATCAACCATATAACATAACCATCTCTATCGGGACTTCCTTCAGCTTGTCCATAAATCATTCGAAGCAATAAATAAGATTATACGTTTCATTGCTTATATTGTCATTGTACCTGTTCCTGTTTCCTATTTGCTTTGCACAATAACTCTTAGTCTTTCACAGTGCATCTCTAAATCCCGTTAGCGTTATTTGTCCTTCACTAATACATTCCAGATAATCTGCATACTTTCCCCAATCCTTGATGAACACTTGGTCTCTTATGTATCTAACTTTTCCTGTTAATTTATCCAACTCTGCGTAGTCCGACAGCTTAGATCTCCACTCCTCCACCGTTGGGATTTCCTGCTGTTTCCACTTCTGTTTTTTTTTATAATATTTTTTATTAAGTTTATGAAATACAGAAAAAAAGAATAGAAGACAGATATAAGAAATAAAATAGAAAAGTTACAAATTTCCATGTTCTTTTTTTCCATCAAGTCTAGTGGACTTCCCCGCATCCTCCAAACCCTGCATTCTCTGTGGTACAGAACATCAGCAATTTGTTAACTTGTTTCAATACTTATTGTATCCTTCATTTTATCATGTTACCTAATTTCAAAGATGTTATAACCCAAATCTTATACATTTTCGTTTAAACACAATAAAGTTATTTCATTATTCTACCTCTGACTTCTTGTGCCTTAATTTCCATTTCATTAATTTACCATTGCTGAAGCTAGAGTTTCCTAAAGGGTGCATTTTTTAACATTCGTACAGCTTATAATGTTTTTTCAAATAGTCCTTAAATTTTTTCCAGTCCTCCTCAATTGTTTCTTCTCCCAAGTCTCGGATTCTGCAAGTCATTTCGGCCAGTTCCATGTAGTCCATCAACTGCGTGTGCCATTCCTCCAGCGTGGGTAGATCTTGTGTCTTCCAATGCTTTGCAATCAGGATCCTTGCTGCTGTAGTGGCATACATAAAAAAAGTTCTATCTTTCTTAAACACTCTCTGGTCCACCATGCCCAGAAGAAAGGCCTCCGGTTTCTTAGGTAAGGTAAATCTAAATACCTTTTTTAGTTCATTATGAATCATCTCCCAAAAGGCCTTCACTTTCGGGCAGGTCCACCAGAGGTGAAAGAATGTCCCTTCCGCCTCTTTACATTTCCAACATTTATTGTCAGACAGGTGATATATCTTAGCAAGCTTGACTGGGGTCATGTACCACCGGTATATCATTTTCATAATGTTTTCCTTCAAGGCACTACATGCCGTAAATTTCATTCCGGTGTTCCATAACCTTTCCCAGTCTTCAAACATAATGTTATGCCCCAAATCCTGCGCCCATTTTATCATGGCGGATTTGACTGTCTCATCCTGAGTATTCCATTTAAGCAGCAAATTATACATTCTCGAAAGTAGTTTATTTTTTGGCTCTAACAGTTCTGTCTCTAGTTTCGATTTTTCCACCTGGAATCCAACCTCCTTGTCCACTTTAAAAACCTCCTGAATTTGTGCATAGTGCAACCAATCTCGCACCTTGTTTTTTAGTTTTTCCAAGCTCTGCAACCTACAATTGTCTCCAATTTTTTCAATTATTTCCCCATATTTAGGCCAATTGGCCTCCATGTTAAGTCTCTTACGTGCCTTGGCCTCCACCGGTGAGAGCCACCTCGGAGTCTTACTCTCCAATAAGTCTTTATATTTTGTCCAGACCATCAAAATTGCTCTTCTGACAATGTGGTTTTTAAACAATTTGTGCACTTTAACCTTGTCATACCACAAATATGCATGCCACCCAAAAGCATTGTCGAACCCTTCCAGATCTAGGACATCAGTGTTTTCCAGTAAGATCCAATCTTTCAACCAGCAGAAGGCTGCAGATTCGTAATATAACCTCAAGTCTGGCAGGGCAAATCCCCGTCTTTCTTTCGCATCAGTTAATATTTTAAACTTTATTCGGGGCTTTTTGCCCTGCCAAACAAACTTGGAAATATCCTTCTGCCACTTTCCAAAACATTCCACCTTGTCCACGATCTGTAGGGCCTGAAACAAAAATAACATTTTCGGCAATACATTCATCTTTATGGCTGCTATTCAGCCCAACAAGGAAAGTTTCAATCTTGACCATGTTTCCAAATCTCTTTTGATTTCTGACCAACATTTCTCGTAATTATCTTTAAACAAATTCAAATTTTTGGAGGTCAGATACACCCCTAGGTATTTTACTTTTTTAACCACATTTAGTTCTGTTTCTTTCAGGAACTCATCTGTTTCTGTAGTTGTCAAATTTTTTGCTAGAACCTTAGTTTTTTGCTTGTTCAGCTTAAATCCCGCCACCCGACCAAAGTCAGAAATTAATTCTAACACTCTTTTAGTACTAGAGACTGGCTCCTGTAATGTTAATACCAGGTCATCTGCAAATGCTTTCAATTTATATTGTTTCACTCCGACCTCAATTCCCTGTACCAACCGGTCCTTTCTAATCATGTTCAATAGCACCTCCAGAACTGAAATAAACAGTAGGGGGGATAGAGGGCACCCCTGCCGTGTCCCTTTTTCAATTTTAAACTCCTCTGTCACCACATTGTTTACTATCAATTTAGCTTTTTGTTCTGAATATATTGCTTCTATTCCATTTTCAAACCCCCGCCCCACTCCCATCCCTTCCAAGTTTTTCTTCATAAACATCCAAGAGATATTGTCAAAGGCTTTCTCCGCATCAATAAAAATTAAAACCGCTCTAGTGTTAAGATTTGTTTGTAGAAGTTCCAAAATGTCAATGATGTTTCTTGTGTTATCAAACAAATGCCTACCAGGGAGAAAGCCAGCCTGGTCCTTATGGATCACTTCATTAAGCACTTTTTTAAACCTACTTGCCAAAATGTCCGCAAAAATTTTGTAATCCACATTTAGGAGTGAGATGGGGCGGTAGTTCTTAAGCTGGGTCTTTTCAGTTTCTAGTTTAGGTATCAATGTGATGAAAGCTTCTTTCCACGTTTCCGGTGCCTTCCTCCCCTCCATAATCTGGTTACAGACCTCCAACAGAGGTTGTATCAAATAGTCCTTCAAAACCTTATAATATTTGGAGGTAAGTTCATCAGGGCCTGGAGATTTGCCTAATTGAAGGTTCTGAATGGCACTTTCAATTTCTTGCTGTGTGATGTTGCTATTCAGGGTTGTTCTCATTTCCAGAGGTATTTTCTGTAATCCGTTAGTTTTAAGAAATTGGTCCACCTCCGAATCTTTCTGTGGCCCCCTGCTGTTTCCACTTCTGGGCTAGTACTACCCTTGCTGCTGTAACCGCATAGTATACTAGTCTACAATCTTCCTTTTTTATCTCTTGTCCTAATATCCCTAGTAGGAAAATTTCTGGTTTCTTTATGAACGTATACTTTAATATCTTCTTTAATTCAATGTATATTTTCTCCCAAAACTGTTTCACCCTTCCACACTCCCACCACATATGGTAGAAGGAGCCCTCTATGTCTTTACATCTCCAGCACTTGTTATCCACCTTATACATTTTCGATAATTTCCGGTGTGCCGCGATCTCAGCGCAAGCAGAGTTCTCACCGGGAGGGGAGGACTCGAGCTATTTTGAAGGATAGGGGCAACTCCAGGGCGCGGAGACCCCCCAAAACTCTTCTGAAGGGTGTTCAGGGAGTCCAGCCCCCGGCACGACCAAAGAAAAGACCAACCCGGCTGCCAGGTAGCCTCGGGGGAGGCGAAGAGAGTGGCGGAGAGGTCTAGCGGGTCGAGGGGAACCATTACTTGCCTTCAGATAGCGAAGCCCTGCGCTTGCAGGGAAAGCGGTACGCTTTCAGAATAAAGGACTCCGATACTGGCAACTTTGCGGCTAAAGAACAAAAAGAACAAGGGAGTCTCGGAGTAACAGAGAGAGGTAAACGGAGTTCAGCAGATAGCCGAAATCAGCTCAGACGCGGTGAGAAGCCAGTGCGGGAGAGAGAGAGTGAGTCGCCTTAGCGGTTACGCGGTTCCCTTTCAAGTATCTTCCCCCCCAGAAAAAACAAATCTAAAAGAAGGAACGCGACGTTGGGAGGAGGAGGGAAGAGGGAAGAGGAAGGGGCTAGAGACAAAGTATCAGGACTTGGCGTCCTCGGTGAACCGGAGGCTGCGAAGAGGAGAAGGGGCGTTTCTCTATCTCAGCGTTAGAACTCGAGAGTAATAAACCCGGAAGAGAAAGCCCCGCCGCCATTTGAGAACTTGTGCGTGGGGTTTGTGAAAAGTAAAAAGAGGACAGTGATTTACATTTATATTGGGACTTATATGTACATGATCTTTATCTTCTCTTCTTTGGTTGGAGATTGGGACCTGAAAATGCGGGGTCCTTTAAACTCTTAGGAACACCTTAAGAATTAGCGTTAGTGTATACAGATTTGGCGACCTCTGACGACAAGATGGAGCCCGTGTGATCTGTGACTGGTCCTCGCTCCCTCTGTTTTCTCTCCTTCCCATCCCTCTTCCACTCATTATTTTGTTCCACCTCTCCTCTATTAAGCCCCCCGTATGCCTACTTAGCAACATGGATTAGCCTGTTTAGAGGTGGGAAGAACCCCTGATATTGGAGCACCCCGCTTTGAAGAAAGAGGACTATGTAGTAAGAACCTGATACTGACTTTGCAGTAAGAACTGGATATCGACCTATTATATTGATATTGACTTTTTTACACTGACTTTTGCAAAGTATATATACATAAGGAATTTATAATTTTGACCAGTAATACTAACGAAAGAAAGTGGACATAAGGAAATAGCGGGAGATACAAAGGAAAGACAATTTCGGGGGGAAAGAAACTACTGGGGATAGGGGGAGACATAAGTGTATAAGATGTCACATACAGGGAAGAAAGGAACGAATGGAGGGACCCCTGGGGACAGGAGGGGCTCCAAACAAGAGGTAGATTTTAAGTCAGACATTTTGAAGATGTTTGCGGAGATCAAACAAAGCCAAGTCAACGTAGAACATAAGTTAGAGCAGGTGGATAATAGGATTGGGAAAATGGACAAAAAAATGGAGGAAACTGTTAATGAACTTAAGGGCCAAATAAAAGAAATATTTAGGAGAACGCAGCTCACAGAGGAAGGATTAAAGAAGACAAGGGTGGAGTTAAAGGATATTAAGAGGGATAAGGAAAAGATCAAAGCAGAAGTGATGGACTTAAATAAGGCACAGGAAGAGATGAAAGACATTATAGCGATGAATGAACTGAGGCAGAGGGAGGTGAATCTGAGGCTTAGAGCTGTACCAGAGATACAAAATGAAAATATTAAAGAGAGATTGACGATGGAGCTAGCGGAATGGCTGGGTTTACCAGCGGAGGAAATGGCCAATAATATACAGAACGCATTTAGAATGCGCGTTAACACAACAAGAGTAAGGAGACTCACAGGCGACTGTCTGATTACATTTAAAGATAAAGAAATGAGAGACAGGATTCTCCAAAGGAATAGAGAAAAGAGATTGAATATAGATGGGAACTATATAATCATTTTTAAAGATATCCCAATCAGATTACTCAAACGAAGAGATTCTTATAAATCTTTGGCGCAGACATTGAAGAAAAATAAGATCGAGTTTAGATGGGAATTCCCGGAAGGGATATCATTTATGTATAGAGGTAAGAGACACAAGCTGTCAAATCAAGAAGAAACCGGGAAATTTCTGAGGAAATATAAGGAGCTAAAAGCGGAGGCGTATGGAATGGGAGGTGCAGAGGGGGTCCCACCAGGAGAACCAAGAGTAGGGGAGGAGGAAGAGGAAGGAGGAAGCAGATTGGGAGAAGAGGTAGAGGAAGAAGCGGAAGACTCAGAGAACATATAAAGAAAGGGAGAACGTAAAGAATACTTAAGTGAAAGTCAAGCACTATGGGATTAAAAATTTGGAACTGGAATATTAATGGGATGAATGAAAAAAAGAGAAATAAAATTGAGCAATATCTGAAAAAGAAAAATTTGGACATTATCTGTCTTCAGGAAACGCACGTAGCTAGAAGGCATAGAAAAGTGTTAATTAATAAAAGGTTGGGAAATGAATTTGAATCCTCAGATAAGGTAAAGAAAAGAGGAGTGGTATTGTATATTAAAAACAAAATAGAAGCTAAAACAATATTTAAAGACGAAGAGGGGAGGATGATAGGGGTCAGCATTAACTGGCAAGGTGAAAAGTTGATGGTAGTGGGGGTCTATGCCCCAAATGGTAGTAAAACTGAATTCTTTATAAAATTAGAAGAGAAGCTAACGGAATACGTGGACCAAAAAATAATCCTAATGGGTGATATGAACGGGGTTGTTTCGTTAGAAGTGGATAGATTTAGAGAAGGAGTAAACAAAGAAGGAAAGTTACCAAAATCCTTCTTCTCCATGATAGAAAACTGTAATTTGGTGGACATTTGGCGTCTTAGACACCCACTTGATAAACAATTCACCTTTCATTCCGAGCCCAACCAATCGCTGTCACGCATAGATCAGATATGGGTCTCAAGTGAACTATGCCCAAGAGCCAAATTAATAGAAATAAGACCGAAAGTAATTTCAGATCATAGTCCAATAGAGTTGCAACTGGAAAGGTTAGAGATAAGAACCTTCAGATGGAGATTAAAAGACTATCTCCTAGACGACCAGAAAGTTGTGGAAAATGTATGGAAAAAACTGATAGATTACTTTGCGGATAATTGTGATAAAGGAACAAAGGATAGTGTAGTCTGGGACGCAAGCAAGGCAGTAATAAGAGGGTTTTTTATCCAACAGAATGTAATTAAAAACAGGAATAGAGAGAAAAACAAAGAGGAAATTTTAAAACAGATAATGGTAAACGAACAAAAACTATCTCAAAAACCTAATTGCCAAAAAGCGAAGGAAAGAATAAAAATTTTACAAGCCCAGTTTGCTACAATAATAAACAGAGAGGTGGAGTGGAACATCAAAAAATTAAGACAAAAAAACTTTGAATTTGCGAACAAATCAGGCAAATGGCTTGCCTGGCAAATCAAAAAAAGGAAGGAGCAAGGTACAATCAATAAAATAACAGGGGGGGGGGGGAGAAAGAACTGACCCCAAAGGAATCAGGAGCGAGTTCCTCAATTATTATAGGAGTCTGTATAAGGATCAAGAGAGAGTTGGTCTAAGGAGGATAGAGAGATTCTTGAAGGATAAAAGGGTGCAAAAAATCTCAATAGAGGAAAAGCAACGATTGAATATACCAATCAGAAATGAGGAAATAGAGGAGGCAATTAAAGATCTAAAGAGGGGTAAAGCACCAGGCCCTGATGGATTCACTGCTGGTTATTATAAAGAGATGAAATCTATTTTGGTGAGACCCTTGAAAGAGACTATGAATAACATCTTAAAGAAAGGAGAAATCCCAGAGACTTGGAAAGAGGCATATATTACGTTTATCCCCAAACAGGACGCAGATCCAACTCAAGTTAAAAATTATAGACCAATCTCACTGCTAAATACAGATTATAAGATATTTGCAGGAATTCTGGCAAGAAGGTTGAAGAATCTGTTATCAGAAATTATTCACAAGGACCAGGCGGGATTTCTGCCAGGTCGGCAGATGAGAGATAACACAAGAAATATAATTAATATGCTAGAATACCTATCTGTTAGGACTGACAAACAAGTTATAATGATGTTTGTAGATGCCGAGAAGGCATTCGACAATGTGATATGGAACTTTATGTTGAAAAACTTAGAACACATGGATGTGGGTAACGATTTCTTCAATGGGGTAAAAGCAATATATACAGAGCAGAAGGCCAAACTGATTATAAATAGTACGGTGACGGAAGAGATAAAGATACAGAAGGGAACAAGGCAGGGTTGTCCGCTCTCTCCGTTACTATTCATAACTGTGCTAGAAGTCCTTTTGAATTCAATAAGACAAAACGGGAATATAAAAGGAGTGTCATTAGGACAGAACGTATATAAGACCAAAGCCTTCGCCGATGACTTAGTAATAATGACAGAAGAACCAGTAACTGCAATAGGAGAAATACTAAAGGAAATAGAACAATTCGGAGAAGTGGCAGGCTTTAAATTAAATAAGACAAAAACAAAAATGATAGGTAAAAATGTGGACCCAAAGACAATAGAAACAATCCAACAACAATCGCAGATAGAGATGGTCAAAAAAGTCAAATATCTCGGCATCTGGTTAACACCCAAAAACATAGACCTATTTAAAAACAACTATGAGCCGATGTGGAGGGAAATAAGGAAAGATCTAGAAAAATGGGGAGGGCTAAAACTGTCATTTTGGGGAAGGATTAATATAATTAAGATGAATGTCCTATCAAGGTTGATGTTTCTATTCCAGACCATTCCTATAATTAAGGGGAGCCGAATCTTTAAAGAATGGCAAAGGATAGTCTCAAGATTTATATGGCAGGGCAAAAAACCCAGAATCCAGTTTAAACTACTGACAGATGTAAAGGAAAGGGGGGGGCTTTGCCCTGCCAGATCTGAAACTGTATTATGAGGCATCATGCCTATGTTGGATAAAAGAATGGGTAAAGTTAGTGAATACGGAGCTACTCGATTTGGAGGGCTTCGATAATAGATTCGGCTGGCACGCTTATTTATGGAAGAACAAAAGGAAAGCACATAAGGGGTTTGAAAATCACATTTTTAGAGGGCCGCTAATTGAAGTGTGGGAAAGATATAAAAAATTGTTAGAGCCGAAAACACCACATTGGCTATCACCTCTCGAAGTAATGAGTACAAAGACTATTAATATGAGAAGTAATTGGGCAATATATAACCAGCTACTAACCAAGGTTGATGGGAAATGGAAGCTAAAACCGTATGAGCAAATAAAGGAACATGTTTATGACTGGCTACATCATTATCAGGTGAATCAGATGTTTAGCAAAGATATTAAAGAAAGAGGCTACGCAGATAAAGATTCTAAATTTCAGATGGAGATAATAAATAATAAAGTGAAAATCATATCTAAAATGTATAGGATGTTGTTAGACTGGAATTTAGGTGATGAGGAAATCAAATCAGTGATGATCCGCTGGGCAAGGGATATAGGCCATAGTATACAATTTGAGGATTGGGAAAAACTTTGGAAGGACGGGTTAAACTTTACGGCGTGTATTACGATAAAGGAAAACGTCATGAAGATGTTTTATAGGTGGTACTTGACACCCATGAAATTATCGAAATTATTGAAAGGCCTTTTGAAAACCAGCAGCCTCCCTGCAAAACTCCTTGCTCCAACTCTCCACAGGTCTGAAAGGTCGGTGCCAAAGCTCCTGGGAGGGAGTCGAGCTGCTGTTTCCATGCCACTTTGCCGCTTTTGTGCTCTTGGGGGGGGGGACATTTTTGCCCCTTCCAGTGCCCCTTCCAGCTCTGCGGCAGTGTGCATGTGCCTCGAAGGCACGTAAATGGAGTTGCCCTTGTCAACGATCAGCAGCTGCTCCATGCAGTGGCAGCTGGTCCCTTAGGGCAAACCAGGCACTACCCCACCAACCGGACTTTCCTCTCAGGCAACCCGCACCTGCCTGCCTTCGGACTCAAATCCAGTCCAGGTGGTGGCTCTAGCTCTCTGCTTTGGTCTCTCCCCTAGTCTCAACGTGGCCCTTGTAGAACTCGGCAGAGGAGAACGGAGACGAAACCAGAATTTGCCATCGCTGCTTGACTCTGGGTCCGCTTGCGATTGGCAGCACGGGAGGCAGAAAGCCCAGCCTCATGATGCAGGCGCCAGCCCCCTCTGGCCCCAAGAGCCAGTTTTCTCCTTGTCTCTGTGCTCAGCAACTGCTGCACAGGCTGTGCCACTCTGGCTTACTCTCACCACCTGAGCACTGGCATTTGGGAAGCGGTAGTGGCTGCTTTGGGGTGGCTCAGGGAAATGTCACTCCTCTCGAAATCAGATCGACTTGGGTGTATTATCCTAGCCACAAGGAGACCGTGGTGACTGTCAATTTGGACAGCTGTAGACATTTAGAATCATGGAGGATATGTTGATCAGTGGCTACCGGTCAGGGCTATTTCTTGCCACTATTATCACAAACCACATGCTTTTGATTACCAGTTTCTGGGGAACATGATGGACAGAGTGCTCTTGTCCCCGTGTCCCTATGGACTCCCAAGGGCATGTGGTTGGCCATTGTGGGAACAGAATGCTGATCTAACCCAGCAAGGCTCCGGTGTTCTTTAGCATGCACCAGCTACTCTTGCACTAAGACTCTGATACAGCATGTGTCATTCCCCACACCAATACACTCTCTCTCTCTCTCTCTCTCCTCTCTCTCTCTCTCTCTCTCTCTCTCTCTCTCTCTCTCTCGACAGAGGCGGGGAGTATTGGCGGGGGGGGGAGGGGGGATGAACTGGGTCCTAATCAACAGCAGCCCTGGGGATGAGGGGATCAAATTCTCCATCCTTGCCAACTCCTTTTAGTGATGGGCTGCTTGCCACTGCTGTGCTCCTAAAGCTCTCTTGCTCCCCCCTCCTCTCTTTCTCTTTCTCTTTCTCTTTCTCTTGAATGTGGTAGCTTGAGATAGAACTAACCACCCTGAACATTCCTGGAGAGGAAGATGGGAAGGAGGCCGGAGGCATGGTTCACCAGCTGCTGTGTGCTGCATTGCCCAGACAAAGTCGTGGGCTGGGGCTCCAGCTGTTGCTCACTTTCTACCCCTGCCTCTGCAACGTGCTCTAGACAAGGGGTGGTGAACATGTGACCCCATCATCTCATCATGCTGGCTGGGGCTGCAGCCCATCAACCTATGAAGGCCCATCCATGTTCTGTTGCTGTTTTTGTTACTTATTTCCTGCCCTTCACCCTAAGGTCCCAGGGCAGGTTCCAACAATTTAAATAAAATGTTAGCCAAACCTCATGTCCACAGCTGCATATTCAGTAAGCTTTTGGGTGAGCTGCACATCCGGAGTGGGAGGATTACTAGCTGCATATTAATAGGGGGAGGGGGAGCTTGGATTTGGGGTGCGAGCAATTAGTTTTTTGTTTTCCCACTTGAGATGCTTGCTGTGGCTAGGGCCGGGCAATACGTCAATATAGATATATTTTCAAATCAGCTTGAAGTCTAGATAGTGAGACTGGTTTCATAATTTCTGACCTGGCAATATATTGCGAATCATGATGTGTGTGTGTGTACTATGCAAAAAACACCATGTGGGGGGAAACTGTGAAGCCAGACAATGCTTCTTTAGATTCCTGCAGCCCCTGTGGACTCTGCCGGTTCAGCTTAACCCTGCCCTCCTGCAGGGGGCAGCCGAAATCACAATGCGGGGGAAACCGTGAAGCCAGCCAATGCCTCTACATAGCTCCATCTTATTTCAGACATCGTGATATATTGGTGTATTGCAATGTTTAGCTAGTGATATATCACCGTGTTGAAAGCCAGCTATCGCCCAGCCCTAGTTGTGGCCTCAGAGGGCAAGACTTGTCCACCCACCTGGAGCAAGGAAAGAATGCATACAGGCACACATTCTGTCAGGCTCTCATGCCAGTCCCCCTTGTCATTGGACCTCCAGGAGAAGCAATTTCTGGATATCGTACCCCAGGATGGTGATGACTCCACTGAGCGGCCAAGGAGATCTGGCTTTTGGTGGACCACCTCTTCAAGAATGCCTGCCACCAGGTGAGCTGAGGGGGACGGTACCATTGAAAGGATGGGTGTGGGCTGGAATCCAGTACCAGTTTTGGGGTGTGCAGGTTCCAAACGTCCCAAGTGATTTATATCTTAGCTACCGACTCGCTCTTACAAGCTCCTGCTGTGAGTATAGTGGCACCTTGGTGGAGCGCAGCGGGTGGGACTGAGGAGATTTCACCCCTCCCATATCCAAGAATCTCCTGATGATCTCCTGATGATCTCTGCTGACTCTCCAGAGAGGAGGAGGCGTGTCCTGCTATCTACTTATTCTGCCTAAGCACCACATCAAAGTGTGTGTGTGTGAGAGAGTCAGTCAGTCAGTGTATCGGAGAGGGAGAGAGTGTCTAGAGATAAGGTTGCTGCTAAGAGCAGCTTCAGACTCTCAGTGTAGCATTGATTTATGCTTAGAATATTCAGCTCTGTATATAGTTTGGTATCATAGTTGTAGTTACAGAATAAAAGGAAGATATTCTACAGAGCTGCTCTCCGAGTGGTTTATACTCTGCAAGACTCTGCAAAACTCTGCTGCGCAACGACTGTATTATTGAGACAGTGAATCCGGTGCTCTCAGCTCTAAGCTGTGAGTCCACAGCACTGTGACCTGTTCCTGTGAGAAAGGTGGTCTCTGGCAGTGCTACCCAGCTCGCCTAGCCCAGTCGGGGTTGAGGTGCATGAGTCCAGTTGGTGCACTGGCTCAAGGGCGATGCTGACATCGGTTATGGGCCCAGTCGTTGTTCCAGTCGTCTGACCTGACGTTGTTCCAGTCATCCCAGTCGTCCCATTCGTCCCAGTCGCCAGAGGTTTCTGTTGCTGATCGCCGGACGGCGGAACGGAGGCTGCATGCTGGACTGATTTGTGGTGCCCAGAAGCAGAGTTGTTTTGGAGCAGAGTGTTCAAGCTGCCGCTGTTGCTGTTGCTGCTGCTTGATTTATGGAGGTATGTTGCTGACTGCCAAAGAAAGAAGATAGCATCCCTGTTTGCCTGTTAATTGCGCTCTGAGTGGGAGAGAGAGTGGCTGAAAGAGTCAAGGCTTTATCTGTGTTGCACGAGGGAAGTGTCTTGCTCTAAGTAATAGCAGACATGGCCTGTGCACATTCTGGCCAGATGGCTCTGTCCTTTCCTCTCCTCATGCCTGAAACCTACGCAGTTTGGCAAGTAAAGATGAAAGCGCTTTTACAGAGGGAAAAGCTATTTCACACTATAGAAGATGACCCTCCCGATAAGGATGATGATGATTGGGCTGAGTGGCATGCTGCAGATATGAGAGCCCGAGGGACAATTGTTTTGAGTGTTTCAGACCACTTGCTGGTGAACTTAGAGGGTCACTTAGACTGCACGAGCTGTTTGGCATAAGTTGAGAGATATGCATCTGAGACAAAATGCTGGTTCCAGTGTGATTTTCTTCAAGAAGCTGTGCAGGCTGCAGTTGGAGAAAGGTGGTGATTTGCCTAGCCATCTATCTCAGTTAAAGCGTCTCAGACAGGACCTTGTTCAGCGAGACCTGGCTATTTCAGAGGCTGTGTTTGCAATGCTGATGATAAATAGCCTAGATGAGTCTTATGATGGAGTAGCTTCCCAGATTTCCACAATGCCTTCTGACCGGCTAACAGAAGATTATGTGTCTAGTGTGCTCTTGAATGAGTGGGATCGCAGACAGGCCGTTAGAGAAAGCCGGGACTGTGCTGTTAAAAATGTGCTTGAAAATGTGCCTGATATGGTTCAGGGTATGAAGTTGAAAGAATGTCCCTACCACATGAAATGTGTTTATTGTGCTGAGAGTAAGGCAAGGCAAGCTCCCAAAGGTACAAAGTCTGGGAGAGAGGCCAAGAAACCATATGAAGTCATTCATGCAGACTTAGTGAGGCCTCTAGCGCTCTCTAGAGGCAATTCAAGGTTTTTCATGGTTTTGATAGACTCCTATTCGAAGTATGTTTGGGTCTATATGCTGCAGAAAAAGTCTGAAGCCTTTACCAAGTTTCGCCAGTTTTGTAAATGGCTCAGGAATGTACATAATGAGAATGTACGTTGTATTTTCACAGACGGGGTGGAGAGTTTTGTTCAGAAGAGTTTGAGGCTTTTCTTTCTGAACAGGGCATTGAGCATAGGACGGCCACGCCCAGATCACCCTGGCAGAATGGTTTATGTGAGAGAATAACCCAGACCCTGCAGCAAGGAATCAGAACACTGTTAAATGATTCGGGGCTGCCCAATCCCTTTTGGGCCGAGGCTCTTTCGTTTTTCTGTCAGGTGTATAACAGGAGGTACCAGTCTGCAGTAAATTGCACCCCGTATGAGATGCTTCACGGAAGGAAGCCATGTGTAAAGCATTTTAAAATTTTGGGGTCAGAGGTTTGGGTGCACACCTCGCAGGGTGACAAACTGAGCAAGCGTGGAGAACATGGTGTTTTCCTAGGATATGAGAAAGGGTCTTATCGTGTCCTGATCACAGACACAAAAACCATAAGGCTGACCAGGAGTATTGAGGGCAATCCACAATGGGACAGAGTTGGCATTTTTCAGTGCCATCCCATTTGTGATGATGGTGCAAAAGGGGCAAAGACAGTTAAGAGGGAGGCAAGTGTTGTTGTTGGTGATAATCCTGATGCCAATGTAGTTCCGGATGGTGGCACAGATTATCAGAGCCCAAAAGCCTCAGGTGAGTCTGACGCTGATTCAGACTTAGCAGCTTCATATACTTTAGCTCCCCATTCTCCCAAAGAGGAGGAAGCACCAGAACAAGAGGATCAGAGAGTTTTGCGCAGGTCCGAGAGAACAACCAAGGGTGTACCACCGAAAAGGTTTTCTGAAGAGTTTGCAAAGGCTGCGGTCACAAGCAACTCTGGTGAGGTTTTTAAACCTAGCATGAAGTGTGTAATAGCACAAAACGCTGCATTTATTTCCTTACCTGATATTAGAAGGAGGAAGTGTGTGATTAATTATAAAATGGTTTGTTCAAATCTGCCTAATTAGTAATGTAAATTTGCATCTGAGAAAAAGAAATGTGTATGAAGATTTTTCTAGAAGCTGCTTATTCATTTGTATTGTCACAATGTGTATTTTGTGTAAACTGCAGATTGAGATTTATGTTTTAACTCTTTCCTAATGGACACAGAGTGGTTACAGTGATTGTTTAATGGTATTGTTAAAGTGTCTTAGATAAAGGGGGAGAAAGATACCTGAATATGTAAACCAAGGTTGTAAGCAGAGAACAACTTTTGGAGTGTGTGTGCAAATTGCAGTTATGTTAAAGATTCTTGAATGGTCGGATGAAAAGGGGGAGGATGAGGAGATTTCACCCCTCCCATATCCAAGAATCTCCTGATGATCTCCTGATGATCTCTGCTGACTCTCCAGAGAGGAGGAGGCATGTCCTGCTATCTACTTATTCTGCCTAAGCACCACATCAAAGTGTGTGTGTGTGAGAGAGTCAGTCAGTCAGTGTATCGGAGAGGGAGAGAGTGTCTAGAGATAAGGTTGCTGCTAAGAGCAGCTTCAGACTCTCAGTGTAGCATTGATTTATGCTTAGAATATTCAGCTCTGTATATAGTTTGGTATCATAGTTGTAGTTACAGAATAAAAGGAAGATATTCTACAGAGCTGCTCTCCGAGTGGTTTATACTCTGCAAGACTCTGCAAAACTCTGCTGCGCAACGACTGTATTATTGAGACAGTGAATCCGGTGCTCTCAGCTCTAAGCTGTGAGTCCACAGCACTGTGACCTGTTCCTGTGAGAAAGGTGGTCTCTGGCAGTGCTACCCAGCTCGCCTAGCCCAGTCGGGGTTGAGGTGCATGAGTCCAGTTGGTGCACTGGCTCAAGGGCGATGCTGACAGGGACATCCAGCATACGGTCTTCCTTAGAGCGGCTCAGAAGATCCCAAGTGTTCCCAACCATTGTCTGTCTATCCCTAGCAAAGCGGCTCTCTGAGACTCGCCACTAGAAGACGCGGGGAATGATTTCACTCTCCCATTGCCCCAAATCAGGAGAAGGGTAGTAGGAATGCTACTGTGGAAAGCAGGCGGGATACAATTCTCAGCCCTTGTGCCAGCTCTCTTGGTGAGGGGCCTCTCTCCATTGTGG
The DNA here is from genome assembly GCF_964106915.1 of Podarcis gaigeae. Classification (NCBI taxonomy): domain Eukaryota; kingdom Metazoa; phylum Chordata; class Lepidosauria; order Squamata; family Lacertidae; genus Podarcis; species Podarcis gaigeae. The sequence goes on from NC_139695.1 coordinate 29,313,650, forward strand.
CATTCCTCGACCTCACGTTATGCACCCCAGGGCTGGATTGTTCTTCATGCTATCCAGGATGTACCTCATCCCATTTGGAATGGCCCTTGAGAAAGGATGGTCTGCCTATAGTCAGCAGCTTACCACCTTGTTGTTTGTTAAAAACTTGAATAAAAAGCATGCTTAAAATAAAACAGGAAAGATGAAATTTTGCTGGCTTCTTGAGAAATGAATAATGCCTCATTATTTGTATCTGCTTTTAAATGTTGTTTCTCTTCTCTTTGTAATGAGTTTTACTGGGTCTGGGGTCATTTTAAGTTGCTTACCTTCACTAAAATATATAAATCTACTCGACTGGAAACTTTTATTATCCAAATTCAAACCCACTTTTCTTTCTCGGAATGTCCTCCATGGAAATGAGATGAGCAACTGGATAGCAAAATTCCTGGAGTGGGGAGGAGGGTTCAGTGTTCTAATAGATTAGATATGGACAGTCCTTCAGTACAGCAAAACTTGACACTTTGAAACCTTTGAGTCCTTTCCAAAAGGACTTCACCCACTATTTAGGGGGGAAGTATGTCAGAACTGACCTTCTGCAGTACTGATTCCACATTCTTGGACTCCTAATCTTACACGTAAATTAGAGCTGGAACCATCTCAGGCCCTATGCCTCTTGAAATGACCATGACCTATTGAGCAAAACCACAGACTCCACCTCTCTGGTGACTAAACCCCACTTGCTTTTACAAAATAAATTAACAAGAGAGGAAAATCATGGAAGAAATAAAATGGCTTTTGAAATTAACAAAGGCGATTCCTTTTATCCACATGTATTACGGGACATGTTCAAAGCGCCCCTCAGGAGAAATTCTGTAAGCAAAGGTAGCAGGCTTTGAAAAGCTTATGCAGATACACAAGGACACATTGCTAAAAGAAAGAAAGGGATTTGGAGGGACCATGAGTGAACAGGTAGTACCAGAATGTACAGAATTGTACCTAGAAAAGGGTTACAACTGGACTACCTTTTTGTAAACAAAAACAACAACAACAACCCCCAAAATAAAACTCGGAAGCAGCAGGACTCCTTAGCAACTCTTCAAAAAACAAAACACAAAACTGCATATCCCTACCTAGTCACCAAATGTGAGGGGAAACGTAAACCAGCGTCTTACACTGCTTTAAATGATAGCCAGATTCTGCCATTTTTTACCACACCAGAAGTAAAAGCACGGGGCGTTGATAAGTTTTTGAAAAATCATGCACTTCATTTGTAGGCAAGGAGAAGCTTTCTGAAATGTACACACAATCTGTTGAAATGACCAAGCAGCGGACGAGATTCGGGGACAGTGGTGTGCCGCCTGGGGAAATGTTCCTTTCCATTCACCTTAAGCAAAGATGTGGTGACCTTGTGCATCCATAAATAACTTTCAGAAATGTATTTCATTACTTCCCAAAGCTTCTCACTGGGCCACCAAATGGCATTTCTTTCTATTTTGGATGGAACTGGGGAAGCAGCTTTAGAAGAAGGGGTTGCTGACATTCACTGGCCTGGAGAACACCTGATGCCAATATGATGGCAAATTGTGGGTGGTGCATTGATGGAGAAACTAAGGCAACAAATGGGGACATGACGCCACCGGTGTTCTAAAGATACATTTCATGTAAAGATTATGATGGGCTTCTTCAAATGCCCATAGCCTCTTACAAGCAGAGGGTTTAGATCAATTTTCTGTAAACCTCTGTCATAAATAGTTGTCACTGGAAATACGACCAAAACAATGCAATGCTGGACTCATCCCTCCCGTCAGCGTGCCTGGAAAGCACGGGTCCCAGTAGGTTCCGCCTTACTCTGCTCCTTTCTCTGTGAAAGCCTGCTCTTTAGCTTTCACATGGGAGCAAACCTCAACCCACCCCCTCCCAAAGAAACCTTTTTTATGAGCTCCCCTACTCTGCGTGTGCTTTCTTTGGCTCCTGTCTCAATGAGCAGAAATTGAGCACATGAATTTTCCAGCATCAGGAGTTTCCCCCAAGACAGTGTCGAGATCAGGCGTGTTTGTGTGGCTCCACGCTTGCAATTCTTGGGGCTTTGGCTAAGAGGAGTGCATGCACTTTCAGCAAGACATAGCTAGCTAGCTAGCTAGACAGTTTACCTCCCTTTGCTACAGTTTAAATTTCTGCATGCCATCTACTGTTGTGGAACAAGTCATCCCCATGATCCCTCTAGCCCAGTGTTCTCTAGGGCGGCCCACAGAAGCTCTCAAGGGTTTCAGACAAAACATTTGTTCACTTCAGCATATAGCAGTCCAAAGAAATGTATGCTCTAGAAGGTCACAGGCTCCCCCGTCTTTGGGGTAGAGCTTTGACGTCTGAGACTAGATCTGCAGGACTCATAAACATTTCACTCTGTAGAGATGAGTAGTCGGCACCGTCCGAGTATAGGAGGAGGGGGGTGGGGTGGAATACAGGGCTGAGAAATAGAAGAATGCGTTCAATCTCCTACACGAAGCCAGAGCCAATTATGAAGATTGACCAGTTGCTTATAGATCAAATGCATGGATCATGCAGCTGCAAAGAGGTCTACCCAGCCGCTCCCACAGGCAGCATGGAATTCTTCTGTGCAATTTACTGTGTTGTTGTTGTTGTTAAAGATGTAAGACAAGCCTATATTGCACTTCATTAAAAGTGCCAGGTCACTTCACAACAATCTACTGATGGACTCAGTAGAATCAGCAAAGGCCAGAGGTCAGCAACCTTTTTCAGCCGTGGGCTGGTCCACCGTCCCTCTCAGCATGTGGGGGGCTGGACTATATTTTGGAGAGAGAAAATGAACGAATTCCTATGCCCCACCAAGAACCCAGAGATGCATTTTAAATGAAAGGACACATTCTGCTCATGGAAAAACACATTGATTCCCGGACTGTCCGGCCCCCGGGCCTTCGCTTGCCTACCCCTGCTCAAGGCAATCACTTCCTGCACTTCACGTTAACGCAGAAGACGGCCCAGTTGTGCTCAGATGCTCAAAATTCCCTTTTCACCTTTGGAGGGTCTGTTTCAGTTGGCATCGGGACAGCTCACCTAGCAGTGCAGCTGCCTTTATTGCAGAGGCAGGAACTTTCCTTCCTTTCATATTCAGGATTTCTGTACTCACATAGAAATAATACAATGGTTTCTGCTGTTTGTTAAAAGTCATGAATGAACTCTCACAACTCGTTGATAAGGTAGCTTGCTTGTGTCTCGAGAAATCGTATAAGAGGAGCATTCATAGGAAGTTGCACTTGACAGAGTCAATCTAGCCTAGCACTGCCTACACTGACTGGCAGCAGCGCTGCAGGGTTTTCAGACAGGGGGCAGTCCAGGCCCTGTCTAGTGGAGATCCCGGACTGAACCTGGGATCTCCTGCATGCAAAGCAAGGCCTCCCTCAACTCGGGAGGCGGGAGTTCTCTACTGTATTTCAGCAAATGCTTTCACTTTATCATTTCATTTTCCTCTGTATATTTTGTGCACCTATTTTCCTGTATACTTTAGACAGAGAGGAGTAGCAATAGGGTTGGAGGCAAGGTTCAGAGTTAGTGTTGTGTGAGCATTTTAAAGCAGTTGAGTTTAAACAGGAGGGGATTTCAGCTGAAGAGATGGCCAGCATCGTGAATCTGTAAGTAGGATTTCTTCTGCTTCTTTTTTTTCATCTTCTGGGGCGAGGGCTTGGGGTCCCCCACACGGCCAGCATCCCCATGGAATTTAACCCCTTCCTGAACAGCTTAACTTCTCTTCCCACCCGCCTCCCCATTCTCCCTCCAATCTCATTGCAGCTCAGCTGGTTTGAGGGAGCTGCAGATAGCACCAAGGTTGCAGGCCCGATTCCCATAAGGTACAGCTGCATATTCCTGCATTGCGGGGGGTTGGACTAGATGATCCCCAGGGTACCTTCCATGATCATTATTTGGGGATGCTTTTTATTACATTCGTAGCCCACTTTTCATCCAAGCAGTTCAAGGTGGCATTGATGGCTTGCCTTTCCCCCTGTTTCTCCCCTCACAACAAACCTGTTAGGCAGGCTAGGATGAGAGTGACTGGACCCAACATCAAACAGTGCACTTCATGACTGAGTGGGGATTTGCACTCAGATCTCCCAGGTCCTCCTAGTCCAGAATTCTAGCCACTATACACCCCCCCTCTCTCTACCCCTTCTCCGTTTCTCAACTCTTCAGCCATCAACTGCAACAGACAGGCGTTCTGTCAGTCTTCCTGTCAGTCACTCTGACTCTAAGAGAGTTTTCATTGCATTCTTTGGCTCATCTATGCCTTGATGCTTTGACGACCTTCCTAGCAGCCCCCTTCCCTCTCCAGGCAGGGCTGCTGTCCTAAAAGCATTGTGCTGGAAATGCTTCCCTTATCTTTGCTTTGCTGGGGATGGGGGTGGGGGGAGTGTTGGAATCCCCCCCCCCATACACGAGATGCACCACTGTGTTCCTGTGGAGAGCCGTTTGGGGTCTGTGGGTGCATAAAAAAACAAAAAGAGCCCTATTGCGTGGCGAGTCCCCCCCCCCCCAGTGGAAATAAAGACACATGACACAATTATTTCAGGTTAATGGGCTAAATATGGCCACAACTTTATTGGTTACAGGTGATGAGTGGTATTGGCTTAGGCATTGGTCCTAACCGACTATCCGGCTTCAGCCCGTCCGCTTGAGGTCCGGGAAGGGTTAACCACCAGGAGGGGGAGTCCTGCTGATGCACATCAACTCGCAACCCCCCCCCCCCCGGGGTCACCACTCAGGGGCGTGCCTTAGGCCCTCACCTCCATAGGCTTCGGACAGGGCCACGCCCCCGGAATCCTTTCTCGGACTAGCCTTCAATATGCGGGGCAGGTGATGGCGCTTCCTCCCCTCTTCCATCTACAGAACAATACCAATACCAATGCCTAACCGCCAATACCCAGAAAGTTGTGACGATTTGCTACGAGGTAGGCGGCGATAAATAGGGCTGGTCACGCCCCCTGAGCCAGCCGATTGGCTGTCCAGGGGCTGACGCGGCCGGGGATTCCCTCAGTCGCCCGCAACTCCACCTCCTTTGTAGGCGGAAGTGGCTTTGCTGGATCAGAGGAAAAGCCCATCTAGCCCAAACTCACAAGCAGTAGCCCACTCCTGCTGCTTCTCCTCTAGCTGTTGGCTTCAGAGGTAGAGTGCCTCTGTTCCTGGAAGCTCTATATTGCTATGTTGAGTGATAGTAAGAGATGCTGTTGTTCTCCTCCAACGGAATCGTGGGTGACCCCAAGGCTCCACAGGCAGCAGTACCGCCTCAGGCAGAGTCCTTGGAGTTGAGGCTTTCGGGGTTCCGGGGTCATAAGGAGGCACTGGAACCCGAAGATCAAGTTCTCGGAGGGGTAGTTTGAGTCCGTGTACACATTTGTGGCCCCTCCTACCTCGATCTCGGTCCAATTCGGGCTCCTTGAGACTTTCCCGTTGCCATAAAGAAGGTAGGTCCCATTATAGCACTTCAGCCAGTAGTAGGGGTGATCAAGGGTGAGGGCAGCTGACCCAATGCATTGCAGGTTCTTGTTTCGAATAAAAAGTTCCCAGTATTCGTTATTGGTCAGTCGGGGTACTAGCGAGTGGCGCAGCAGGGTTCGGGACTCTGGAAGGCAGAAGTCAAAGTCCCCCATTCGGTCGGGGTTGGACTTTCCGCCGGTCTCGACCCTGTGGTAATCCAAGAATTGGTAGTCTGTTTGTAGTCCTGTACAATGGTCCGGCGGAAAAGCGGAGATCTCAGTCAGGGTGGTGAGGATAAGAAAGGTGGGGATCAGGTTCATGGTCAGCGGTCGTGAGAGGCTGAAGGAAGGGAAGAAGAGGCGAGCTGTCAAATGTGGGAACGGAGTGGTGAGCATAGAAGTCAATGGAGCTGTCAAAGGAACTGTCAAACTAGCTGTCAAACACGCTGTCAGGGAAGCGGGGAGGAAGGCAGTCTATGGAGCTGTCAAACGAGCTGTCAAACAAGCTGTTAAGAAGCAAGGATTAGAGCGCTCTACGGAGCTGTCAAACGAGCTGTTAGGAAGCGAGGATTAGAGCGGTCTACGGAGCTGTCAATGCAAGCTGTCAAACGAGCTGTCAAACCCGTTTAAAGCGTAATTGGATGGCGTCGGTGTCTGGGATGATTTCGGAGGTCCAGTTGGGTGATGTGGTTTCTGGTCTGGTCTGTTGGGCCCGATTCTGGCCCTGATCTGGTCCGGTCTGTTGAGCCCGATTCTGGCCCCGATCTGGTCCGGTCTGTTGAGCCCGATTCTGGCTCCGATCTGGTCCGGTCTGTTCCTCGTCATCGTCAATGTAGGAGGTCGCCGAAAGAGGTGGGGTTTCGAAGGTGTAATCCTCTCCGAGGCTCTCCTGCGTCTCCTGGGGTGGCGGTGCCGCCTTGCACCTCGTGTGATGTAGCCACGCGGTTTTCTCCCCCACTTTCACAGCAGTTGGTGAGGTCAGAAGTACTTGGTAGGGACCTTCCCAGGCAGGCTGGAGGGTTAGCTTCTGATAGACCTTGACCAGGACCCAGTCACCTGGATGGAAGGAGTGGGCTTGCACGTCAATGGGCAGGTTCTGTCCCTCGATAGCCGCGTACTGGTGGAGGCGCTGCAGCTGTTTCTGAAGCTGAATAATATAGTTAGTAAGTTCTGCTTCCCCCACCTCGAGTTCTGAGAGGGGGAATAAGGTGTTATAAACGGGAGGGGGTCTCCCGAATAGGAGTTCAAACGAGGACAGTTTCAAAGGTCCAGTTGGGGCACTCCGTATGTTATGGAGGACCAGTGGGAGTGCATTTACCCATTTCAGTCCAGTGAGCCTGCAAAGTTTTCCCAGTTGTGTTTTTATCTCTTGGTTCATACGTTCTACTTGGCCAGAGGATTGTGGATGGTATGGCGTATGGAAATCCCACTTTGTTTGGAGGGCCCTGGTCACCTGTTGTACTACATCGGCAGTGAAATGGGTTCCCCTGTCACTGTCCAACCGGCGGGGCACTCCATATCGGGGAATAATGTCCTGTAGGAGGGCCCTAGCAACTACTGATGCGGTGGCTTTTCGGCAGGGAAATCCCTCCACCCAGGAGGAGAATTGGTCTACTATCATTAGGGCATGTTTGAAGCCCTGACATTGGGGCAAATCAATAAAGTCCAGTTGTAAACTTTCAAAGGGTACAAAGGCCCATGGTCTAGCCCCTGGCAGTTTTCTGGGCTCACGCTTGGGGTTGAAGTTGTGACAGGTGATGCAGTTCTTTGAGGCTGCTGTAGCTGCGGCTGCTATCCCTGGAGCGTACCAAGTCCTCTTAACATGCTCTATTAACCTCTCTTTTCCCCAGTGTGTTTGTTGGTGAAGGATCCTCACCAATTTTGGAGTCCAGGCTTTTGGCAGGACGGTTCTCCCATCCTGGGAGAATCCAGATGCCATTTTGTTCAGTAGCACCCATAGATTCCCACATGGTTTTTTCCTCCTCTAGGGCCGATTTGTATATTTGTGTAGGGTCAATGTCGACAGGAAACTGTAAGGCTTGGAATTCGGACTCATTGTTTGGGGGCGAAGCGCGGCCATCTGGGCTGCTTTATCAGCCCGTCTGTTACCCCTTGAGGCTGAATCCCTTCCCTTGGTGTGCGCCTTGCAATGGACGACAGCTATGGCGGTGGGTAAGTGGATAGCTGTTAGCAGTCTCTCCACTAGGGCGGCATGTGAAATTTGAGAGCCGGCTGCAGTTCAGAAGCCTCTTTGGAGCCAGATTTGGCCGGTCGTGTGTACCAGCCCGAAGCAGTATTTGCTGTCTGTGTAAATGGTGGTCCTTTTGCCTTCCGCGGCTTGGGCACTATACTGTGGGTTAATTGGGTTTGATTCTAAAACTTCAGTCAGAGACAACGGCATATCCGGTCTTTCTTTCCCCATCGATGACCTTAGAGCTGCCATCAGTGTAAAGTATTAGGTCCGGATTTTCTAGGGAAAGGTGATCTAGATCCTCTCGGGGCTTCTCGGCTTGGCGGACTATTGTGGTGCAGTCATGGTGTGGGGTGCCATCATCAGGGAGGGGTAACAAGGTAGCCGGGTTGAGGGAGTTGACTCGTTTAATGGTGACGTTAGATGGAGTTAGCAGGAGGGCTTTGTATCGGTTTAGGTGGGAGTTTGAGAAGTGGTGACAGCCTCTCAGGGTTAGAAGGGTGGAGACGGAATGGGGAACATGGATGGTGATTTCATGTCCCAACACTGTTTCCTGAGCCTTTTCAAGGAGGATCGCAGCAGTGGCAATAGCTCTCAGGCAACTCACTGCTCCCTTTGCGGTGTTGTCTAGCTGTAAGCTGTAATAGGCTACTGGCCTTTCTTGATCTCGGAAGGGTTGAGTTAGGACCCCTGAGGCTACCCCCATTTGTTCGTGAATGAACAGATTGCAGGGAATCCGGTAGTCTGGCAGGCCCAAGGCGGGGGCAGATCTTAATTCTTGTTTTAAGCGTTCAAAAGATTTATAGGCTTCCTCCTCCCAAACCAGTGTATCTGGGTGGTCTTGGCGGGTCATAGCAGATAAAGGTTTCGTTATTTCACTATAACCAGCAATCCAAGCCCAGCAGAAGCCGGCCATTCCGAGGAAGCCGCGCAATTGCCGCTTTATCTTGGGAAGGGGAATTTTGGTGACAGCTTCGATTCTATCGGTTGCTAGGCTTCAGGTACCCACTCCTAGGATGTGCCCGAGGTACTTTACTTCCTGTTTACAGTATTGCAACTTTTGGGGGGACACCTTGTGTCCCTTGCGTGCTAGTTCTGAAAGGAGGTGTTTGGTGTCTAATTTGCATGCCTCCTCACTGGTAGAACATAAAAGCAAATCATCTACGTAGAGCAAGAGGGCGGAGCCAGCAGGTAGGTGTATATCCTGTAAATCTTGATGTAATATCGCAGAAAAGATTGCAGGTGATTCCACGTAACCCTGGGGCAGCCTGGTCCAAGTTAATTGGCTGCGTCCCCAGGTGAACGCAAAAATTAACTGACTGGCGGGGTCTAAAGGTATATTGAAAAAGGTGGAGCATAAGTCCGCAGCGGTGTACCACATTGTCCCCGCCGGGATGGCGTTCAGAAGAGAGTTTGGGTTGCCCACCACTGGGTGGCAGGGTATTACAAATTGGTTTACCAGTCTCAGATCTTGGACGAAACGATACCGGACTGGGGCTCCCTCTGCTGAAGGTTTCTTTACGGGGAGCACTGGGGTGTTACAGGGTGATGCACAGGGGACCAGGATCCCCTTTTCGAGGAAGTTCTCTATCATAGGCGTTAGTCCCTCAATGGCTTCCTTGGGTAGAGGGTACTGTTTGGTGCAAGGGAAGGGCAGGTCGGTTCTGTAAGTGATCTTTACTGGAATGGCTGATATTAAGAGTCCTACGGAGGTTGATTCTGTGCCCCATAATGAAGGAGGTAGTTCACTCTCTAGTTCAGGGGGGAGTTCGGGAAATTGGCGGTCTGATTTTGCTTCTTGTATCATGCCCTGGAATTGGGTGGACAGAGTCTTCAGGCATATATAAGTAGATGCCATCCCCGGAACATTTTATTGTAGCATTTAATTTACAGAGTAGATCTCTGCCGAGGAGGTTTACGGGACTGCTGGTCAGGAGGAAAGTATGTTCCGCCAGTAGGGGTCCGAGAGTGACTTTAGCCGGTTGTGAGAGCAGGCAAGTGCGGGGTATCCCATCCAGTCCCATGACCTTTCTGGTTTCCGACCCTGGTTCCAGGTGGCTGTCGGTTAAGGTGGAGTATGTGGCTCCTGTGTCTAATAAGCATTGGTAGGGATGGCCATCGATCTTGATAGTGCAAACAGGGTCTTCTGGTGATAATGCCAGGACGGGACAAATGGCCTGGGTTGGGTCGGGATCCCCTTTTAGTTGTCAATATGTCTCCTGATCGTCGGGGGTGGATGATTTGGCGGGTGTAGGGGAGGAGTGGTGGCGTTAGTCCAAGGGTGAGTGGGTGGATTTATGGTGGGCATTTGAGTCCTTGGACCTGGTTGAGGTCGTTGGTTCTGGGGTAGTGAATTCGGGGGCACTTGCGAGCTGTAGGGCGCAGAGGGTACTTGTGGAGCATAGGTTGTAGGTGGCTGGTTCCCATATCCCTGGCTGGGGTTAAGTTCCATGCTCAGGGCTAAGATCTGTTCAATTTCAGGCTTGGTTTCCTTTCGCTTCCTCTCATCCCGGGAATTGTAAACCGATTTGGCTAAAGACAAGATCTCGCTAATACTTTTCCCGTCATATCCAATTTGGAGGTTTAGGGCTTTTCTGATGTCTGGGCTGGCTTGGTCCTTAAAGAAGCCCTTTACGATAACTTCATGCTGGGAGTTTTCCGGGTCTATTCCCCCCCCCCCCCCATGTCTTAATAGCTGATACCAGCCTGGTGTAATAATCCGATGGGTGCTCATTTGGTCCTTGCAATACTGATTGGACCTTCGTCCAGTTGACGGTACACTGTCCAGCAGCCTTTATGCCGTCTAATATTGCCTTCTTAAATAAATCTAAGCACCAGATCCCGTTGGTGGTATTGTAGTCCCAGGTTGGTTCAATACGTAGGCATTGAGCCTAGTAGTCCGGGAGTTCTATCGCCTCTCCAGCCTTAACAAGAATGTCCGCCTTCTTGGCTTCGTTAAAGAGGGTGTTCAAAAGGACATGGATGTCTGGCCAAGTGGGCTTGTGAGTGGAGAAAATAGCGCTGACTTGACGGTGGCACTTATCCGGATCGTCCCTCAGGGAAGGCATTTAATTTGACCAGGTTACTAGGTCAGCCATATAAAAGGGTTGGTGCGTGTATACCATCCGGGGGGGGGGGGGGGTCCGTCGGGTTGAAGGGGTGGAATTGGCAATGCCCTTAGGGGCATCTGGACTGCTGTAGGACTTATTTGGCTCGAAGTCCCCGGGGTTTCTATGGGTTTTTCTGCAGGACTAGGGTCCTCTGGGGTGGCGCTCTTCTTTGCTTTGGCTTGCAATCGTGTGAGTCTTTGGTTCATGCCCCCCCCCCCGGTGCTCCTTCTCCCCCCGTTTCCTCGTCACTATCCAAATTGTCGTTAGGGGCGGGTGGCGTGGGCTCTCTATAGTAGAAAGGGATCAGGGCTTGTTCCATAGAGTCGTCTGCGGGGTGTCCCTCGTAGGGGGGGGCAGAGGCTGCCTTCCGGGATTTAATATGGGCAGCTGGAAGGATGGGGCTCCTCTCAGAGCTTGGAGCAGTCCTTTGACCGCCTCGAAGGTGGCTAAATATTCTAAGTGACGGGGCTTCTCCATCAGGTATTTTCTTAGGTGTTTCAGGCGGTCTTCATTAAAAGAGCCTCCTGTTGGCCAACGTAGTTCTGGTTTCGCAGAGGCAGTACTGGCGGGCCAGGTCTCTCTGCAGAGGTCCTCTAGTTTTTGTTTTGACAGCAACTTATGGCCAGGAATCAACTTCCAATAGGTGATAACAAATTCAAGAGGGGAGTCGGGGTCTCTCTGGGACTGGGATGGCTTTCTAGAAGCCTTCCTCCCAGAGGGAGCCCGCTCATGCTTGGAAGCCTGGGTACCCATGTTATGATTCACGCGTGTCTGGGTAGAGAGGGGAGAAAGAGAGGGGTCAATGAGGATTTGGGTAACTTGTACAGGGGTTTATTTAGGGTTTTCCTATCTCTTGTTCCTTGGCAACTTCCTAGTGATTTTAGTGAGCTCTATGGCGGAAATGACTGGCAGAATCCGAGACCAGGGAGAAGAGTCGGTAGAAGAAGATTGGAAGAAATTTAAAGATTATTTACAGAAACATTGTAAAATCAAAGAATGTTAGAAGGATGCTGGAATGCAGCTATGTGGTTTTAATAGTAATGCTATAAAGGATTAAGTAAAAGTGGATTGTTAACAGGTCAGAATGTAAAGCTATAATATATTAAGATAAATTATTAAGATAAAAACAAGGTGGAAAGGATTTGCTGAAATAACTAATGGAACTAGAATACAAAAAAGGGAGGTGTGAGGAGGTCAAGGAAACAAGCAAATGAAAATAAGACATGGAAAGTTGGATGTGTTTTTAACTGTTTTTTTATATGTTTCTTTTTGTGTATTATGTATTTTTTCTGTTTTTTCTTTCTCTTTTTTATTTCTGTAAACCTTTTTGAAACCCCAATAAATATTATAAAAAAAAAAAGATTTTAGTGAGCTCTAACTATCCGGTTTCCTTTTGTTCCTTTCCTTACTTCCTATTCCAAAACCTGGGGTTCCTTTCCACTCTGCCAAATCCCACCCAATTCCTCCTGGGCTATCCCTCCTGGCAACCTCCTACCTATCGTCACAATCTCAGGAAAAGGGGCCCTACTGAACGCCCGCGCCGTGCGGTGCCAGATCGGGTGATCCCTGGATAGAGTTTTGAACGGAAAATCCCCCTTGCTTTCAGAAGCGGGCTCACTACGTGGCACCGACCGGTGCGGCTGGGATTAATGATAGAAAGCCAGACCCCTTCCTGCCCCCTTGCTGGGCGCTAGGGAAGTTCGGAAAGAGAGCTCCAACCCCTTGCTTTCAAATGGGATGCCCGTTGCGGTGAGTCGGCTGTCTTTCAAGCCACTTCTCTCCGTCTTACTTTCGGGCTCCCAGTTGGTGCGGCTGGCTGGAGATTTTAAGAGAAAGAGATAGAGCTCAGAACCCCCCCTTTCGGGTTGAGCAGCGGTCCATGGTCTCTCTCACTAAGCGGACCAAGAGAAAGGTAAGAAGGAGCGATAGAGAGGAGGGCAGAGAATTCAGTTGCCAGGAGATTACCACCCCCTCCCCACCAGTGCACTGGATTTCCCTTTTTCCTTATACTCACGCATCTTCAACTGTGATCCCGGGATCGATGAATAAGCCGGCTGGATCCCTCTTTGCTCCTCGGCTGAACTCCTGGGGCGTTTGATTACCGCCCGGAAGATGGCCGGAGGTCCAAAAGGATCTTCCCAGGCAAAATGGCCCAGAGCCGGCTGAAGATTTCAGGGCCCCCGGTCAGCAACGCAGGAGAACCGCACGTCCCTGTTCGGGCGCCAAATGTTACCGTAAAATCTGGGTGCGAGGCTGCTCTGCCACCCAGCTCATCGGACTAAGTCCGCGGGTCCCTGCGGAGGAAAATGAGCTCAGCTGGAGACAGGAGAAAGCTGCAGAAGATCCAAGTTTATTGCGCAACAGGTTCAAGGCGAGATTGAACAGCGGGAAAGGGGTGACATGAACTTTTAAAACTTCCCTCCATGTCCCAGAATACAGTGCAAAATACATCACAGTTACATCATGAATACATTAAGAAGAGGTTGGGTTACACCGGATTAACATATGGAGGAGGGAGGGGGGAATATGCAGAGCTGGAGATATGCGCAGATAAGCACATCCTGAGTACCGGTGATGAGAAGACAATGGTCCATGTATGCATAGTCTGCCACCTGGCATTGCCCGGAGGAAAGGCTTGGCAGAGTGATTTGACAGGATTAGGGTCTTCCTGAGTACATGACACCTCGCTTGAAGGATCATGGAGGGCAGGGGAGGTGTCATGGAGTCCTGGAGAGACTGAGCCGATTGGCACCAAAAGCAAGAAAATTGAAGTTGTGGTTGATTTTATACGAATTTTTAAAGATTTTAGTCCATTTTATATTGATAATTGAGGTCGGAAACAAAATGGATACATTGTAGCAAGATTTGACACTTTTATGAGTTCACAAGTTTCAGTTCCATTGTTCTCCCAGTGGGGCGCCGTCAGCAGCTTGTCAAGAGGTTAAATGAGGCGTGCAGGAGCTCGCTGAGCTAGCTCTGCAAGGCGAATGCATGGTTCTGATTGGGTAGAACGCACCCATTGAAAGGATAGGGAATACAGCTTCATATGGTCGACCCATAGTAAAGATAGAGCGGGAGGGAAGGCATAAAATTTTGGGCTTATTTCGCCCGTAATAGCGGATCAGTGTAGGAAAGGGGAAAAGGCACTTTATTTATGGGGCTTGGGGTAGAGTGTGGTGCTTGTGCAACGGTGTGGGGGCTGAGGGGTCCACGTGGGGCTGGGTACCCTTGAGGTCATCGCCTCGGACCCTCTGGTGACCGGCGGAAGGGTGAAGAAAGGCATGCCCCCCCTTCCGTATCAGTAGTTGTGTTTTCTACAGACCAGTTTCATTTGTTGTGAGACATTAGTGTTGCATGCAGTGTTGGGTTAGGAAGAACAGAGGGGGAAAGAGGGGGAGGGTGGGGTCGGGTGACAATGCTTCTCTTCTACTTAGTGTACAGGGGAAACCTGGAAATTAGAATATCGTGGAAAAGTTCATTTATTCAAGTAATTCAACTTAAAAGGTGAAACTAATATATGAGATAGACTCATGACATGCAAAGCGAGATATGTCAAGCCTTTATTTGTTATGATTGTGATATTATGGCATACAACTGATGAAAACCCCAAATTACCAATGTCAAAAAATTAGAATACGAAATGAAATCAGCAAAACAAGGATTTCAAATAGAGCAATATTTGACCTCTGAGACGTAGAAGCATGCATATGTACTCAGTACTTGGTTTGGGTCCCTTTTGCATCAATTACTGCCTCAATGTGGCGTGGCATGGATGCTATCAGCCTGTGGCACTGCTGAGGTGTTATGGAAGACCAGGATGCTTCAACAGCAGCCTTCAGCTCTTCTGCATTGCTCGGTCTCATGTGTCTCATCTTTCTCTTGGCAATGCCCCATAGATTCTCTATGGGGTTCAGGTCAGGCGAGTCTTCTGGCCAATCAAGTAATCCCATGGGCATTGAACCAGGTTTTGGTACTTTTGGCAGTGTGGGCAGGTGCCAAGTCCTGCTGGAAAATGAAATCAGCATCCCCATAAAGCTTGTCTACAGAAGGAAGCATGAAGTGCTCCAAAATCTCCTGGTGGACTGCTGCGTTGACCCTGGACTTAATGAAGCACAGTGGACCAACAGCAGCTGATGGCATGGCTCCCCAAATCAACACTTCACACTGAACTTCCAGCATCTGGTGAAAATGTGGCGTAGCTAATTGGATTGGACCCCAATTAGGCGCAGCTGCTTGAATGGAAGCCCGACACACTTCCGCCTGGCGCCTCTCTGCTCCCGGTCCTCCGTCCTCCGTCAGCCACTGTTGCAGAGTTTTCCCGCGGCGTGCTGTTGCTCTCCGGTGTTTAGCAGATCAAACACACTTAGACGTCAGTGTGTTTATAACTCAGTCTTTCCTGAGCTTTCCTGGGCTCAGAGCGCTCATATTGCTTCTGTCTCCTTCAGAAGCCGGAACAAAACAGACAGTGAGGAAAAACCACTCCCACCTTCTAGTCACGCCTCAGGAATGGAGAGACGTCACTCAGAACTCCTTAACCCTGTGAGTTCTGAAACTAGCCACACCCCCTCTTCTATCCAGTCCTGAGGTGACTTGGGTGTTTACCTTTACAGACCTCTGTGAGATCAGTCCCTTTTCCAATGCATTGCGCCCCTTCCTGGCGTCCTTGTCAGGCAACTGTGGAACCTCCTCACAACTCCCAGGTTCGCACTGTGCGAAACCAACCCACACACCGGTGACCTGATACCTCTCAGGTGGAATGCCCTTCGTGGCGCGAGTGGACCGTCTGGGCACAAACTCAGGTGTTTCTTCTGACCCACTGAGGCCAGCAAGTGTGTCCTCTGCATCACGGGACTCCCCCTCTGACTTAATGCGTCTTCGAATTTTCTGCATTATGCTAACAGGAGACGCAGGCTCACTCTTGGGCTCTCTTTTAACAACCTGTGGAGAAGCCCAGCCCTGTTCTTGACCCTGGTCATCGACCTGGTCCTCATCAACAGGTTCAGCCTCTAGCTCTCCCTCATCCTCAGAATCAGACAGACATTCTGAGAGAACATCAGGACTAGCATTGCGCTTTGACCTACCATCTTGCTCACAGAACTCAGCATGTCTACTGACCAGAAGCTTGGTCTGGTCACCTTCTGGATAGGCAAATCTCCATCCTTTTGTTGCAGGCTCATACCCACAGAAGATCATCTTCTGGAACTTAGGACCACCCTGCTTTTGTTGAGCCTTTGGCACCGGCACCAAGGCCGGTGACCCAAACGCACGGAAGAAATGTACCTGTGGCTTCTCTCCGTATAGTACGAAATGTGGGGTTTCACTTACCACTGAGTTGTAGGACCTATTCATCGTGAATGTCACTGTTCTCGTCGCCTCCCACCAAAAGCTCTGAGGCAAACCAGAGTCTTGCAGCAAAACCTCTGTTGCTCGGACCAGAGCTTCACATCTGAGCTCTGCCACGCCCCTCTCCTGAGGAGCCGTCACCTTGTGACGTATCTCTTTCTGGCGAAAGAACTCCTGCAGAGCAGACCCAGTAAACTCTGCACATCGGTCACTCTTGAACCCCTTTACCTTGGTTGAGAACCTTAGTTCCACCTCTGCAACCCAGTCTTTGATCAGTTGTGGTGCATCTTCTTTCGATTTTAGAGCATAGCACCACGAAACCTGGCTAAAATCATCCTGCAGCGTCAGCAGAAACCTGGCCCCTCCCAGACTCTCTGGCATGGGCCCAAAAAGGTCTGTGTGCACGAGCCCAAAAGGTTTTGTGGTTACCCTCTCCACCTTGGGATAACTGCACCCTTTTACCTTTGCCCTTTTGCATGCCCTACAATTTAGGGATCTGCCACACTCCTGTATTTTGCAACCCTTAGTGCACTCCTGCAACATTTGGATATCTTCTAGGGTACCATGTGCCATCTTTTTGTGCCAAGCACAGGCACATGAAACATGAGTGGGAACTGTAGCACGCATAGCTTGAGCCCTCTCAGCATTCCCCACACCCTTCAGAGGCATTTCCAGAACAAAGAGATTATTCTGCCCCTTTGCAACACTGACCAGTTGCTTTCCTCCCCTGGAAATTGTACAAACATTGTTTTCAAAGCACACCTTATACCCTTCCTGTAACAGACAAGGAACAGATAAAAGACAATGTTTCATCCCAGGTACCACGTAAACTTCCAGCTGCGCCTGCAAAACAGAAACAGAAACATTTGCTATGTTACACAAAGGTTTTTGTATCCCATCAGCAAATTCCACAGTTTTCCCAGCAGAAACAGATCTGCAATTCCACAGCTCGACAGCAGGTGTCTCTGTTATCAGGTGCCTGCTCGCTGCAGAGTCAATTATAAAGCGTAGCACTCTCTCCTCCTTGGAGCTGTCCTGCAAGATTGCCATGGAAGCTGTTAAATGATAAGAGCCGTCTTCGCTTCCTGAGTCACGTCCTCCTTGCGGTTTCCCACGTCTGCCTGCTCTCCTGGACTGGCTGCCATGGAAACCCGGCTGGTTCCCATGGGAAACGACCTTGGGAACATCCTGCGCAGCCTCTCTGGCTCTCTGGGGGCAGGAGCGACGCAGATGGTCAGGAGAATTGCAAACAAAACAGTGACGAGAAACAGTGGAAAAACACTGCCCAGGGCTCCTTTCAGCCGGCTTGGCCCCCCTTCTTCCGGAAGAGCTCTCTGTGCCAGCCCTGCCCCCTCTGAAACGGCGTTCCACCTCGTCACACACAGTGGAAAACTTTTCAAACTTGCCTTTGGAATTCTTCGCCCCCCCCCCCCGACTTGCCCATGAGCTCTCTTTGAAGCTAAGCGATCAGGGACTGGGGCTTCAGCCACCTCCGGGCTTTTCATTACTTTTCCAGGGCTCTCGCCTTCTGCTGAGCTTTCACACAAAGCCCTCAGCACCTCCCAGGCAGCCCTTGCTGACTCCACGCCCTCCAAATGAGGCAACAGCGATGCGTGTACGCATGCCTTCAACATGCAAAACTCCCTTTGCATTCTCTGCTGGCTATCTTCTGGCAACGCAGCCTGAAAGCCTGCAGCGTCTGTCCCAGCAGCACCTGGAGTGAGGGGTGCTGGCTCCCTCTGGCTTGGATCCCAGAGCCCTGTAGCCAAAAACCAACCCCTCACTTTTCTGGCCCAGGTGTTCCATCCTTGGGTAGTAAGCTTTTCGAACGGAACATCTTCAAAGACGTGGCCATCTGCCATCTTCTCCCCCAGGGCCCAGCTTACTCACGTAACCAGCAGCTTTCCGGCACCCGGCTCAGCAGATCAGCTCCTTCCCAGCGAGTTCCTCTGCCCCAGACACAGGCAGGACTCCAGCAACAGCTTCAAAGCATTAATCAGCGACCCATAACCTGTGAAAATGTGGCGTAGCTAATTGGATTGGACCCCAATTAGGCGCAGCTGCTTGAATGGAAGCCCGGCACACTTCCGCCTGGCGCCTCTCTGCTCCCGGTCCTCCGTCCTCCGTCAGCCACTGTTGCAGAGTTTTCCCGCAGCGTGCTGTTGCTCTCCGGTGTTTAGCAGATCAAACACACTTAGACGTCAGTGTGTTTATAACTCAGTCTTTCCTGAGCTTTCCTGGGCTCAGAGCGCTCATATTGCTTCTGTCTCCTTCAGAAGCCGGAACAAAACAGACAGTGAGGAAAAACCACTCCCACCTTCTAGTCACGCCTCAGGAATGGAGAGACGTCACTCAGAACTCCTTAACCCTGTGAGTTCTGAAACTAGCCACAGTGTGCCTCCCCATCCTTCCTCCAGACTCTGGGTCCTTAGTTTCCAAATGAGATGCAAAAGTTGCTCTCATCAGAAAAGAGGACTTGGGACCACTGAGCAACAGACCAGTTCTTTTTTTTTTTTCCTTTAGCCCAGGCAAGATGCTTCTGACGTTGTTTCTTGTTCAGGAGCGGCTTGACAAGAGGAATATGACATTTGAAGCCCAGCTCCAGGATCCTTCTGTGTGTGGTGGCTCTTGATGCACTAACTCCAGCCTCAGTCCACTCCTTGTGAAAGTCCCCAACACGTTTGAATGGTCTTTTCCTGACAATCCTGTCCAGGCTGTGGTCATCCCTGCTGCTTGTGCAGCTTTTTCTTCCACACTTTCCCCTTCCGCATAACTTTCCATTAATGTGCTTCGATACAGCACTTTGGGAACATCCAACTTCTTCTGCAATTACCCTTTGAGGCTTTCCCTCCTTATGGAGGGTCTCAATGATGGCTTCCTGAACAACTGTCAGGTCAGCAGCCTTCCCCATGATTGTGCTTCCTACTGAACCCATTGCAGGTTGTGATGGGATGATGAGCTGCTTGTGCGTTAAAGCTTAGTCCCTCAGAGCTTGGGCATGGTTCTCAAACTCTGCCTTAAGCGGAGCCCCCTTAAACATGACTCCCTCAATCGCTAGCAGAATCCGACAGTGGGCATTTGCGGAATCTGCTCCAACATAAAAGTTCCTTAACGGAAACGCGTCTTCGGGATTCTCGGCGAGACAGTTTCCGGCGAGGAGTGGGTGTACCTATGGGGGGTCCTGAGACTTCTCCACTGTTTTCACTGGCAGTCTCTCGGAGCCCTCCCTCCGACTCACTTTCTCTCTGAGCTCTTTCCCTCCCCCTGCTGGTACCTTCCTCTTCTGCTGAGTCTCTCTTAGCGTCCGAGAGCCCTTCCACCGCCTGCCTTTCCGATGGCAGTTCCCTGACATCCACCTCCCCTCCAGGGCCCCCTTCACCCCCTCCCGCCCCCTCCTCTACGGGCGGTGAGGGCGGAAAACCCCGGAAAGAACTTTCCTCATCGTCAGAGGACTCGAACACTTCTTTCCACTGACTTCCGTCTCCTCTCCCCAAGTATTCCTCCTCATCGGAATCGATACCTTCTTCCAGCCCTGATTCTGGGAACCCTTCGAACTCCTCTTCCTCATCGGTGGTGCCTAAGTATTCCCTCCTGAACCGTGTTACCGGCTGAGGTTTCCTTGGGAACCGTTGGTGAAACGTCTCTATTAAAACCTCGTCATTGACCTCCTCCGCCGGTACCCAGGTGTTCTCTGCCTCCGGTTCTCCTTCCCATTCTACCAGATACTCCACCCGATCCCCCTTCCACCTGGAATCGACGATTCCTGCCACATGATTGTTGCGTTCCCTTTCTTCTATCACTGGCGTTTGAGTGACCTCCCTCTCACGTTCCCCCCCTCAGTGCGGCGACAGTAAGGACCTGTGAAAAACTGGGTGCAGTTTCATGTGGTTGGGCAACCTAAGTTTGAATGCCACTGGGTTGACTTGTTGTATCACCTCAAATGGTCCCAGCCGTTTAGGTTTCAATTTCTTACATCCCCCCTTAAACGGCAACCCTTGGGTGGATAACCACACCCGGTCCCCCATCCTTATGGTTTCACCTTCCCGTCTGTTTCTGTCTGCTTGCTTCTTGTATTCTTCTTTGGCCCTCTCTAAATTAAGTTGGAGCTGCCTGTGGATCGCTTCCATCTCTTCTACAAAGTGTTCCGCTGCCGGGACACTCCATCTTTCCCCTCCCTCTCCTGGAAATGCCCTGGGATGACACCCATAATTTGCCAGGAAGGGACTCATCCCTGTGGACACATGCTCCGCGTTGTTATAGGCAAATTCTGCCAGAGCCAACTTATCTACCCAATCATTTTCTCTGTCATTTACATAACACCTTAGGTATTGTTGTAGAATGTCGTTCGCCCTTTCCGCCTGCCCATTAGTTTCTGGGTGTCGGGCAGTCGAAAAATTGACTTCCACGTGCAGTAAGCTCATGAGCTTCCTCCAGAACCTGGAAGTAAATTGTTTCCCTCGGTCTGAGACCACCCTCAAGGGGGCGCCATGCAACCTGAAAATATGTTTTACAAACAACTTGGCGGTTTCTTCTGCTGTAACCGCATGCGAGCAGGCTATAAAGTGGCACATCTTGGTTAATAGGTCTATTACCACCATGACAGCTGTTTTCCCCTTGGATTTTGGCAGATCCGTCATAAAATCTATGGATACTGCCTCCCATGGCCTTTCTGGTGTGGGTAAGGGTTCCAGTAGCCCCGCCGGTGCCAGCCTCTCTCCCTTTGCCCTCTGGCAGCGGTCGCATCCCCTTACATATTCCCGTACGTCTTTCCGCACCTTGGGCCACCAGAACTCCCTGGTAACCAACCACATGGTTTTGTGTTGCCCGAAGTGCCCCGCGGTGGGGCTGTCGTGCAATTGTTTGAGTACCCGCCCCCTCAGTTCTCCTTCGGGTATGTACAGTGCCCCCTTGTAATACAACGCTCCGTTCCTTTCCTCAAAACCCCCTGTGTTCTCTCCACCTCCCCGAAGTCCTCTGAGCTTATCTTGGGCGTATTCATCGTTCTGGGTTCCCTCCACCAATTCTCTCGGCCCCACCAATGCTGCCCCACACACCCAGTGGTCCTCGGGGATGATATGTCTCTCCTCTGGCGCTCCCTCCCCCTCTAAATACTCTGGTTTTCGAGAGAGGGCGTCCGCTCTGACATTCTCCGGCCCTGGCACGTAACAAATCTCAAAATTGAATTTGGAGAACTCCTGTGCCCATCTCACTTGTCTCTGGTTCAGTACTCGGGCAGTTCTCCAGTATTCTAGATTTTTGTGATCGGTGCACACTTGGACCTTGTGCTGCGCTCCGATCAGCAAGTGTCGCCACCTCCGGAACGCCTCATGAATGGCGAGTAGTTCTCGTTTGTACACGGTGTAGTTCCTCTCAGACCTGTTCAGTTTCCGAGAAAAGAAGGCACACGGTCTCCATTCCGACGTATCCTTTCCCGGCTGCAGAAGCACCGCCCCCACTGTTTCCACTCTCATCGGTTGTTGCAGATCCACGTGCAAAAGTTGTTCTTCCGACGCGAACGCCTTTTTTAATCGTTCGAATGCTCGCTGCGCCTCTTCCGTCCAGACAAATTTCTTTTTGCTGCTGAGACAATCAGTGATGGGCGCCGTTAAGTGGGCGAAGTTCTTGATGAACTTCCGGTAGAAGTTTCCGAACCCCAGGAACCTTTGTACGTCCTTTTTGGTCTTCGGTGTCTTCCATTCCAGTACCGCTTGAACCTTGCTGGGATCCATGGCCAATCCTTTGTCTGATAAACGGTACCCCAGGAATTCCACCTCTCTGGTATGAAACTGACATTTCTCCAGTTTCACCCACAGCTGGTTTGTTTGCAGCCTGCTCAGTACCTCTCTTACGTCCCGCACATGCTGCTCCTCATTCTCTGAGTACACCAATACGTCATCTAAAAATGCCACACAGTTTCATGAACGATTGAAAGCAGGCTGAGCCCCCTTGTAGACCGAAGGGCATAACGAGATACTCAAAGGCCCCCAGGGGGGTGAACATGGTAGTTTTCCATTCGTCTCCCTTTCTCATTCATATCAGGTTATACGCCCCCCTCAGGTCCAGTTTGGTAAAGATTTTCCACTTCCTCACTCGGTTCAAAATGTCATCGATTCTTGGCATGGGGAAGGTCGCGGGTTCTGACACGGCATTTACGGCCCTGTAATCAACTACAAGCCTGGGTTTATCCGTGTGTTTTTTGTCCACAAAGAAAACTAGGCTACACCCCACCACTCGTGACTCCCTGATGAAACCTCGTTTGAGGTTCTTGTCAATGAACTCCCTTAACTCCTGCATCTCCCGGTCGGACATAGTGTACAGCTTGCCCACTGGCAACTGGGCTCCTGGGAGTAGGTTAATTTGACAGTCAAAGGGCCTGTGCGGGAGCAGTTTATCTGCTTCTCTTTCGCTGAAGACGTTACCCAGGTCGGCGTATTGTCGTGGTACCTTCCCTTTATCAGCTACTTCCATCCCTGCTAGGGTGGCCTTGGCTCCTCCCTGAGCCTCTTCTCCCTTGCAGTGTGCTAGGCAATGTGCTGACCCAAAGGAAACTACCCGCTGGTGCCATCCCACTAGCGGATCATGCAGCGCTAGCCAGCTCATCCCCAATATGATGGGCGCCCCTCCCAGGGTGGCCACATTGAACGCTATTACCTCCGTGTGTCTGGCCACCTTCATTATCATAGGGACAGTCTGTTGGTTAACTTCTCCGCCGAACAGCTCCCTCCCATCAATCGTTGTGACCTGTAAGGGGTTACTTAAAGGGATCATCTGTATCTGGTGTTCTGCTGCAAACTCCTTGCTCATAAAATTGCAGGAGCTGCCTGAGTCCAATAGCGCCTTTATCTTTAGCGGGTGTCCGTTTGGTAGCTCTAGCACCACCTCTACTACAAGCGCTGGTCTTGGGGGTTCAGGCTTGGGCACATTCACTGCTCTTTGGCCTGGCTGCTGTGCCCCGATGCTGGCAACCAGGCGTTGGCTTTTACCTGCTCCTGAACCCCCTCTTCTTCACCCCCAACAGCTCCCGCCATTCCTTGCCATCCCTTCCTTTGCGGACAGACTCTGGCAAAGTGACCTGGCTGTTGGCAGAGGAAACATTTCTTGGCGCTCTTTCCCTCCTTCTTCCCCCCATTGTTGGTGTTTGAAACTCCCCGCGCGCGCGCACTGTCCCAATCTCCATCGGTTCTACGGGCGGAGAATGGTGCTCTGGCATCTCTGGAATGCGGAACTCACTCAAACATTCCCATTTCCCTTCCCGCTTCTCCAAGGCTCTCGCCTCCTGGCGCGCTCCTATGGTGAGCGCGGATTTAGTCAGCTGGTCCATAGACTCCGCCCTGGGCGCGCGGGAAAGCTCATCCTTCACCGCCGCGGATAAACCTTCTTCGAACAGCATTTGTATCGGTTCCGCAGTCAGGTCCCATCCCAATTTATGGATCAGCATGGTAAACTCTGTCCAGTACTCTCGGACGGAGCGATTCCCCTGTTTACACGCCATCAACTGTCTGCGCGCCACCCCTTGCTCAATCTCGCTGGAAAACATCAGATCCATGGCGCGAAAAAACTTTCTCGAGTCTTTTAGAACGTCATTATTCGCTGCCATCAGGGGCCTCACCCAGTCTTTCGCCCCCCCTTCGAGATGCCCAATGACAAACGCCACTCTCGATTCCTCATCGGGAAAGTCATCAAACTGCAGCTTGAGGGCGTATTGCATCTCTGTTCTAAAGGCTTGATAATTTCTGGGATCCCCCCCAAACTTCTGCACCAACCCCGGCACCTTCCTTGCGAGTGGGGTGGTTTTTCCCTTGTCCGCATCCTGAGCCCGCCTCTCTTCGAGCCTCGCCGTTTGCAGCGCTAGCTGGAGCTCCAACACCCTGTACCTTTCTTCCAGGCTTGGACCCGCTCCAGCTCCTCCTGCATCTCTGGCTCCGGTTGGGTTGCTCATGATGCCTCTCTTTGCACAAGCGGCTTTCAGGGACTGTCGGATTGCTGTGATGGGATGATGAGCTGCTTGTGCGTTAAAGCTTAGTCCCTCAGAGCTTGGGCATGGTTCTCAAACTCTGCCTTAAGCGGAGCCCCCTTAAACATGACTCCCTCAATCGCTAGCAGAATCCGACAGTGGGCGTTTGCGGAATCTGCTCCAACATAAAAGTTCCTTAACGGAAACGCATCTTCGGGATTCTCGGCGAGACAGTTTCCGGCGAGGAGTGGGTGTACCTATGGGGGGTCCTGAGACTTCTCCACTGTTTTCACTGGCAGTCTCTCGGAGCCCTCCCTCCGACTCACTTTCTCTCTGAGCTCTTTCCCTCCCCCTGCTGGTACCTTCCTCTGCTGCCGAGTCTCTCTTAGCATCCGAGAGCCCTTCCACCGCCTGCCTTTCCGATGGCAGTTCCCTGACACAGGTGTTATGGATTGAATAGCTACTGCACCTTTTCACAATATTCTAATTTTCTGGGATTGTTAATTTTAATTTTTTATCAGCTGTACCCCATATTCATCACAATTATAACAAATAAAGGCTTGACATATCTCGCTTTGCATGTCATGAGTCTATCTCATATATTAGTTTCACCTTTTTTAAGTTGAATTACTGAAATAAATGAACTTTTCCACGATATTCTAATTTCCCGCGTTTCCCCTGTATGTGTGGGGTTTTGTGTCACCATCACTTGTGTGGGTTCACTTACTATTCCCTTGTTGCATTTCCTTGGTGGTGAGAGAGGTTGGGGATGACCTAGGGTGTGGTTGGTGGTCTTTGGTTGGCTGCAGGGAGATTTGTTTTTGTGTGTGAGTGGGCACCTAGGGTACAAATAACCAGAAACCTCATCAAACTATACCTCCACAACTACAACCCCTCGTGGCGACAAATCAACAAATACCCGAGGAGATGCAACAACACCAAATGCTCCTTTCCTTGTTGATACGATGTCCCGCAGCCAAAGTAGTGTGTGAAATGACATGGCTCTGCCTGCAACTGTTAGGCCACCCGTATTTGTGTTATGGCTATGCAGCAAAGACTCCCTGCCTTCTCTTACACACACACACACCATTTTGGTTGTAGGCTTCTGTCTCAGGTTTTGAAATGTGTTGGGGAAGGGGCTTTACTGGGTTGTTTTTCACCTTTATTATGCATTTTGTGTTTCTATATTGTGATTTTTATGTTGGAACCAGTGCTTTTTTCTATTAAAAAAATGTTTGGGGTACTGTCATTTTGACTCAAGAAAATCACCATTTTATAGTTCAAATCGGGGAAATAAATGCAGTACAGTAAATGGACAAAAGTGCAAAGATTCACAAAATGTTTTGGGGTGTGCGTACCCCTGCATCACCCCAGAAAAAAACACTGGTTGTAACTGAGTCCTGTGGGTATAGGGCGGTATAACAACAACAACAACAAGGTCTGCCCCTCTCCTTCTCTTCTAGGTTCAGGCGACTGAGGGACATGGCAGCCCGCAAGAAGAAGGGGACCCGCAAAGTCCCCCAGAAGTCCAGGGTTGCTGGGGGCCCACGTGAGCAAATGCTTCCTTTTCATTTTGGAGCGTAAGAATGTCAAATATAGAGTATACAGTTAAAGCAACATAGTTAACCAAAAACTGAAATATTAAAGATTTCAGAATAAAACATTAACAAAAACAAAACAAAAAACTTAAGCATCCCCCCAAGCCAACATTGCTAAGTAAAGTCAAATATAAAATGCACATTTAAAACAGCAGAATTCCCAAGAGAATAAAATATGATCATAAGCATGACACGGCTGTTTAGCAGGCACAAAAAGATGGGGCAAAAGAATCCAATAGTTTGGGTTTCTTGTCAGGCCGAGCGAAGTCCCTCTGGTCTCACCAGGAGCCTCTTTAGTAGAGCTGGTGTCTGGGCCCTGCCCCCCAGGCCAGGTGGAAAGGGCCTTGCAGGAAGCGGCCTTCACAACTCACAACCGGGCAAGGCCATCATGATGACACACAGTTCAATAGGGCAAGGTTTCTGGCAGGTGGGCATCTAAAGCCTACCAGACTGTCCACGCAGACCTTGTTGGTCCACTTGCAAAGTACTTCATGGTATTGATTGATGCTTTTCCCAGGTACATTCATGTGTTCATGCTCAAGCAGAAATCAGAAGCGTTTCCGAGGTTCAAGGAATTCTGTGCTTGGTTGCAAAATGTCCATGGAAAGCAACGGCAAAACCATTGGTTGGCTTTCATTGAGTTCTGTGGACACAGTAAAACAAAGCTGCCATCTGGTTTCTCTCGGGATGTTCGGATTGTCGAACACAGATTTGCTCTCCACCGTAACCATGTCTCTCAGCATACCACTTTATTTCCCCCCAGATAGGTGGCTACTATTCACTTGTAGGAAGATGTGCTCATTTAGATTACAACATTGCAGCGGGAGCAAAAGCCACCTTTCTTCTCTCAAGAGGGTTAGTCGAGTTTCTGTTGTTACGGAAAAATCCAGGTGGGAGGCTGCTCAGAGCCCGTGGGTCCCTGCGGAACAAAGAAGGAGTCCAGCCCCCAACCGGAGCAAATAGCGGAGACCAAAGTTTATCGCGCAACAGGTTCAGAGAGGAATTGAACCCCGAGAACGGGGTGACAAGGACTTTAAAAGTTCCTATCTTATCCCAGCAGACAGTTCGCTAAACATCACCACTCCATCAGAAAAGGGGAGGGTTATACATGATTAACATAGGAGGAATGTGTTGGGGTAACATGCAAATACAGGATATGTCTTGGGAAATCCGCTCCACTTCCCAGTGGGGAGGAGTTGCGGTGGACCACGTGGCCACCCACTCCCCACCAGGGGCGGGGGACTCTGTCCCCCGTTGCCTAGGGGATCCTGGCCACGTCAGAGCCCGGCCAGCCAACCCCCAGAGAACTTCCTCTTTGGCTCGCTTCCTCAATCACCCGCCCTCCCTCCCGATTTTGCAGGTTAGGCAATGGCCTTGCTATGGACTTTGGTTGGTCGCCTTGGTTGTCCGAGGGGCCTGGTAGGAATTTTTCCACTTGGCAAATTGGCACTGGACACTTGGTTTTCACCTACCTCGTAGCAATTGCCACAACTTTGTTAGGGTTGCGGTTAGGCATTGTTTGACCTTGTGTGGGGGAGGGGAGGTGTGGCCACCACCTGCCCCTCCATGCTTAAGGGTATTCCGTTAAAGGAATCCGGGGGTGTTGATCTAGTCTGAAGCCCAGCTGGGGGGCTAAGGCCTTGACACGACCCCGACGGGAGCACCAGGGGGAGCTTGAGTTGGTTCGCATCGACAGGGCTCCCCCTACCGGTGGCTTACCCTTACTGGGACTTCCTGCGCAGCAATCAGGAGTCAGATATAGTCAGGTCCAATCAATGCCTTGGCCAATACCACTCACATTCTTTAATTTCAATAAAGTTGTGGCCAAAATTTGCCCAGTAACATAAACCTAATATCCGTGTCCTTGTGTGAGTCATTTCCAACGAGGGGGTGGCTGCGGGGTCTCGACACCCAAGTACATTCTAAGCACCTACTGGAAGAGGACAATAGAACTTTGGTTTGCATAGTCTGCCGCCTGGGTAAGTCCGGAGGAGAGCTTTTACCCAGCGATTGTCACCTATGGGTAAAGTACCTTCCTGTGAGTAGGTGACCTCCCGCTTGGGGAATTCTGGCGGGGACCCAGGGGTTCCCAAGTCCTTAGCCAATGAAGCAGACTGGCGGTGGAATGAAGAGAATCGGTGAAACCAGTGGTTTTCTATGAATTTCCAAGCGTTTTTAGGCTTTTTTAATACAGACGGTTCTTTTCGGAAGTGGCCTGGCCTGACATTGCTACATTGTATCTAGCTGGACCATAAAGAAGGCTGATCGCCGAAGAATGGATGCTTTTGAATTCTGGTGCTGGAGGAGACTCTTGAGAGTCCCATGGACTGCAAGAAGATCAAACCTCTCCATTCTTAAGGAAATCAGCCCTGAGTGCTCACTGGAAGGACAGATCCTGAAGCTGAGGCTCCAATATTTTGGCCACCTCATGAGAAGAGAAGACTCCCTGGAAAAGACCCTGATGTTGGGAAAGATGGAGGGCACAAGGAGAAGGGGATGACAGAGGACGAGATGGTGGGACAGTGTTCTCGAAGCTACAAACATGAGGGAGGCAGTGGAAGACAGGAGGGCCTGGCGTGCTCTGGTCCAGGGGGTCACGCAGAGTCGGACACGACTAAACGACTAAACAACATCTAGTTTTGATTGGATTAACAGGGTAACGAGGTTTCGATTGATTCAGTCCGTTGTTCTCGCAGCCGGAGCTGTCATCACCTTGTCAGCGCTCAGTGGAGCGTGCAAAACAGCTGGAGCTGAGCTGCCTCTGCAGAGCCATGGCATTGCTGCGATTGGCTGAAGGGCTACATTCAACGCCATCTGATTGGCTAGAGTGCATCCTCATGCAAATACATTGTTCATTCATAAAATACATCGATCTGTATAGCATCGGGATACGGGGTCAGAAATGGCGCTTTCTTCTCGGGGTTTTGGACTTTTGTGCGGTGCTTGGTGCAACGTTGTGACGGGGCGAGGGGAGTCCTAGTGTGGCAGGGTTCCCTTGAGGTCATCGCCTCGGGCTCTACGTCTCTTACTCGGGAGTAAGACTTCGTTCATATGCCCCCCCCCCCCATTCCGTAACACTCTTCATATGGACTTCATGGAGTGTGCACTCTTGCAGGGTCTGCTTCCAGAAACTACTATTGCAGATGTAGATATTTTGGCAGAAATGGTTTACAAATATGCACGATGGCAAGCAAGCAGGCAGACAGGAACAGTTACAAAGCAACCTTGGTCCTGCCTAGCCTGGAAGCCGTTTCCATCTAGTGAACTAGAAACCTTTCAGCAACCTTTACAACCATCTACAAACCCCGAAGTTTGTAGGATTCTCTTCTTTCAGCTGTATCTTGGCTCTGTGCTCGCAAGTGTTGTAGTGACTTTCAGGTAACTTGGAAAGCATGGTAATGATGCCTTGGTTCTGAAGAATGATATTTCCCCCAGTCTGACTTAGTTATCCTGGTGATGATTCAGCTAGATGTTGTACACGCTGAGCATATTCCAGAAGGGGTTGGTTGTCTTGGCCTTGCTTTGGCTTACTGAGATCTGTCTTCTCCCTATAGGTGCTCATTCTAAAATGGATAATTGTAACGTTTGACTCCATTGATCAGAAGGAAAATATGAATGCTCTCTATGGTTTCTTCTTCCGCTTCTTACAATATGAGAAATTGGTAAGATAAAAAGGAATGTGTTGTTTTGAAGGAACTCGCTTTTATTCTGACATTAACCCAAATCAAACAATAAAGAGTACTTTCCGACCACACAACAGGACACCATGTGAAAAGTGGGGCCTTAAATACATTTGAATCAAATACATTTGGAACAAGTGATGGTTACATTTAAGGAACATTCTCTAGGCGATGAGATTGGGGGGAAATACAAAAACCCATTCGGATACATTTGGATACATTTATGTCAGGGAACTGCCATCAGGGCCGGAGGGAGAGAGCGGCCTCCGGAGGAGTCCCAGAGAGCGTCCCGGGATGGGGAGAGGCAGCCCAGCTTCTGGGGAAGAGAATCAGTGTAGCACCAGTGGAGAAGGATGGCAGATGGGGGAATCGGCGAGGCGGTCCCATGACTCCTTGCCAGGGACCAGCAGGGAGAGTAAGGGTCCTCCGCTGCCTACACCCTCCTTGTGCAGAAGGCTTCCGCGCAGGGAGAGTAGGAGGAGACTAGGCGTCGGGACTTCCGGGTTGGCGCCTGCAGCAGTGGCTGAATTCCTCTGATCGGGAGGAATTTGCTCTGTGGAAACTGGGTCTGGCCGCCACGGTGAAGGCGGGGACCCACTAAAAATCACAGGCGGGAGAAGCCTGTGAACGTGGGATTCGGCTGGCACCTTTTGCACCTCCCCTACTCGCGGGGAAACCCAGTTTCGGGGATCCGGAGCGACGTGGGGTGAGTGGCGCGGTGCTTCGAATTGACTGCTTCTTTCACGGAGTGAAGCCGCATTGTTGTTGCCGGAGAGCGCTGACTTTTTCCTGTGGACAATTTGATCTTAAAACAACTACCCGTGAGTAGAACAGAAAATTGGATTTTTATACGTCTTAATTTGGTACCAAACGGGGAGGTTTCAAATAGGAAGTCCGCCTTCCCCTTTTTGTAAATAGACTAAAGCAAAGAAGTTGCAAGCTAAATTTTGGATCGGGCAAGCCTGCAGGAGAGAGAGTGAAGAAAGATAAATTACCACCGCTCTGAACCTGGAAACGGGATGCCAGTAAGACTGACATTTTGGGAAAGTTCATTGACTGTGAATAAAACGTTTGTTGACAGATAGCTAAATAAGGGAAATACATTGTTTCCATTGTTTCCTTCTGCGTTTAAAAAGGAGTAAAAGTAACTGAAAATTGAAACTAATTTTATTGCTTGAACCATGCTTAAAAGGATTGATTCAAATAGAAATTGTTTCCCTCTAGAGGGAGCCTCTGAAACTGTTACAAGAGTCGAGCTGGGGGAATCTCCAGCTGCAAGATAAAAAAACGTGAGAACCAGGGATTGACCTTGGATTGGTAAGAATGTCGACAGAAGAAGCCTTAGTGATTGCATTATGCAAGATAAGTGCTTCATTGGAACAGCTCCTTAAGAAGACAGGTGTGATGACTATCAAAATTGATAACTTGGGACATAAAGTGACTGATTTGGAACAAAAAATGAACATCTATACAGAAACTATTCAGGAATCGATTCAGGAATCTACTTTGACACGGCAAATTGTGGAGAAGGCGAGGGAGAAAGTTGTTGTTGAACCTAAAGTAATACAAGTGGAGAGAGCCCCAGCCTTACAGAGGCAATTTGATGAATATAAGTTGTTGCCTTCTATGACTGAATTTAGAGAAAGTCAGATTTTGAGGATTGGAGCCTTGCTTGGACTGGAGAAGGAAAGTTGGATAGATTCCCTCATGCAGGGATGTGCTGACCTTTGGGACGTGGACTTGGGTCGGGAGGAGATTGGAGTTGTGGGGACCTTCAGATCTGGAGGGATTTTGAAACACATCCTGAAATATCTGACCTGTCGAGAAGGAATAAAAACATTGCTAGGTTGGAGCATCCCCGAGATCTACTCTTCAGCATCAAAGTAAGGAAATTAAGAACAAGATCAGCAGAAGACAAAGTAAAGGGCATGTATAAATATGAAGAAGATCTGCAGAAGGGACTTGGAAAAGAGTTAAGAGCCTCGGACAGAAGATCACCAGGTTGATGGACCATATGGAATTGACAGAAAGGACTGGCAGAATCCGAGACCAGGGAGAAGAGACGGTGGAAGAAGATTGGAAAAAAATTAAAGTTTATTTATAGAAATACTGTAAAATTAATGAGTGTTAGAAAAATGTTGGAATGAAATTATATGGCTTTAGTAGAAATGTTATAAGGAGTTAAGTACAAATAAGTATTATAGTATTAGTGGAAAATAAGGTTAAAATAAGTCAAGGTAATTATATGACAGAAAATAGAGAAAGATGGAAAGGAATTGCTGAAACAATTAACAGAAGTGGAATACAAAAAGGGAGGTGAGAGGAGGTCGATGAAATGAGGGAATGAAAGCTAGGGCATTGAAACGGTATGATGTATGTTTTTAAATTGTTTTTGCTTTGTTTTGTTTAGTCTAATGTGTTAATGTTGTGTTGTGCATTGTTTATATATTGTATTGTATTGTGTTTTCCTTTTTTGTTTCTTCTTTTTCTTCTTCTCTTTTTCTTCTTTTTTGTAAGGTTTAAAAGTAATAAATATTATTTTAAATAGGAGGAGACTAGGCGTCAAAGAGCTTCTTTGCTGGAAGAAGTTCAAGAAACGCCCACTGACGGATTCTGCTAGCGATTGAGACAGCCACGGGTGAGTGGCTGTCCGGACAGAAAAGGTTCACTCAGGCAACCCAGCCAGGTGTTGCACCGGTTTACGCAAGAGCAACCCCTAGAACCATTACAGCAATCCGTCAGTCCCTGATGTTGCTTGTGTGCAGCCCCGGAGAGGCAGCACGATGAGCCAAACAGCGCCGGCCGGAGGGACAGAGCAAGAAGCCAAGGTGCGAGGTCTGGTCGAGAGGAACCGAGACCTGGAGGCGCATGTTGCTACCCTGTCCGCGCGGCTGGAGGAGAGACGGGCTCAGGATGCACAGGTCAGAGGCACCCCGATAGAGAGGGGGGAAGGTCCCGGGGCTGGTACATAAGTTTGGTGGAAAGCCCCAGGACTACAATGGCTTCCGAACGGAAATTCAATACGCTTTGGATTTGCAGAAAAATGACTTTGCGGATGACGGGGAGAGGGTGGCTTACATTGTTGGACATCTGCAGGACGGGGCGCACGAATGGATCAGGCCCCTAATGGCGACGCAGAATGATGCATTGAAAGATCTTAAGAAATTCTACCAGGCGATGGACGTGATGTTCTCCAGCGAGGTGGAGCAATGCGTGACACGGAGGGAGCTGATGAGGTGCAAGCAGGGGGGCCTGTCCGTCAGAGACTACTGGTCACGTTTTGCGATGTTAGTCCACAAGCTCGGGTGGGATCTGGACTCTGAACCAATACAAATGTTGCTTGAGGCGGGTTTGGACCCTGGACTGAAAGACGAGCTGTCCCGAGCGCCCCGCCCGTGGTCGATGGATGAACTCACAAAGGCTGTGCTGGCGATCGGAGTACGCCAAGAAGCGCCGTCTCAGGAGAAGCGGGAGATAAGGGGAGAACATTTCCATGGCAACCGCATTCCGGAGATGGCGAGGGAGCCTTCCCAGGCGGCGGAGCCGATGGAAATTGATGGCGCGCGCGCGCGCGAAGTTTCAAACGCCAGCGAAGGCCGGAAGAGGGAGGGGAAGGAGTGGAAAACTACCAAGAAGTGTTTCCTCTGTCAGCAACCGGGACATTTTGCAAGGGTCTGCCCTCAACGGAAAGCCTGGCAAGGCATGATGGGGACTACAGACCACGACGAGAAGGGGGGGAGGGGCCGGTGCAGGGAAACGACAAAGCCTGGCTGCCAACCAGTGGGGGCAGCAGCCAGGCCAGCAACCAATAGAAGTGCCCCAGCCTGACCCACCCAGGGCAGCTATAGCCATAGAGGTGGTGCTAGAACTCCCAAATGGGCACCCCGTCAAAGTGGAGGGGCTGCTAGATTCTGGCAGCTCGTGTAATTTCTTCAGCAGAGATTTCGCTCTGGAGCATCAGCTCCACCTGTTGCCACTAGATTTTCCCTTGCAGGTGAACACCATCGATGGCAGGGAACTCCTGGGAGGGGAAGTGACACACCAGACACCGCCAATGTGAATGAGTGTCTCCAGGCACACGGAAACCATAGCCTTTCATGTGGCCACGCTGGCAGGACCCCCAATAATACTGGGAATGAGCTGGCTGGCAATACATGACCCAGTAGTGTCATGGCATCAGCGGTCGGTCACCTTTGGGTCAGCTTACTGCTTAGAACACTGTCTGGGAGGGAAGGAACCAAGGATGACTGTGGCAAAGGTGGCTGGGGCGGCCTTGGAGCAAAAAAGGGAGGTGCCACCACAATATGCGGATTTGAAGGAGGTCTTCAGCGAGAGGGAGGCAGACAGACTGCCCCCCCCCCAGACCATTTGACTGCCAAATCAACCTGCTTCCAGGGGCTCAGTTACTGGTGGGTAAGCTGTATGCCATGTCTGACCGGGAGATGCAGGAGCTGCGGCAGTTTATTGACAAGAACCTGAAGAGGGGTTTCATAAGGGAATCCAATGCGGTGGGGGGCAGCCCCGTGTTCTTTGTGGACAAAAAAGAGACTAATCAGCCAAGATTAGTTGTGGATTACAGGGCCGTAAACCTGGTGTCAGAAACCGTGACTTTCCCAATGCCCAGGATCGACGATATTTTGACACGTGTGAGGCAGGGGAAGATTTTTACCAAGCTGGACCTCAGGGGAGCATACAATCTGATCAGGATAAGGGAGGGGGACGAATGGAAAACGACCATGTTCACCCCCCTGGGGGCTTTTGAGTACTTAGTCATGCCATTTGGATTACAATCGGGGTCCACCTGCTTTCAAGCCTTCATGCACCATGTGTTGGGGCCCCTGCTGTACAAGAATTGCGTAGCCTTTTGGGATGACGTCTTGATCTATTCAGACAATGAAACGCAACACATCAGAGACGTCAGGGAGGTGCTACAGAGATTGAAGAAACATCAGTTGTGGGTCAAGCTGGAAAAATGCCAATTCCACGCCAGGGAGGTCGAGTTCCTGGGGTACAGGTTGTCCGACAAAGGACTAGCCATGGATCCAGGCAAGGTGAAGGCAATGCTGGAATGGAAAGCCCCCCAAAAGAGAAAGGATGTGCAGAGGTTCCTAGTCTTCAGCAACTTCTACAGGAAGTTCATAAAGAACTTTGCTCACTTGACAGCGCCCATAACAGATTTTCTTAGTAGAAAAAAGATAAGATTCTGGAGAGAATAAAGGAAGGAGAGAAGAAATTGAGAGCGAAACCAAAGTCGCAGGACATTCTTAAAGACATAAAGTTATATCAAGTACAATATATGAAAATGATGAACCAGGAAATAGAATGGAAAATTAAACAGATGAGACAAAAGACATTCGAATCGGCAAATAAATGTGGGAAACTGCTGGCTTGGCAAATGAAAAAAAGACAAAAACTCAATACCATTACGAATTTGGAAGTGGAAGGAAAGAATATACAGAATCCAGTGGAGATTAGAAAGTGCTTCCAGAGGTACTTTAAACAATTGTATACACAAGAGACGCAGAAAGAAATTGACATTGATCAATTTTTGAAAACAAATGGACTACAAAAAAACTCTCAAGAAAATAAGCTAATGCTGAATTACAAAATAACAGAGCAGGAGGTAGAAGGTGCCATTCAGAACATGCAATTGGGTAAATCTCCAGGGCCGGATGGCTTGACTTCAAGATATTATAGATCCTTGAAAAAATGGTTAGTGCGACCTTTAAAGGAAGTTTGCAATGAAATATTGGAAGGGGAAAAGGCACCAGAGTCGTGGAAGGAAGCTTATATTACACTTATACCGAAAACAGAGTCTGAGAAGACACAGCTTAAGAACTACCGCCCCATATCTTTGCTCAATGAGGATTATAAAATCTTTGCAGATATTTTGGATAAAAGACTAAAAAAGGTATTAGTAGAAGAGATACATAAAGATCAAGCGGGCTTTCTCCCGGGCAGACACTTGTCTGACAATACGAGGAATATAATTAACATTTTAGAAAAACTACAAGTGAATATTAACACCAAAGCAATTTTGATATTTGTGGATGCGGAGAAAGCTTTTGACAATATTTCCTGGAGTTTTATGAAGAAGAATTTACAGGGGATGGGGGTTGGTCAAGGTTTTGGAAATGGTATAGGTGCAATTTATTCAGAACAAAAGGCTAAATTAATTGTCAATAATGTAGTGACGGAAGAATTTAAGATAGAGAAAGGAACACGACAAGGTTGCCCAATCTCCCCATTGCTTTTTATATCGGTCCTGGAGGTTCTTTTAAATATGATTAGAAGGGACCAATTGGTTAAAGGTATACAAGTCGGAGCTAAACAGTACAAATTGAAAGCATTTGCCGATGATCTAGTATTGACATTACAGGAGCCAGAATCTAGTACTAAAAGAGTATAGGAACTGATTCAAGAATTTGGTCAGGTTACAGGATTCAAGTTGAACAAGATGAAAACTAAGGTTTTAGAGAAAAATCTAACAGTGACTGAGAGAGAGAGGTTTCAGAAGGATACAGGATTAACACTGGTTAAGAAAGTGAAATACCTAGGGGTTAATATGACTGCCAAGAATGTGAATTTATTTAAAGACAATTGTCAGGGGTTCAGAAGGAGAGACACAGGAGGGGGAGCAAATGGAGAGTGAGGAGGAGGAGTACGAGGGGGGCGCAGGCAGTGACAGTGGCCAGAGTTATTCCACAAGCCTCTCTAGCGAATCGGAGGACTCACAGAAGGGAGCGCCGGTGGCCAGAGCGAAGGGGGGTCCAGGGGGGAAGCCCCAGGAGGAAGGGGCCAGCGGGGAGTCCCTGAGCAGCAGCTGGAGATCAGGACCAGCGTCTCCACCAGAGCGCAGTGGGGAGGGGGAGTCCCAGGAGTCGGGACCAGTGTCCTCACCACCAGAGGGAGGAGAGGAGTCAGGTTTGGCAACACCCACATCACTAAGCGGGGAAACGGTCAGAAGGAAAGTCACCGGCTGGGCGCGCGCGCCAAGTTCAAATGTACAGGAGCGCGGCACAGCGGGGAGCCCGGGAAGGGAGCCAGGTCCTAAAGCCCGCCGGAGGGAGGGGCAAGACTCAGGAGGCTCAGCGTCAGAGGAGTCCAGGAAGGAGGGAACCCCAGAGGGCAGAAGGACCCAACGCAGGAAAGAGCAGCGCAAGAGGTGGAGCCGGGCTAGAATCTTAAACTGGTGTGGGTGGAGCAGTGAGTCAGAGGGGACTTAGCCGGTCTAGCGTCAAGACGTGGGTCTGCGCGCCCAGAGCTTGGAAATGGAAACTAAACTTTAATAAAGACTTTTGTATATAACATCCACTGGGCGTTGGTCCTCTGTGAGCTGGGACCTAGCGGCAGTCCTGACAACAATTATGAAAAATGTTGGATGGAAGTGAAAAAGGATTTAGAAATATGGTCAAATCTGAAGCTATCATTGCTAGGCCGAATTGCTGTGATAAAAATGAATGTATTGCCAAGGATGTTGTTTTTGTTTCAAACATTGCAAATTTTGGACAAAATGGATTGTTTCAAGAAGTGGCAGAGAGATATTTCTAGATTTGTCTGGCAGGGCAAGAAGCCTCGAATAAAATTTAAGATATTAACTGATGCTAAAGAAAGAGGTGGATTTGCCCTGCCAGACCTTAAACTTTATTATGAATCAGCCGCATTTTGTTGGCTGAAAGAATGGCTGCTTCTTGAAAATACTGACATCCTGGACCTAGAAGGTTTTAATAATGTATTTGGGTGGCATGCATATTTGTGGTATGATAAGGTCAAAGCACATAAAGCGTTTAAAAACCATATTGTCAGGAAAGCACTGTTTAATGTCTGGATAAGATATAAGGACTTGCTTGAAAATAAAACTCCAAGGTGGTTGTCACCAATGGAAGCGAAGGCTCAGAAAAAGCTCAATATGGAGGCCAAATGGCCGAAATATTGGGAAATTTTGGAACAAGAGGGAGATAGATTAAAACTGCAGAGTTTTGAAAAACTAAAAAACAAAGTGCGAGACTGGCTCCATTATTACCAAATAATGGAGGCTTACAATTTGGACAAGAAAATTGGCTTCCAGGTGGAAAAGTCAAAATTGGAAACAGAACTGTTAGATCCCAAAACTAAGAACTTGTCAAGAATGTACAACTTGCTGTTGAAATGGAACACTCAGGATGAAACGGTGAAATCAGCTATGATTAAATGGGCACAAGATGTTGGACATAATATTATGATGGCTGACTGGGAACAGTTATGGACCACAGATATGAAGTTCACGGTATGTAATGCCCTAAGAGAGAATATAATGAAAATGATTTACAGGTGGTACATGACACCAGTCAAGCTCGCAAAAATATATCATTTGACTGATAATAAATGTTGGAAATGTAAAGAGACTGAAGGTACATTCTTTCACCTTTGGTGGACATGCCCAAGGATTAAGACTTTCTAGGAGATGATCTATAATGAAATGAAAAAGGTATTTAAATATACCTTTCTGAAGAAACCAGAGGCCTTTATCCTGGGCATGGTCGGCCAATTGGTGCCAAAGAAGGATAGAACTTTCTTTATGTATGCTACAACAGCAGCAAGGATACTTATCGCAAAATATTGGAAGACACAAGATCTGCCCACCCTGGAAGAATGGCTGATGAAGGTGATGGACTACATGGAACTGGCGGAAATGACTGGCAGAATCCGAGACCAGGGAGAAGAGTCGGTGGAAGACGATTGGAAGAAATTTAAAGTTTATTTACAGAAACATTGTAAAATTAAGGAATTTTAGAAGGATGTTGGAATGAAGTTATGTGGTTTTAGCAGAAATGTTATAAAGAATTAAGTAAAAATAGATGGTTAATTGGTGAGTGTCAGGGAACTGCCATCGGAGCCAGAGACAGAGGGAAGGCTCCAGAGGGATGCCGGAGAGGGTCCCAGTAGGGAGAGAGGCAGCCCATCTGCTGGTGAAGGAAATCAGCGTATCACCATTGGAGAAGGGGGGCAGAAGGGGGAATCGGCGAGGGGGCTCTAGGACTCCTCGCCGGAGGCCAGCGAGGAGAGCACGGGTCATCCGCTGCCCACACCCTCCCTGCGCAGAAGACCTCCGCGCAGGGAGAGTAGGAGGAGACTAGGCGTCAAAGAACTTCTTTGCTGGAAGAAGTTCAAGAAACGCCCACTGACGGATTCTGCCAGCGACTGAGACAGCCAAGGGTGAGAGGCTGTCCAGACAGAAAGGGTTCACCCAGGTAACCTAGCCAGGAGTGGCGACAACTTACGCACGAGCAACCCCTAGAACCATTACAGCAATCCGTCAGTCTCCGACGTTGCTTGTGCGCAGCCCCAGAGAGGCAGCACGATGAGCCAAACCAGCACAGCCGGAGAGACGGAGCAAGCAGCTGGAGTGCAAAGTCTGGTAGAGAGGAACCGAGACTTGGAACAGCATGTAGCTCTCGTGACGGCACGGCTGGACGAAAGACGGACTCAGGATGCACAGGTCAGACCCACCCCCATCGCAAGGAAGGTACCGGGGCTGGTACACAAGTTTGGGGGGAAACCCCAGGACTACAATGCGTTCCGAACGGAAATAGAGTACGCTTTGGAACTGCAGCATAATGACTTTGCTGATGACGGGGAGAGGGTAGTCTACATTGTGGGGCATCTGGAGGATGGGGCGTGCAAATGGATCAGGCCCCTAATGGCGATGCAAAATGATGCCTTGAAGGACCTTAAGAAATTCTTCCAGGCAATGAATGCGATGTATTCCAGTGAAGTGGAGCAAAGCGTGACTCGGTGGGAACTGATGGGGTGCAAGCAGGGGAGCCAGTCGCTTAGAGACTACTGGTTGCGCTTTGCGATGTTGATCCACCGGCTCGGCTGGAATCTGGACTCTGAACCGATTCAAATGTTGTTTGAGGAGGGGTTGTCCCCAACCGTGAAGGACGAGTTGTCCCGCGCGCCCCGCCCACAGTCGATGGATCAGCTGACCAAGGCTGTGCTTGCGATTGGAGTACGGCAGGAAGCACAGGCTCAGGAGAAACGCGAAGTGAGAGGGGAACGTTGCCATGACTACCGCATTCCTGAAATACCGAGACAGCTTTCCCAGGCAGCTGAGCCAATGGAAATAGATGGCGCGCACGCGCGCGAGGTTTCAAACTCCAGTGAAGGTCGCAAGAGGGAGGGGAAGGATTGGGAAACCCCCAAGAAGTGTTTCCTCTGCCAGCGACCAGGACATTTTGCCAGGGTCTGCCCTCAAAGAAAGGCCTGGCAAGGGATGGTGGGGGCTGCTGGCTGCGAGGAGAAGGGGGAGGCAGGGCAGGCGCAGGGAAACGACAACGCCTGGCTGCCAAACAGCAGGGGCAGCAGCCAGGCCAGCAACCAATAGAAGTGCCCCAGCCTGACCCTCCCAAGGCAGCTATAGCCATAGAAGTGGTGCTAGAACTCCCAAATGGGCACCCCGTCAAAGTTGAGGGGCTACTGGATTCGGGCAGCTCCTGCAATTTCTTCAGCAGGGACTTCGCTCTGGAGCACCAACTCCACCTGCTGCCCCTAGATTTTCCCTTGCAAGTGACCACCATCGATGGCAGGGAACTTCTGGGAGGGGGGAAGTGACACACCAGACCCCGCCAATGCGAATAAGGGTTTCCAGGCACACAGAGACCATTGCCTTTCACGTGGCCACACTGGCAGGACCCCCAATAATACTGGGGATGAGCTGGCTGGCACTGCATGATCCAGTAGTGTCATGGCATCAGCGGTCAGTCACCTTACTGCTTGGAACACTGTCGGGGGGGGGGGAGAACCCAAGAAGAACAGTGGCCAGGGTGGCTGGGCTGGCCGTGGAACAAAAAGGGGAGGTGCCACCACAATATGCTGACCTGAAGGAAGTCTTCAGCGAGAAGGAGGCGGATAGACTACCCCCCCCATAGGCCATTTGACTGCCAAATCAACTTACTCCCAGGGGCTCAGCTGCCGGTGGGTAAGCTGTATGCCATGTCTGACCGGGAGATGCAGGAGTTGCGGCAATTTATTGACAAGAACCTGAAGAGGGGGTTCATAAGGGAATCAAAGGCGGTGGGGGGCAGTCCGGTGTTCTTTGTGGACAAAAAAGAGGCTAATCAGCCCAGGCTAGTCATGGATCACAGGGGGTTAAACCTGGTGTCAGAACCCGTGACCTTGCAAATGCCCAGGATCGACGACATTTTTACACGGGTGAGGCAGGGGAAATTTTTTACCAAGCTGGACCTCAGGGGAGCGTACAATTTGATTAAGATAAGGGAGGGGGGTGAATGGAAAACTACCATGTTCACCCCCCTGGGGGCTTTTGAGTACTTAGTCATGCCATTTGGATTACAATCGGGCTCCGCCTGCTTTCTTTTTTTTTTATAATAATTTTTATTGGTTTTTTAACAAAAAGTCAAACAAAACACAAAACAAAAACATATAAAAAAACATTTAAAACATGACTTCCCCATACCTCCCTTTCACTGCATCCTTGTTTTACAACTCTTTAGCAACCCTTCAGTCAATTTCTCTAGTAGTTTTCTTTAAATTTCCTTAATGTTAATGTTTACAGCTGTAATTCTCTATTTCTTACCCCTAGACATCTTGTCAGTCCTCAATTTTACAACAATTTTTAAGATATATTTTAAATTTCTTCCAGTCCTCTTCCACTGTCTCTTTCCCCTGGTCACGGATTCTGCCGGTCATCTCTGCCAGTCCCATAAAGTCAATCACCTTTGTCTGCCATTCTTCCAGAGTAGGTAGTTCTTGCATCTTCCAATACTTTGCCAACAGGATCCTTGCTGCTGTGGTCGCATACATAAAAAAAGTCCTATCCTTCCTTGGCACCAGCTGGCCGACCATGCCCAAGAGAAAAGCCTCCGGTTTCTTTATAAATGTCCACTTAAGGACTTTTTTAATTTCATTATAGATCATTTCCCAAAAGGCTTTGATCTTTGGGCAGGTCCACCAAAGATGATAGAAGGTACCTTCAGACTCATTACATTTCCAACATTTATTATTGGGCAAATGGTAGATTTTTGCAAGCTTGACTGGGGTCATGTACCACCTATAGATCATTTTCATTATGTTCTCTTTTAAGGCACTACATGCCGTAAACTTAATGCCGGTGGTCCATAACTGTTCCCAGTCAGCAAACATAATGTCATGACCGATATCCTGTGCCCATTTAATCATAGCTGATTTAACCGTTTCCTCCTGTGTATTTCATTTCAACAGCAAGTTATACATTCTAGATAGATTCTTAGTATTGGGTTCTAGCAGTTCTGTTTCTAACATTGACCTCTCCTTCTGAAATCCTAATTTCCTGTCCTGCTTAAATGTCTCATTTATCTGATAGTAATGTAACCAATCTCGAACTTTAAACTTTAGCTTCTCATGACTCTGGAGTTTAAACTTTTCACCATCTTGTTCTAGGATTTCACAATATTTTGGCCAGTTAGGTTCGCCTGCTTTCAATATTTTGGCCAGTTAGGTCCGCCTGCTTTCAAGCATTCATGCACCACGTGTTGGGGCCCCTGCTGTACAAGAATTGCGTGGCCTTTTTGGATGACGTCCGAATCTATTTGGACAATGGGAAGCAACACGTCAGAGACGTCAGGGAAGTGCTACAGAGACTGCAGAAGCACCAGTTGTGGGTCAAGCTGGAAAAATGTCAATTTCACGCCAGAGAGGTCGGGTTTCTGGGGTACAAGTTGTCAGACAAGGGCCTAGCTATGGACCCAAGCAAA
Organism: Podarcis gaigeae; assembly: GCF_964106915.1. NCBI lineage: Eukaryota > Metazoa > Chordata > Lepidosauria > Squamata > Lacertidae > Podarcis > Podarcis gaigeae. The sequence goes on from NC_139695.1 coordinate 29,355,725, forward strand.
GTGCAGACAGTGCTGGAATGGAAGGCCCCCAAAACCCGGAAGGATGTGCAGAGGTTCCTAGGCTTCAGCAACTTCTACAGGAAGTTCATCAAGAACTTCGCCCACTTGACAGCGCCCATCACAGATTGTCTCAGTAGCAAAAAGAAGTTCGCCTGGACAGAAAGTGCCCAGCAATCCTTTGAAAGACTGAAGAAGGCGTTCACTTCGGAAGAGCAGCTCCTGCACGTTGATCTGGAGAAGCCCATGAGGCTGGAGACTGACGCGTCTGACCGGGCCATTGGAGCGGTACTTTTGCAGCCAGGGGCCAAGCAGGGCTGGAGGCCCTGTGCCTTTTTCTCAAGGAAGCTGAGCAAGTCGGAGCAAAACTATACAGTGTATGACCGCGAACTGCTTGCGATCTATGCAGCGTTTCGCCGATGGAGACATCTGTTAATAGGGGCGCAGCACAAGATCCAGTTTTGTACTGACCACAAGAACTTGGAATACTGGCGGACTGCGCGAGTACTCAACCAGAAACATATTCGATGGGCTCAGGAGTTCTCCACGTTTTCCTTCGAGATCCGATACGTGCTGGGAGAGGAAAACGTAAGAGCAGATGCTCTCTCCCGGAAGCCGGAGTACATGGAAGGAGAGGGACCGCCGGAGATCCGACACGTGTTTCCCGAGGACCGATGGGTGTGGGGGGGAGCGTTGGTTGGGAAACGAGAACTGGCCAGGCTTACTAGAAACGACGCATTCGCCCAAACAAAAATTAGGGAACTCCGGGACGGAAAGGAAGACCATGGAGGGTTTGAGGAAAAGGAAGGGCTACTGTACTATAAGGGGGCGCTGTATGTACCGGGGGAGACCTTGAGGGGGAAGGTACTCAAACAACTCCATGACAACCCAACAGCAGGGCACTTTGGAAAGCACAAAACCATGCTGCTCGTCACCAGGCAGTTCTGGTGGCCAAAGGTGAGGGAAGACGTACGGGAATATGTACGGGGGTGCAACCGCTGCCAGAGGGCAAAGGGGGAGAGGGCTGCCCCCGCAGGGTTACTGGAACCCTTACCCACGCCTGGAAGACCCTGGGAGGTGGTGTCCATTGATTTTATGACAGATTTGCCCAAGTCAAGGGGGAAGACAGCAGTCGGAGCGGGTGGGAAGCGGGTTTTGAATCCTCAGAGGATGGTGACAGCTCCTTCCGGGGATTCCCCGCATCGTCGGCCGAGGAAAGGGACGAGGTTGAATCGGAAAATCGGGCCGGGGGTGGAGGGGGTCCTGGGGGGAGGTGGATGTCAGGGAACTGCCATCGGAGCCAGAGACGGAGGGAAGGCTCCAGAGGGATGCTGGAGAGGGTCCCAGTAGGGAGAGAGGCAGCCCATCTGCTGCGGAAGGAAATCAGCGTAGCACCAGTGGAGAAGGGGGCTAGAAGGGGGCTCTAGGACTCCTCGCCGGAGACCAGTGGGGAGGGCACGGGTCATCCACTGCCCACACCCTCCCTGCGCAGAAGAATTCCGCGCAGGGAGAGTAGGAGGAGACTAGGCGTCAAAGAACTTCTTTGCTGGAAGAAGTTCAAGAAACGCCCACTGACGGATTCTGCCAGCGACTGAGACAGCCACGGGTGAGACAGCCACGGGTGAGACAGCCACGACTGAGACAGCCACGGGTGACAGAAAGGGTTCACCCAGGTAACCTAGCCAGGAGTGGTGACAACTTACGCACGAGCAACCCCTAGAACCATTACAGGGAGAATGTAAAGTTACATTATATTAAGATAAATTATTAGGACAAAAACAATGATGGAAAGGATTTGCTGAAATAGCTAATTGAACTAGAATACAAAAAAGGGAGGTGTGAGGAGGTCAAGGAAACAAGCAAATGAAAGATAAGTTATGGAAGGATTGATTTGTTTTTTAATTGTTTTTATTTTTCTGTTTTTTCTTTTTTTCCCTTTATTTTTGTAATCTTTCAAAAAAAGAAAAGAAAAGCTGAAGAAGGAGGAGCAGCTCCTTCACGTGGATCCGGAGAAGCCCATGAGACTGGAGACGGACGCGTCTGACCGCGCGGTTGGGGCGGTACTTTTGCAGCCCGGGGCCAAGCAGAACTGGAGGCCGTGTGCCTTTTTCTCTAGGAGGTTGAGGAAGTTGGAGCAAAACTACACGGTGTATGACCGAGAATTGCTTGCGATCTATGCGGCATTTCGGCAATGGAGACATCTGTTGATAGGGGCGTGGCACAAAATCCAGGTCCAAACGGACCACAAGAACTTGGAATACTGGCGGACCGCGTGAGTGCTCAACCAGAGACAGATCAGATGGTCCCAGGAGTTCGCCATGTTCTTCTTCGAGATTCGATATGTGCCGGGAGAGGAAAACGTAAGGGCAGATGCTCTCTCCCGGAAACCGGAGTACATGGAAGGGGATGGGCCACCAGAGACCAGGCACGTGATCCCCGAGGACCGGTGGGTGTGGGGGGGAACATTGGTTGGGAAACGAGAACTGGCCGGGCTTACTAGAAACGACGCGTTCGCCCAAACGAAAATCAGGGAACTCAGGGACGGAAGGGAAGACAATGGAGGGTTTGAGGAAAAGGAAGGGCTACTGTACTATAAGGGGGCACTGTATGTACCAGGGGAGACTTTGAGGGGGAAGGTACTTAGGCAACTCCACGACAACCCAACAGCTGGGCACTTTGGACAGCACAAGACCATGCTACTTGTCACCAGACAGTTCTGGTGGCCAAAGGTGAGGGAAGACGTACGGGAATATGTACGAGGGTGCGACCGCTGCCAGAGGGCAAAGGGGGAGAGGGCGGCCCCCACAGGGTTTCTGGAACCCCTACCTACACCGGGAAAGCCCTGGGAGGTGGTGTCCATTGATTTTATGACAGATCTGCCTAAGTCAAGGGGGAAGACAGCAGTCATGGTATTAGTCGAGCTACTGACGAAAATGTGCCATTTCGTAGCTTGCTCACATGCAGCAATGGCAGAGGAGACAGCCAGGCTGTTTGTGGATCACATTTTTAGACTACATGGGAATCCCTTGAGGGTTATCTCGGATTGCGGGAAACAATTTACTAACCGGTTCTGGAGGAAGCTCATGAGCTTGCTACAGGTCGAGGTGAGCTTCTCGACGGCGAGGCACCCAGAAACCAACGGACAAGCAGAAAGCGTGAACAGTATATTCCAGCAATACCTACGCTGCTATGTCAGCGAGAGACAGAACGACTGGGTAGAGAAATTAGCTTTGGCTGAATTTCCGTACAACAATGCTGAACACGTGTCCACGGGAATGAGCCCTTTCATGGCCAATTATGGGTGTCACCCCAGGGCCTTCCCGGGGTAGGGGGAGGAAGGATGGAGTGTACCCGCGGCTGAGCAATTTGTGGAGGAAATGGAGGCCTTACACCAGCAACTCAGGTTGAACCTGGAGCGGGCCAAGGAAGTTTACAAGAGGCAGGCGGACAGGCACCGCCGGGAGGGGGAGGCCATACGGGTGGGAGACCGGGTGTGGTTGTCATCCCAAGGGTTACCCCTAAAGGGAGGGTGCAAGAAGTTGCAGCCGAGGTGGCTGGGACCTTTTGAGGTAATACAGCAGATAAACCCAGTGGCGTTTAAACTCAAGTTGCCTGACAGCATGAAGATACATCCGGTGTTCCATAGGTCCCTACTTTCACCTTACAGGGAGGGGCGGGAATTCCCGGGACGGGAGGGAGGGGTTACTGTAACCAGGCCACGGAAATACTTGATTCAAGGTGGCGAGGTCGCCAGGTAGAGTACTTGGTAGCCTGGGAGGGGGAACCTAGGTCGGAAAACACGTGGGTCCCTGCTGAATCAATCACTGACGGGTATATGGTGGAAGAATTCCACAGTTTGTTCCCAAATAAGCCAAAACCACTAGCTAGATTCTGGGAAGAAGAATTTGGACCCACAGATGACGAAGGGGACTTTGTGGGTTTTCCTGCCTCCGAAGAGAAGGGAGGGGAGGTGTCCGAGGGAGAGGAATCAGATTGGGAGGTTCAAACAGCGGGAAGAGATCCGAGTGGATGGGAGGCTGGTTTTGAACCCTGAGGAGATGATGACAGCTCCTTCAGGGGGTTCCCTGCATCGTCGGCCGAGGAGAGGGAGGAGGTGGTATCGGAAAATCGTGCCGGGGCGGGGGGGGGGTCCTGGGGAGGAGGTGGATGTCAGGGAACTGCCATCAGGGCCGGAGGGAGAGAGCGGGCTCCGGAGGGGTCCCAGAGAGCATCCCAGGATGGGGAGAGGCAGCCCATCTTCTGGGGAAGAGAATCAGCGTAGCACCAGTGGAGAAGGGGGGGCAGATGGGGGAATCGGTGAGGCGGTCCCATGACTCCTTGCCAGGGACCAGCGGGGAGAGTAAGGGTCCTCCGCTGCCTACGCCCTCCTTGCGCAGAAAGCTTCCGCGCAGGGAGAGTAGGAGGAGACTAGGCGTCAAAGAGCTTCTTTTCTGGAAGAAGTTCAAGAAACGTCCGCTGACGGATTCTGCCAGCGATTGAGACAGCCATGGGTGGGTGGCTGTCCAGACAGAAAAGGTTCACTCAGGCAACCCAGCCAGGTGTTGCACCGGTTTACACACGAGCAACCCCTAGAACCATTACAATTTAGAAAAGTACAGCATTTTGAGGAAAAATACATTCAGATCCATTCTTAAAGTCAATGAGAAAGATACAGCAAAAAGGATACAATTCGATACAGCGAAAAAGGATCAATTCCCAAGGCACCGTTGACCTTCTTGTAAGGTGTGAAGGCAGAATACGATCTATTTGATATTGCTAGGGTCCTTCTCCTTCATTCCCCTCTCTGCCCCTGACTCATCCCAGCGTGTGGGCACAACCTCTGCCGGTCTGACCTGATCCAGTGCAGCGGGGCAAAAAGGAGGCTGGCTTCCTGTCCTCAAGGCCGAGTTGGAGTCCAGAGAAGGAGCCTCGTCCGCAATCGGCAATTGGCTACCTTTGTCGAAGTAGCCAAGACTCTCAGTCTTCCAGAGGGAAAGGAGGAGTCTGTGAGAAGCACCAGGAGCCCCTGAAACTCTTTTGCAAGGAGGATGAAGCCCCCATCTGTGTGGTTTGGGGCAGATCCAAGAAGCACCAACACCACGAGGTGATTCCTCTGGAAGAGGCTGTCGAGGAATACAAGGTACCTTGAGGAGGAGAAATAGCTGTGTATTCTTCTTGGCAGGTGATCTTCTTAATTCTCAGATCCAGAGTAGGCATGGTATTCCTTGGTGGTTGTTTCTTACCTTAGAAGCAGCCAAGGGGAAGCCTGAGGGCTGCTGGGATGGCTGGGAGGAGGGAGTCAAAGTCTTTCTCTCTGCCAGGGGGGCCAAGGGATCTTCCCTTGAAATACAGCAGCTTCAAAGATTTGGGTTGGGACCAAGGCAGGGGGAGAAAGGGTTAACCTCATCCACATCCCCCAGCAAGGTTGCTTTGTACATATTTAGAACACTACAAATGTGAATTGCACATGTCTCCTTTGGCTAGCAGGATGCCTCCTCAATACCCTGCCAAGCAGAGAGCAGCAAGGGGTCAGCTGCAAGGGGGTGGGGACTGGGGGCCAGTGTTATAAGGAAAAAACGGCACCTTTTCCCTTCTGGGGTACCTCAGAGCCCATATAGAGTCCTTTGGTAGCTTCTCTATCGGTAGGAGAAAATAACAGAGGCCAACCAGAGAATACTGAGAAGCAAAGCAGCTAGTAAGCCAGATCTTTATTACCTGTTGCAACAGGGTGCTCACCCCCCCCCCCCACGCAGGAGGGAGGAGGAGACCCCGAACCAAGTCCTTATATAGACATTTGAAATTGCCCACCCTGGAGCCCAAGACCACCCCTCCATACATCATACATACATCACAGAAGGGGCGGCCTACAACAGACTCCTGTCTGGCAGGAAACCTGTTGATGGGTTTGAGGAGATTTCACCCCTCCCATATCCAAGAATCTCCTGAGATCTCTGCTGATTCTCCAGAGAGGAGGAGCAGTGTTCTGCTCTCTACTTATTCTACTCCAGCACCAAGTCAGTCAGTCAGTGTGTCCGAGAGAGAGAGACTGAGTGTTAGAGATCGTGTGTAGAGATAAGGTTGCTGCTAAGAGCAGCTGTAGACACTCAGTGTAGTGTAGCATTCATTTATGCTTAGACCTCATTAAGCTCTGTATATAGTTGTATAGTAGTTGTAGATAGAATAAAGAAGATATTCTACAGAGCTGCTGTCCGAGGCTGAGAGAGCACTCTGCAAGGGAGGCTGTTCAAGAAAGGGGGAGGGGTGGCAAGCAAGGGGGGACCTAACTGGTCTCCTGAGCCCACAGGGGTGCCGCAGAAAGAAGGGAGTTGGTCCAGGGAGCCGTGGACCCCAAAAGGTTGAAAACCTCTGTACTTTTCTTTCCTCCAGTCAATTCCTTTCCTATTATAGCAAGGCCACTGGACCTAAGAAGCCAGTATAATATACATCTCCTCTCTTTGTCGCCGCCTGGAGATTCGGAGGAAAGAGAGAGGGGAAATTCTGGCCTATCAAGCAGACCTGGACAAGGAAAGCAAAGACCTCCTTGGAAGTGTCCCTTTTGTTACTAGTGAGGGAACAAGCACTTCAAGAAGCAAGTCCGGACTGAGGAGGGAGGGGGAAATCTGCCCATTTCAACTTCTCTCATTTCTCGTTGTTATTTATTTATTATTCTGAAAATGAATCAAATGCTAGGGTGGCTACCTTCTCGTATAAAGATGTTAATACGTGCTTTACCCTCATAAATTCATTTTTTGTGAACATTACCTGGCTGGGCCAACCTTGAGAAATTCAGAGGTGTGAATTTCAAAAGATTGCTGTTTTGGTCTCCATATTTTCCCAAGAATTGCGAATTAGGTAAGTTCACCTTTGAATGCAGCTAAATGGAGTTTATTTCCCATTGTTGTTTATTATGTGAAAAGCAGTCAAGGAGAAGCCTGAGGACTTGTGAGCTGAGAGGGTGGAAGCAGTTCACTTCAAATCCTAATCCTAATTGTGAGCGGAGAGGCTGAAGACTGTGGAGAAGTTGAGACAACTGCGCCAGTTCCTGGAAGAAGAAGAAGAAGAAAAGCGTCTGCTGAATCATGTGGAAGAGGTGGAGAAGGAGATTGCAGGGAGAAGGGATGAGCAGCTGGCCAGACTCTGCAGGAAACTCTCCTCTCTTGAGAGGATCATCCAGGTGATGGAGGAAAAGGGTCAGCAGCCAGCGAGTGAACTGCTGCAGGTAAGACGGCTCCAGGAAAAGGCTGCCTCCCATCCTTTCTGTGCCCCTTCCATGTACGCAAGGAGTGTAGGGGCTCACTTGACGGAGCCTCGAGTCAGCTTTCTAATGGACAGGAACACCCCAGAGACCTGGGATGCTGAACTCACCTGAAGGCCGACTAGAGATTCTTCATTCTTGAGGGAAGGGAAGGGGATTTTCTGCTCCTTGCTGATGATTTGCCTCCGAATGCCTTCCCGCTGGGCAATGCTGCCTTCCTGCCCTGCCCTGGGCTTTGCCAAGGATGCAGTCAGGCCTCCTTCTGACATGAGCCAGTCTCTTGACCAAGCTTCTCTTCCCGTTCCCTCCACAACTTCTGGGTGGATGCCCTTCCCCATAGATCCTGATCGGCCCAAAATGGTGCTCGGTCACAGTGACCAAAGAGCAAGACAGAGGGACTCATCCAGACTGCGCCACCTTCTCCACTCACAATCCCGTATGGCCAGACGTACAAGTGCTTCTAAACGCCCTCTTTAAGGAGGCGGAGAAGGCTGACATACTGGCCCTATTACGGAATGATTGCCAGATGTCCCCGTCTCCCGGGGACAGTCCCCGGATTTAAAAATCTGTCCCCAACAAAATCCGTCCCCGGAATGTCCCCGGATTTCATATAAGGCCCCCAGACTTATATTTTAAGTGTTGTAGATTTATTAGTAGGGAAGGAATGTTGCGTGATTGGTTCAACGGCCCAAGACACATCATATGGGGACTTCCGGCGAGGCAAAATGGCGGGTGCCACGGCAATGAGCAGCTCCTGAAGCCAGCCAGAGCCAAGTGCACTACCAGGCTGGCTCCGGGCTGCTGAGACTGCTGCCTGCGCTGCCACTGCCGAGGGGGAACCAGGGGTGCCCGGCGCGTCAACTGGGGGAACCGCTGACACACCCCCTCCCAGGACCCAAATCGAGGCAGGAGCGAGAGCGCCCGGCCACGTGGCCGACTGCCCAGCGGCGCTCCAGGGCCAGTAAAAACCCCGGAGCCAACCCAGGGAGAAGGAGGAAAGGAGAAGGAGAAGGAAGAGAGAGAAAGAGGAAGGAGAAAAAAGAGGGGAGCCCCGACCTTGCGGCCGCTGAGGAAGAGAGGTAGGAGAGCACCAGGAGGGCAAGGACACGGGGCCGAGCCCAGGCCCGACCCGAGCCTACTCCAGGGCAGATAGCACTCCAAGAGATCAGGCTGGGGCCCAGAGGAAGGCCACGCGACAGAGGAGACCCAGAAGAGAAGGTATTACTTCTTATTTTTTAAAAAAATGATTTAAAAAAATAACATTTTTTTCTCTTTTGGAAAAAAAAGTGTCCCCAGATTCTTTGAAAAAAATCTGGTAACCTTACCTTAAATCCTAACCTTCTGATTCCAAGTCTCTTCTTTCTCAATATCCCCCCATTCCGTTAACCACACCAAGCAACAAGCTGTCAAATACAAGTTTAAAACGCAAGCTTTCCTTTGCATATCGCAGAACTTTAAATGTAATTCGTGGTTGTCAGAGCTGCCTCTAGGTCCCAGCTCACAGAGGACCAACGCCCGGTTGATGTAATGTACAAAAGTCTTTATTGAAGTTTAGTTTCCATTTCAAACCCCAGAGTGTGCAGCCCTATGTCTTGACTCTAGATCGGCGAAGTCCCCTCTGAGTCACTATCCCTTCCGCACCAGTTTAAGATCCTAGCCCGGCTCCACCTCCTGCGCTGTTCCTTCCTCCTCTGGGTCCTTCTGCCCCCTGGGGTTTCCTCCTTCCTGGACTCTTGTGACGCTGACCCCCCTGAGTCTTGCCCAGGGCTTTAGGACCTGGCTCCCTATCCGGGCTACCTGCTGTGCCGCTCGCCTGTACATTTGAACTTGGCGCGCGCGCCCAGCCGGTAACTTTCCTCTTGACCGTTTCCCCGCTCTCCGATGGAGGCGTGGCCAATCCTGACTCATCTCCTCTCGCTGGTGGTGAGAACACTGGTCCCGATGCCTGGGACTCCTCCCCCCCACTGCGCTCTGGTGGGGAAGCTGGTCCTGATTTCCAACTGCTGCTCAGGGAGTCCCCGCTGGCCCCTTCCTTCTGGGGTTTCCCCCTTGGCACTCACCTTGCCCTGGCCATCGGCGCTCCTTTCTGTGAATCTTCCGATTCGCTGGAGAGACTCGTGGAATCTCTCTGACCACTGTCACTGCCTACACCCCCCTCGGATTCCTCCTCCTCGCTCTCCATTTGCTCCATCTCCTGTGTCTCTGCTCCTGAACCCCTGACATCCATCCCCCCCTCGAAGCCCCCCCTTCCCCCCTCCCCCTCTTCAGGTGCGGGTTCCGGGAGCTCCAGTGTTGTGGGGGTGAGCGCTGGATACAGTTCGTCCCCCGTGGTGTGCCGCCATCGGGATAAGTCCGGGAAGTCCTGCATGGGCTCATCGACGGCGATCTCCTCTGCTTCCATCTCTTGGGAGGCGTGTTCGAAACCTGGAGCCACCCCCAGAACCCTCAAGACCCCCTCTTCCCCTGGTTCCTGGGACGACACTGCGTGCCAAGGTCCCTTCGGCAGGTCTCTGCGCCAGCCCACTTCGGGTTGATCCTCCCACCAATAAGACCCTCCCGTGCCAAACCCTGAGAGCGATCCCTCTGGGGAACTAGTCCCCGGAGTCGTCTCCTCAGCTGATGAGAAACCCTGGAAAGTGCTGGCTGAGAGTGTGGGCGTGAAAAGATATTCGTCAAAATAATCCGCTGGCATGGGTTTGTGCGGGAAAATGGTATGGAATTCTTCCTTGAGCCACTGCTCCTCCACTGCATACTCCGGCACCCACCTGTTGGCGCTGGCTGGGGTGTCTTCTGTGGCGAGGAGATATTCTATCCCTTCCTCCCCCCACCTCGAGTCTAAAATCTCTGTGGCTTCATTGAGTGGCTCCTCTCTCGGCGACCCCCCCTTCTCAGGTGCCCCCCTGAGCAGTTCTGGTGCTGTCCCTGGCGCCTGAAACCTGTGAGGTGCCTTGTAGGGCGTTAGCACTGATCTATGAAAGACCGGGTGCATTCTGGATCCCTCCAGGAGTGTCAACCGGAAGGCCACTGGATTGATCTGTGCCTCGACTTGGTAAGGCCCTAGCTGCTTGTGCCCGAGCTTCTTCTTGGCTAATGATCTGGCCGGGACTGCCTGGGCTGCTAACCAGACCCAGTCTCCCACCCGGATGTCCTCCCCAACTCTCCTGTGTCGGTCTGCCTGCACTTTGTAAGCTTGTTTTGCTAACTCCAACTGCTTCCGGAGCTGCTCGTGGACCTCCTGTAACTCCGCTGCCACGGCCTCTGCTCCCTGCGGCTCCCCCTCCCTCACCTTCTCTAAACCCGGGAAGGTTCTGGGATGCCGCCCATTGTTGGCGAAAAACGGTGTCACCCCCGTGGACACGTGCTTCGTGTTGTTGTAGGCAAACTCGGCCAGCGGTAGGTAGTCCACCCAGGTCGATGGCTGCTGGTTCGCGTAGCATCTCAGGTACTGCTGCATGACGGCGTTGACCCTTTCCGCCTGTCCGTTGGTCTGCGGGTGTCTCGCCGACGCCAGGTTGACCTTGACGTTCAGGATGCCCATCAGCTTCTGCCAGAAGTTGGAGATGAACTGGCGCCCCCGGTCGGACAGGATAGACCGTGGTAGGCCGTGCACCTTGAACACGTGGTCTATGAACAGCTTGGCTGTCTGTTCCGCTGTGGCCACCTTCGCGCAAGGAATGAAGTGGGCCATCTTGGTGAACAGGTCTACTACCACGAGTACAGCTGTCTTCCCCCTCGAGCTGGGCAGATCAGTGACAAAGTCCAGAGCCACCCTCTCCCACGGTTCGAACGGTGTTTGTAGCGGTTCCAACAGCCCCGCCGGTGGCTTGTGTACTGGCTTGGCCCTTTGGCAGGTGTCGCACCTATTGACATAATCCGCGATTTCCCCCCGCATCTTGGGCCACCAAAAGTCTCTGGCTACCAAGTCCACCGTCTTTTCCTTGCCGAAGTGCCCAGCGCTGGGCGCGTCGTGCAGCTGTTGCAGTACTTTTGCGCGGAGGTCGTCTCCCGGTACGTAGAGGGCCCCTTTGCGGATGAGCAGGCCGTCGCGTATTTGGAAGTCTTCGCCCCTCGCCGTGCCGCTGCGCACCTCCTCCATCCTGGCTCGAGCGAAGGAGTCCGTCTGCAGCGCGCGACGTACCGCGTCCAGGTCCACCGTGGCTGAGGCGCATGCCCACGCTTCCGGTGCGAAAATGTGCTTGGCCGCCGCCGGCGCCTTCTCCTCCAGATACTGCGGTTTCCTGGACAGCGCGTCCGCCATGATGTTGTTGTTTCCTGGGATGTATTCTATCCTGAAGTCGAAATCTGCAAAGAACTCCGCCCAGCGGATGTGTCTCTGGTTCAGGAACCTCGCCGTGCGCCAGTACTCCAAGTTCTTATGGTCCGTGCGGACCTGCACCGTGTGCTTGGCTCCGACGAGGAAGTGCCGCCACGCCTTGAAGGCTGCATGTATGGCCAGCAACTCCCTGTCCCAGATGGTGTAGTTCTGCTCCGACTTGCTGAGCTTTCTGGAGTAGAAAGCGCACGGCCTCCAGTCCCCCTGGTGGTCTTGCTGCAACAGGACGGCCCCCACGGCCCTGTCTGAGGCGTCCGTCTCCACTCTCATGGGCCTGCTGGGGTTCACGTGTAGCAGGTGTTCTTCGGAAGCGAAGAGACGCTTGAGCTTCTGAAAGGACTGCTCCGCCTGCTCCGTCCAGATGAACTTCTTCTTCTTGCAACTGAGGGTGTCGGTGATGGCCGCTGTCTGCATAGCGAAACCCTTGATGAATTTGCGATAAAAGTTGGCAAAGCCGACAAATCTCTGGACTTCCTTCCGATTGCGCGGGCTTTTCCAGTCCAGCACTGAATGTACCTTGGCGCTGTCCATGGCGAGTCCCTTGTCAGAGAGCTTGTAGCCCAGGAAATCCACCTCCGTCCTGTCGAACTGGCACTTCTCCAGCTTGGCGTAAAGCCTGTGCTCCCGCACCCGCTGCAGGACTTCCTTGACATCTCTTTCGTGAGCCTCCTGCGACTCCGAGAAGATCAGGATGTCGTCCAGGAAGCAGACGCACTTCTTGTAGAGAAGACCCGCCAAGACATGGTGCATGAAGGCCTGAAAACAGTGGGAACCATTTTGTAATCCAAAAGGCATAACTCTATATTCATAGGTGCCCAGCGGCGTAAACATGGCCGTTTTCCACTCGTCGCCTTCCCGCACGCGAATGAGATTGTACGCTCCGCGCAGATCCAACTTGGTAAAGATGCGACCCTTCCTCACCGTCGCCAGCAGGTCATCGATCTTGGGCATAGGGAAGGCTGAGGGCTTAGTTTTCGAATTTAAGACGCGGTAATCAACCACCAGCCTCTTCTGGGGCGTGTCCCGCTTCTTCACAAAAAACACGGGACTGCCCCCTACCGCCTTGGACTCTCGGATGAAACCACGCTTCAAGTTGTGATCTATGAACTCCCTGAGTTACTGCAGTTCATCTTCAGACATGGAATACAGTTTCCCCGTTGGCAGCGTTGCCCCCGGCAGGAGGTCAATCTTGCAGTCGTAGGTTCTGTGGGGAGGCAGCTTGTCCGCTTCCTTCTCGCAGAAGACCTCCAAAAACTCTTTGTACTTGTTGGGTACAGCTTGCAACATGCCCAAGTTTAGCCGTGGTCCATCCTCACGCCCCTCATCTTCCTGGTTAGCTAGGATGCAGTGTTCTGTGCAGTAGGAGGAGCAGAAGGTCAGTTGACGCTGGTACCATGCTAATGCCGGGCTGTGCCTATCCAGCCAACTCATGCCCAACACAATGGGCGTGTCTGACAGGCGGGTGACGTTGAAGCTGATGACTTCGCGGTGATTGCCAATTCGCATCACCATTGGCGGCGTCTGCTGCAGCACCTGCCCTCCCAGTAGCTCTCTGCCGTCCACCGTGACGACGTTCAGGGGCACCGCCGCTGGCAGAAGCGCTATGCTATGTTGCTGGATGAAATCCACGCCTATAAAATCTGCATTGCTTCCAGAATCAATGGTAATGGGGACTTCCATGGTGAGCCCATTGGGAAGTTGGAGGGATGCGGTGAGCTGCACCACTGGTTTGGGTGGGAGGGGGTCCGTGGGCTGCAATATTCCTGGGGACTGCTTCACTGACTTGTCTGGCTGGGCCCCAGTGCCTCCGATTCCAGCCAGACATTGTCGTTTCCCTGCTGTGATTCACTCTGCTGAACTGCTCCTGTTACTGTCGCTGAGGCTGCAGTGTGCTTGTGAATCCTCTGGGGACACTCTTTCGCCATGTGCTGAGCACTGTCGCAGATGTAGCACTTCCTGGTCCCTCTAGGAGGCTTCATTTTGACTGCTCCCGGCGTTAGGGCTCTGGCTGCTGACTGAGCCTTGGCACCACCTATCTCCATCGGCTCCTCACCTCCTCCCAGCGGAGGCATGGATTGAGCGCGCGCCGCTTCCTTGGGAAAGGGGGGCGGTGCTCTTGCTGGCGTGCGTCCCCAACGCCCTTCCTCCTTGCCCCAAGGGCGTTCTTCCAGCCTCACTCCAATCGTGAGCGCCCTCTCCACCACGTCTTTGGTGGTCTGGGGTCTCTCCCCCCTTGCAATTTCGTCTTTCACAGCTCCGTTCAGCCCCTCCCAGAACAGGTCTCTGACGACAGCTGACTCTCTCTCCCACCCCAGCGCGTTCACCAGTGCGAAAAAGCGGGAGTGATATTGTCTTACAGTGGCTCTGCCTTGTCTTAGTCCGTGAACCTCCCTCCTGGCGATATCCACATCAATCTCTGACAAAAAACACGCATCCATCGCTTTAATGAAGGCAGCCGCATTTTGGAGGGCTGGATCCTTATCTCTCCAGAGATTGCGCAACCATGCTTTAGCTTCTCCATGGAGATGACTGACTATGAAGCCTACTTTCTCCTCCTCATCTCTAAAGTCCTTCTCCAGCAACTCTAGGGCGAAAACCACGTCTGCTCTGAAGTTAGGATACTGCTGCAGATTCCCATCGAAATGAGACACAAGGCTCCCTCCTCTCTTCCCCAGCCCAATCCCCTCTGGTCTGGGTCCCGGCAGCCCCTGTGTAGTCAACGCTTCTAACCTGGCTCGCAGATCCTGGCAGGCAGCCGCTGCTTCCTCTTCCTTCTTTTTGGATGCCAAAACTTCTGCTGTCAGTCGTGTCACTGCATTTTGCAGGCTTGCTATTTGCTCTTCGGTAGTCATTTTGCCTGGTATTCGTGAGCTCGAGAAGCACCAATCTTCGCCCCTCGCTGCGTTCCCTCACGTCGCGAGGTTGTAAAAGAGAGAGGGGACTTACTGTCAGGACTGCCTCTAGGTCCCAGCTCACAGAGGACCAACGCCCGGTTGATGTAATGTACAAAAGTCTTTATTGAAGTTTAGTTTCCATTTCAAACCCCAGAGCGCGCAGCCCTACATCTTGACTCTAGATCGGCGAAGTCCCCTCTGAGTCACTATCCCTTCCGCACCAGTTTAAGATCCTAGCCCGGCTCCACCTCCTGTGCTGTTCCTTCCTCCTCTGGGTCCTTCTGCCCCCTGGGGTTTCCTCCTTCCTGGACTCTTCTGACGCTGACCCCCCTGAGTCTTGCCCTTCCTTCCGGCGGGCTTTAGGACCTGGCTCCCTATCCGGGCTCCCTGCTGTGCCGCTCGCCTGTACATTTGAACTTGGCACGCGCGCCCAGCCGGTAACCTTCCTCCTGACCGTTTCCCCGCTCTCCGATGTGGGCGTGGTCAAACCTGACTCATCTCCTCTCGCTGGTGGTGAGAACACTGGTCCCGATTCCTGGGACTCCCCCTCCCTACTGCGCTCTGGTGGGGAAGCTGGTCCTGATTTCCAACTGCTGCTCAGGGAGTCCCCGCTGGCCCCTTCCTCCTGGGGTTTGCCCCCTGGAGCCCCCCTTGCCCTGGCCATCGGCGCTCCCTTCTGTGAATCTTCCGATTCGCTGGAGAGGCTCGTGGAATGACTCTGGCCACTGTCACTGCCTCCACCCCACTCGGATTCCTCCTCCTCGCTCTCCATTTGCTCCCCCTCCTGTGTCTCTGCTCCTGAACCCCTGACAGTAACCCTACCCCTAACCCAAACCCTAACCCTCACCCTACCCCTAACCCTCACTCTACCCCTAACCCTCACCCTCACCCTCACCCTTCCCCTAACCCTAACCCTGACCCTGACCCTAACCTAACCCTACCCCTAAACCCTAAACCCTAAACCCTAAACCCTAAACCCTAAACCCTAAACCCTAAACCCTAAACCCTAAACCCTAAACCCTAAACCCTAAACCCTAAACCCTAAACCCTATCCCTATCCCTAACCCTAACCCTAACCCTAACCTTAACCGTAAACCCTAAGCCTAACCCTAACCCTAATAGTAAGAGATGCCTCTAGGTCCCAGCTCACAGAGGACCAACGCTAGTCAGTAATAACGTATAAAAGTCTTTATTGAAGATTAGTTTCCATTTCCAAACCGCAGCGTGCAACTCTACGTCTTAGAACCTAGACCGGCTGTCAGAGTTGCCTCCAGGTCCCAGCTCACAGAGGACCAACGCTAGCCAGTAATAACGTATAAAAGTCTTTATTGAAGATTAGTTTCCATTTCCAAACCGCAGCGTGCAACTCTACGTCTTAGAACCTAGATCGGCGAAGCTCCATCTGAGTCTCCGCCTCCTAGACACCAGTTGAAGACTCTAGCCTTACTCCACCTCTTCCGTTGTTCTTTCCTCCTCTGGGTCCTCCTGCCCCCTGGGGTTTCCTCCTTTCTGGACTCCTCTGATGCTGACCCCCCTGAGTCTTGCCCCTCCTTCCGGCGGGCTTTAGGACCTGGCTCCCTATCCGGGCTACGTGCTGTGCCGCTCGCCTGTACATTTGAACTTGGCGCGCGCGCCCAGCCGGTAACTTTCCTCTTGACCGTTTCCCCGCTCTCCGATGGAGGCGTGGTCAATCCTGACTCATCTCCTCTCGCTGGTGGTAACACTGGTCCCGATCCCTGGGACTCCTCCCCCCCACTGCGCTCTGGTGGGGAAGCTGGTCCTGATTTCCAACTGCTGCTCTGGGAGTCCCCGCTGGCCCCTTCCTTCTGGGGTTTCCCCCTTGGCACCCCCCTTGCCCTGGCCATCGGCGCTCCCTTCTGTGAATCTTCCGATTCGCTGGAGAGGCTCATGGAATCCCTCTGACCACTGTCACCGCCTACGCTCCCCTCGGATTCCTCCCCCTCGCTCTCCATTTCCTCCCTCTCCTGTGCCTCTGCTCCTGAGCCCCTGACATCCATCCCCCCCTCGAAGCCCCCCCTTCCCCCCTCCCCCTCTTCAGGTGTGGGTTCTGGGTGCTCCAGTGTTGTGGGGGTGAGTGCAGGATACAGTTCGTCCCCCGTGGCGTGCAGCCAGCCGGATAAGTCCGGGAAGTCCTCCATGGTCTCGTCGACGGCGATCTCCTCTGCTTCCATCTCCTGGGCGGTGTGTTCGAACCCGGGATCTTCCCCCAACTCGCCCATGACCCCCTCTTCCCCTGTCGCCTGGGGTGATGCTGCGTGCAATGGCCCTCTCGGCAGTTCTCTGCGCCACCCCACGTCAGGTTGATCCTCCCACCAATAGGAGCCCCCTGTGCCAAACCCCGAGAGCGATCCCTCTGGAGAGCTAGTCTCTAGCGTCGTGTCCTCAGCTGAAGAGAACCCCTGAAACGTGCTGGCTGAGTGTGTGGGTGTGAAAAGATATTCGTCGAAATAATCTGCCGGCATGGGCCTGTGTGGGAAAATTGCATGGAATTCGTCTTTGAGCCATTGCTCCTCCACGGCATAGTCCGGTACCCACCTGTTGGCGCTGACCGGGGTGTCTTCCCTGGCAAGGAGATATTCAATCCCTTCCTCCCCCCATCTCGAGTCTAAAATCTCTGTGGCCTCGTTGAGTGGCTCCCCTCTCGGTGACCCCCCCTTCGTGGGCGCTCCCCTGAGCAGGTCTGGTGCTGTCCCTGGCGCCTGAAACCTGTGAGGTGCCTTGTAGGGCGTGAGCACCGATCTATGAAAGACCGGGAGCATTCTGGACCCCTTCGGGAGTGTCAACCGGAAGGCCACTGGGTTGATCTGTGCCTCGACTTGGTAAGGGCCTAGCTGCTTGTGTCCGAGCTTCTTCTTAGCTAACGATCTGGCCGGCACTGCCTGGGCTGCTAACCAGACCCAGTCCCCCACCCGGATGTCCTCCCCAACTCTCCTGTGTCTGTCCGCTTGCATTTTGTACGCGTGTTTAGCTAGCTCTAACTGCCTTCGGAGTTGCTCGTGGACCTCCTGTAACTCTGCTGCCAAGGCCTCTGCTCCCTGCGGCTCCCCCTCCCTCGCTTTCTCTAAACCCGGGAAGGTTCTGGGATGCCGCCCATTGTTGGCGAAAAACGGTGTCACCCCCGTAGACACGTGTTTCGTGTTGTTGTAGGCAAACTCGGCCAGCGGTAGGTAGTCCACCCAGGTCGAGGGCTGCTGGTTCGCGTAGCATCTCAGGTACTGCTGCATGATGGCGTTGACCCTATCCGCTTGTCCGTTGGTCTGCGAGTGTCTTGCTGACGCTAGGCTGACCTTGACGTTCAGGATGCCCATCAGCTTCTGCCAGAAGTTCGAGATGAACTGGCGCCCCCGGTCGGACAGGATAGACCGTGGTAGGCCGTGCACCTTGAACACGTGGTCTATGAACAGCTTGGCGGTCTGCTCCGCTGTGGCCACCTTCGCGCAAGGAATGAAGTGGGCCATCTTGGTGAACAAGTCCACTACCACGAGTACTGCTGTTTTGCCCCTCGAGCTGGGCAAATCAGTGACAAAGTCCAGGGCCACCCTCTCCCACAGTTCGAGCGGTGTCTGTAGCGGTTCCAGCAGTCCCGCCGGCGGCCTGTGTACTGGCTTGGCCCTTTGGCAGGTGTCGCACCTATTGACGTAATCCGCGACTTCTCCCCACATCTTGGGCCACCAAAAGTCTCTGGCTACTAATTCCACCGTCTTCTCTTTGCCAAAGTGCCCAGCGCTGGGCGCGTCGTGTAACTGTTGCAGTACTCTCGCGCGGAGGTCGTCTCCCGGCACGTAGAGGGCCCCTTTGCGGATGAGCAGTCCGTCGCTGTCAGAGTTGCCTCCAGGTCCCAGCTCACAGAGGACCAACGCTAGCCAGTAATAACGTATAAAAGTCTTTATTGAAGATTAGTTTCCATTTCCAAACCACAGCATGCAACTCTACGTCTTAGAGCTTAGATCGGCGAAGCTCCATCTGAGTCTCCGCCTCTTAGACACCAGTTTAAGACTCTAGCCTTACTCCACCTCTTCCGTTGTTCTTTCCTCCTCTGGGTCCTTCTGCCCCCTGGGGTTTCCTCCTTTCTTGACTCTTCTGACGCTGGCCCCCCTGAGTCTTGCCCCTCCTTCCGGTGGGCTTTAGGACCTGGCTCCCTATCCGGGCTACCTGCTGTGCCGCTCGCCTGTACATTTGAACTTGGCGCGCGCGCCCAGCCGGTAACTTTCCTCTTGACCGTTTCCCCGCTCTCCGATGGAGGCGTGGCCAATCCTGACTCATCTCCTCTCGCTGGTGGTGAGAACACTGGTCCCGATGCCTGGGACTCCTTCCCCCCACTGCGCTCTGGTGGGGAAGCTGGTCCTGATTTCCAACTGCTGCTCTGGGAGTCCCCGCTGGCCCCTTCCTTCTGGGGTTTCCCCCTTGGCACCCCCCTTGCCCTGGCCATCGGCGCTCCCTTCTGTGAATCTTCCGATTCGCTGGAGAGGCTCATGGAATCCCTCTGACCACTGTCACCGCCTACGCTCCCCTCGGATTCCTCCCCCTCGCTCTCCATTTCCTCCCTCTCCTGTGCCTCTGCTCCTGAGCCCCTGACATCCATCCCCCCCTCGAAGCCCCCCTAACCCTAACCCTAACCCTAACCCTAACCCTAACCCTAACCCTAAAACCTAACCCTAACAATACCCCTACCCCTACCCCTAACACTAACCCAAACCGAAGCCCAAACCCTAAACCCATACCCATACCCCTACCCCTAACCGTACCCCAAATTCCTACCCCTACCCCTAACCCCTAACCCTAATCCTAACCCAACCCTACTGATCACCCCTAAACCTAACCCTGACCCTATTCCTACCCCTACCCCTACCCCTACCCCTACCCCTAACCCTAACCCTAACCCTAACCCTAACCCTAACCCTAACCCTAGCCCTAGCCATAGCCCTAGCCCTAGCCGTAACCCTAGCCCTAACCCTAACCCTAACCCTAACCCTATTGTAGGACCTGTTCATCGTGAATGTCACCGTTCTCATCGCCTCCCACCAAAAACTTTGAGGCCAACCAGAGTCATACAGTAGAACCTCTGTTGCTTGAACCAGAGCTTCACATCTGAGCTCTGCCACGCCCCTCTCCTGAGGAGCCGTCACCTTGTGACGTATCCCTTTCTGGCGAAAGAACTCCTGCAGAGCAGACCTAGTAAACTCTGCACATCGGTCACTCTTGAACCCCTGCCCTTTGGTGGAGAACCTTAGTTCCACCTCTGCAACCCAGTCTTTGATCAGTTGTGGTGCATCTTCTTTCAATTTCAGAGCATAAGACCATGTGACTTGGCTGAAATCATCCTGCAGCGTCAGAACAAATTTGGCCCCTCCCAGGCTTGGCTTTGGCATGGGACCAAAAAGGTCTGTGTACACAAGCTCAAAAGGTTTTGTGGTTACCCTCTCCACCCTGGGATAACTGCACCCTTTTACCTTTGCCTTTTTGCATGCCCTACATTTTAGGGACTTGCCACATTCCTGTATCTTGCACCCTTTAGTGCATTCCTGCAACATCTGGATCTCTTCTAAAGAACCATTTGATGTTTTCTTGTGCCATACACAAGCACATGAAACATGAGTGGGATCGGTTGCACCCTTTGCTTGTGCTTTCCCAGCATTCCCCACACCCTTCAGAGGTATTTCCAGAACAAAGAAGTTGTTCTCCCCTTTTTCAACACTGACCAGTTGCTTCCCCCCTCTGAAAATTGTACAGACATTGTTTTCAAAGCACACCTTATACCCCTCCTGTAAGAGACAAGGGACAGATAAAAGACAATGTTTCATCCCAGGTGCCACGTGGACTTTCAACTCCGCCTGCAAGACAGAAAAATAAACATTTGCAACTTTAGATATCAGTTTTTGTGTCCCACCAAAAGTCTCTGGCTAGTAATTCCACCGTCTTCTCTTTGCCGAAGTGCCCAGCGCTGGGCGCGTCGTGTAACTGTTGCAGTACTCTCGCACGGAGGTCGTCTCCCGGCACGTAGAGGGCCCCTTTGCGGATGAGCAGTCCGTCGCGTATCTGGAACTCATCGTCCTTCGCTGTGCTGCTGCGCACCTCCTCCATCTTGGCTCGTGCGAAGGAGTCCGTCTGCAGCGCGCGACGTACTGCGTCCAGGTCCACCGTAGCTGAGGCGCATGCCCACGCTTTCGGTGCGAAAATGTGCTTGGCCGCTGGCGGTGCCTCTTCCTCGAGATACTGCGGCTTCCTGGATAGCGCATCCGCCATGATGTTGTTGTCTCCCGGGATGTATTCTATCCTGAAGTCGAAATCTGCAAAGAACTCCGCCCAGCGGATGTGTCTCTGGTTTAGGAACCTCGCCGTGCGCCAGTACTCCAAGTTCTTATGGTCCGTGCGGACCTGCACTGTGTGTTTGGCTCCGATGAGGAAGTGCCGCCACGCCTTGAATGCTGCATGAATGGCCAGCAACTCTCTGTCCCAGATGGTGTAGTTCTGCTCCGACTTGCTGAGTTTCCTGGAGTAGAAAGCGCACAGCCTCCAGTCCCCTTGGTGGTCTCGCTGCAACAGGACCACCCCCACGACTCTGTCTGAGGCGTCCGTCTCAACCCTCATGGGTTTGCTGGGGTTCACATGTAGTAGTTGTTCTTCGGACGCGAAGAGACGCTTGAGCTTCTGAAAGGACTGCTCCGCCTGCTCCGTCCAGATGAACTTCTTCTTCTTGGAGCTGAGGGTGTCGGTGATGGCTGCCGTCTGCATAGCGAAACCCTTGATAAACTTGCGATAAAAGTTGGCAAAGCCGACAAACTTCTGGACCTCCTTCCGATTGCGCGGGCTTTTCCAGTCCAGCACCGAGCGGACCTTGGCGCTGTCCATGGCGAGTCCCTTGTCGGACAGCTTGTAGCCCAGGAAATCCACCTCTGTCACGTCGAACTGGCACTTCTCCAGCTTGGCATAAAGCCTGTTGTCAGGACTGCCGCTAGGTCCCAGCTCACAGAGGACCAACGCCCAGTGGATATTATATACAAAAGTCTTTATTGAAGTTTAGTTTCCATTTCCAAGCTCTGGGCGCGCAGGCCCACGTCTTAACACTAGACCGGCTAAGTCCCCTCTGACTCACTGCTCCACCCACACCAGTTTAAGATTCTAGCCCGGCTCCACCTCTTGCGCTGCTCTTTCCTGCGTTGGGTCCTTCTGCCCTCTGGGGTTCCCTCCTTCCTGGACTCCTCTGACGCGGAGCCTCCTGAGTCTTGCCCCTCCCTCCGGCGGGCTTTAGGACCTGGCTCCCTTCCCGGGCTCCCCGCTGTGCCGCGCTCCTGTACATTTGAACTTGGCGCGCGCGCCCAGCCGGTGACTTTCCTTCTGACCGTTTCCCCGCTTCCTGATGTGGGTGTTGCCAAACCTGACTCCTCTCCTCCCTCTGGTGGTGAGGACACTGGTCCCGACTCCTGGGACTCCCCCTCCCCACTGCGCTCTGGTGGAGACGCTGGCCCTGATCTCCAGCTGCTGTTCAGAGACTCTCCGCTGGCCCCTTCCTCCTGGGGCTTCCCCCCTGGAGACCCCTTCGCTCTGGCCACCGGCGCTCCCTTCTGTGAGTCCTCCGATTCGCTAGAGAGGCTTGTGGAATAACTCTGGCCACTGTCACTGCCTGCGCCTCCCTCGTACTCCTCCTCCTCACTCTCCATTTGCTCCCCCTCCTGTGTCTCTCCTTCTGAACCCCTGACATCCATCCCCCCCTCGAAGCCCCCCCTTCCCCCCTCCCCCTCTTCCGGTGCGGGTTCCGGGTGCTCCATTGTTGTAGGGGTGAGTCCAGGATACAGCTCGTCCCCTGAGGCTTGCAACCATCGAGATAAGTCCGGGAAGTCCCCCATGGGCTCGTCGACGACGACCTCCTCCGCTTCCATCTCCTGCGCGGTGTGCTCGAAATCTGCGCTCGACCCCAAATCACCCAAGAGCCCTCCTCCCCCTGTTGTGTGATGGGGGTCCACCTCCCAGGGCCCCTTCGGCATGTCTCTGGGCCAGCCCACTTCGGGTTGGTCCTCCCACCAATAAGATCCCCCCGTGCCAAAACCTGAAAGTGATCCCTCCGGAGAGCTGCCTCCCGGAGCCGAGTCCTCAGCTGACGAGAAACCCCGGAAAGTGCTGGCCGAGAGTGTGGGTGTGAACAAACAATCCTCGAAAAAGCCCGCCGGCATAGGCTTGTGCGGGAAAAGTGTGTGGAATTCTTCCTTGAGCAACTGCTCTTCCACTGCGTAATCCGGCACCCACCTGTTGGCGCTGGCCGGGGTGTCCTCCGTGGCGAGAAGATATTCAATCCCGTCCTCCCCCCACCTTGAGTCTAAAATCTCAGTGGCTTCATTAAGTGGCTCCCCTTTCGGCGACCCCCCTTTCTTGGGCGCTTCTCTGAGCGGGTCTGGCGCCTTCCCCGGTGCTTGAAACCTGTGGGGCTCTCTGTAGGGCGTGAGCACTGATCTATGAAAGACCGGGTGCATTCTGGAACCCTCCGGGAGTGTCAACCGGAAGGCCACTGGGTTGATCTGCGCCTCTACTTGGTAAGGCCCTAGCTGCTTGTGCCCTAGTTTCTTCTTGGCTAACGATCTGGCTGGAACTGCTTGTGCTGCCAACCAGACCCAGTCTCCCACCTGGATGTCCTCCCCAACCCTCCTGTGTCGATCTGCCTGCACTTTGTAAGCCTGTTTTGCCAACTCTAACTGCCTCCTGAGCTGCTCGTGGATCTCCTGCAACTCCGCTGCCACTTCCTCTGCTCCCTGTGGCTCCCCCTCCCGCACTGTGTCCAGACCCGGGAAGGTTCTGGGATGCCTCCCGTAGTTGGCAAAAAATGGGGTCACCCCCGTGGACCCGTGCTTCATGTTGTTGTAGGCAAACTCGGCCAACGGTAGATAGTCCACCCAGGTCGATGGCTGCTGGTTCGCGTAGCATCTCAGGTACTGCTGCATGATGGCGTTGACCCTTTCCGCCTGCCCGTTAGTTTGCGGGTGTCTCGCCGACGCCAGGCTGACCTTGACGTTCAGGAATCCCATCAGCTTTTGCCAGAAGTTGGAGATGAACTGGCGCCCCCGGTCGGACAAAATAGACCGTGGTAGGCCGTGCACCTTGAACACGTGGTCTATGAACATCTTAGCGGTCTGCTCGGCCGTGGCCACCTTAGCGCACGGAATGAAGTGGGCCATCTTGGTGAACAGGTCCACTACCACGAGCACTGCCGTCTTGCCCCTTGAGCTGGGTAGATCTGTGACAAAGTCCAGGGCTACCCTCTCCCACGGTACGAACGGTGTCTGTAGCGGTTCCAACAGGCCCGCCGGCGGCTGGTGCACAGGCTTAGCCCTTTGGCAGGTGTCGCACCTATTGACATAGTCCGCGACATCCCCCCGCATCTTAGGCCACCAAAAGTCTCTGGCTACTAAGTCCACCGTCTTCTCCTTGCCGAAGTGCCCCGCGCTGGGCGCGTCGTGCAGCTGTTGCAGGACCTTCGCGCGGAGGCTGTCTCCTGGTACGTAGAGGACTCCCTTGCGTAGGAGCAGGCCGTCTCGCACTTGGAATTCGTCGCCCCTCGCCTTGCCACTGCACACCTCCTCCATCTTGGCTCGGGCGAACGAGTCCGTTAGCAGCGCGCGGCGCACCGCGTCCAGGTCCACCGTGGCTGACGCGCATGCCCACGCCTGTGGTGTGAAAATGTGCTTGGCCGCCGCCGGTGCCTCTGCCTCCAGATACTGCGGTTTTCTGGACAGCGCGTCCGCCAAGACGTTGCTGTTTCCTGGGATGTACTCAATTCTGAAGTCGAAATCTGCAAAGAACTCCGCCCAGCGGATGTGTCGCTGGTTCAGGAACCTCGCCGTGCACCAGTACTCCAAGTTCTTATGGTCTGTGCGGACCTGCACCGTGTGCTTGGCTCCGACGAGGAAGTGCCGCCACGCCTTGAAGGCTGCATGTATGGCCAGCAACTCCCTGTCCCAAATGGTGTAGTTCTGCTCCGCTTTGCTGAGTTTTCTGGAGTAGAAAGCGCACGGCCTCCAGTCCCCCTGGTGGTCTTGCTGCAACAGAACGGCTCCCACGGCCCTGTCTGAGGCGTCCGTCTCCACTCTCATGGGCCTGCTGGGATTTACGTGCAGTAGGTTCTCTTCGGAAGCGAAGAGCTGCTTGAGCTTCTGAAAGGACTGCTCTGCCTGCTCCGTCCAGATGAACCTCTTCTTCTTGGAACTGAGGGTGTCGGTGATGGCCGCTGTCTGCATGGCGAAACCCTTGATGAACTTGCGATAAAAGTTGGCAAAACCGACAAACCTCTGTACTTCCTTCCTATTGCGTGGGCTCTTCCAATCCAGTACTGCACGTACCTTGGCACCGTCCATAGCCAGTCCCTTGTCGGACAGTTTGTAGCCCAAGAAATCCACCTCCGTCTTGTCGAACTGGCACTTCTCCAGCTTGGCGTACAGCCTGTGCTCCCGCAGCCTCTGCAGAACTTCCCTAACATCTCTCTCGTGAGCCTCCGGCGATTCCGAGAAGATTAGGATGTCATCCAGGAAGCAGACGCACTTCTTGTAGAGGAGACCCGCCAAGACATGATGCATGAAGGCTTGAAAGCAATGGGAACCATTTTTTAATCCAAAAGGCATAACTCTGTATTCATAAGTGCCCAGCGGCGTAAACATGGTTGTTTTCCACTCGTCGCCTTCCCGTACGCGAATGAGATTGTACGCTCCGCGCAGATCCAACTTGGTAAAGATGCGACCCTTCCTCACCGTCGCCAGCAGGTCATCGATCTTGGGCATAGGGAATGCTGAGGGCTTGGTCTTGAGGTTCAAGAAGCGGAAATCAACGACCAGCCTCTTTTGGGGCGTGTCCCGCTTCTTTACAAAGAACACGGGACTGCCTCCTGCCGCCTTGGACTCCCGGATGAATCCCCGCTTCAGGTTGTGATCTATGAACTCCCTGAGCTCTTGCAATTCATCCTCAGACATGGAGTACAGTTTCCCCGTCGGGAGCGTCGCCCCGGGCAGGAGGTCGATCTTGCAGTCGTAGGGTCTGTGGGGTGGCAGCTTATCCGCCTCTTTCTCGCAGAAGACCTCCAAAAACTCCTTGTATTTGTTAGGCACCGCTTGCAACATGCCCAGGTTCAGCTGTGGTCCATCCTCGTGCCCCTCATCTTCCAAGTCCGCCAGGATGCAGTGTTCTGCGCAGTAAGAGGAGCCGAAGGTCAGTTGCCGCTGGTACCAAGCTAATGCCGGGCTGTGCCTATCCAGCCAACTCATTCCCAACACTATGGGCGTGTCTGACAGGCGGGTGACGTTGAAGCTGATGACCTCACGGTGGTTTCCAATGCGCATCACCATTGGCGGCGTCTGCTGTAGCACTTGCCCTCCCAGTAGCTCCCTGCCGTCCACCATGACGACTTTCAGAGGTACCGCCGCTGGCAGAAGGGCTATGCCATGTTGCTGGAGGAACTGCATGTCTATAAAATCTGCATTGCTCCCCGAGTCGACGGTGATGGGAATTTCCACAAGTAGCCCATTGGGGAGCTGAAGGGATGCGGTGAGCTGCACTACTGGTTTGGGTGGGAGGGGGTCGGTGGGCTGTAAGATCCCTGGGGATTGCTTCACTGACTTGTCTGGCTGGTCCCCAGAGACGCCATCTCCAGCCAGACAGTGGAGTTTTCCTGCTGCGACTCCCTCTGCTGAATTGCGTCTGTTACTGTCGCTGCGGCTGCAGTATGCTTGTGAAACCGCTGGGGACACTCTTTTGCCATATGCTGAGCACTGTCGCAGATGTAGCACTTCCTGGTTCCTCTAGGAGGCTTCATCTTGACTGCTCCCGGAGTTAGGGCTCCGACTGTGGAGTGAGCCTTAGCACCACCTATCTCCATCGGCTCCTCTCCCCCTCCCAGCGGAGGCATGGATCGAGCGCGCGCCGCCTCCTTGGGGAAGGGAGGCAGTCCTCTCGCTGGCGTGCGTCCCAAATGCCCTTCCTCCCTGTCCCAAGGGCGTCCTTCCAACCGAACCCCAATGGAGAGTGCCCGTTCCACCACTTCCTTGGTGGTTTGGGGTCTTCCCCCCCTTGCGATCTCATCTTTCACAGCTCCGCTCAACCCCTCCCAGAACAGGTCTCTGACGGCAGGCGATTCTTTCTCCCAGGCTAGTACATTCACCAATCCGAAAAAACGTGAATGATATTGCCTCACAGTGGCTTTACCTTGTCTTAGTCCGTGAATCTCCCTCCTAGCGATATCCACATCAATCTCAGATAAAAAACACGCATCCATCACTTTAATGAAGGCAGCCGCATTTTGGAGGGCTGGATCCTTGTCTCTCCATAGATTGCGCAGCCACGATTTTGCCTCCCCCCGCAAATGCGAAATAATAAATCCCACTTTCTCTCCCTCATTTTTAAAGTCTTTGTCAAGCAGCTGCAATGTATAAATCACATCTGCTCTGAAGTTAGGATACTCCTGCAGGTCCCCATTGAAGTGAGATACCAGGCTCCCTCCTCTGTTTCCCAGCCCAATCCCTTCTGGTCTGGTGGCTGGTAGCCTCTGTGTACTTAGCACTTCTAACCTGGTTCGCAGATCCTGGCAGGCAGCAGCTGCTTCCTGTTCTTTCTTTCTGGAAGCCGCAATTTCTGCAGTCAACTGCGTCACTGCGTTTTGCAAACTCGCTATCCTCTCTTCGGTAGTCATTTCCCTGTTTTTCGTGAGCTCGCGAAGCACCAATCTTCACCCCTCGCTGCTTTCCCGCACTCCACGAGGTTGCAAAATTGGTGAAAAAGCGAGAGGGGACTTACTGTCAGGACTGCCGCTAGGTCCCAGCTCACAGAGGACCAACGCCCAGTGGATATTATATACAAAAGTCTTTATTGAAGTTTAGTTTCCATTTCCAAGCTCTGGGCGCGCAGGCCCACGTCTTAACGCTAGACCGGCTAAGTCCCCTCTGACTCACTGCTCCACCCACACCAGTTTAAGATTCTAGCCCGGCTCCACCTCTTGCGCTGCTCTTTCCTGCGTTGGGTCCTTCTGCCCTCTGGGGTTCCCTCCTTCCTGGACTCCTCTGACGCGGAGCCTCCTGAGTCTTGCCCCTCCCTCCGGCGGGCTTTAGGACCTGGCTCCCTTCCCGGGCTCCCTGCTGTGCCGCGCTCCTGTACATTTGAACTTGGCGCGCGCGCCCAGCCGGTGACTTTCCTTCTGACCGTTTCCCCGCTTCCTGATGTGGGTGTTGCCAAACCTGACTCCTCTCCTCCCTCTGGTGGTGAGGACACTGGTCCCGACTCCTGGGACTCCCCCTCCCCACTGCGCTCTGGTGGAGACGCTGGCCCTGATCTCCAGCTGCTGTTCAGAGACTCCCCGCTGGCCCCTCCCTCTTGAGGTTTCTCCCTTGGAATCTCCCTTGCTCTGGCCACCGGCGCTCCCTTCTGTGAGTCCTCCGATTCGCTAGAGAGGCTTGTGGAATAACTCTGGCCACTGTCACTGCCTGCGCCCCCCTCGTACTCCTCCTCCTCACTCTCCATTTGCTCCCCCTCCTGTGTCTCTCCTTCTGAACCCCTGACACCTGTGCTCTCTCAACCTCTGCAGGACTTCCTTGACATCTCTCTCGTGGGCCTCCTGCAACGCCGAGAAGATGAGGATGTCGTCCAGGAAGCAGACGCACTTCTTGTAGAGGAGACCCGCTAAGACGTGGTGCATGAAGGCTTGAAAACAGTGGGAACCATTTTGTAAACCAAACGGCATAACTCTATATTCATAGGTGCCTAGCGGCGTAAACATGGCCGTCTTCCACTCGTCGCCTTCCCGCACGTGAATGAGATTGTACGCTCCGCGCAGATCCAACTTGGTAAAAATGCGACCCTTCCTCACCGTCGCCAGCAGGTCATCGATCTTGGGCATGGGGAAGGCTGTGGGTTTGGTTTTCGAATTCAAAATTCTGTAATCAACTACAAGCCTCTTTTGGGGCGTGTCCCGCTTCTTCACAAAAAACACGGGACTGCCCCCCACCGCTTTGGATTCTCGGATGAATCCCCGCTTCAAGTTGTGATCTATGAACTCCCTGAGTTCCTGCAGTTCATCCTCAGACATGGAATACAGTTTCCCCGTCGGCAGCGTCGCCGCCGGCAGGAGGTCAATCTTGCAGTCGTATGGCCTGTGGGGAGGCAGCTTGTCCGCTTTCTTCTCGCAGAAGACCTCCAAAAACTCTTTGTACTTGTTGGGTACCGCTTGCAACATGCCTAAGTGTAGCTGTGGTCCATCCTTGTGCCCCTCATCTTCTTGGTTAGTGAGGATGCAGTGTTCTGCGCAGTAGGAGGAGCCGAAGGTCAGTTGACGCTGGTACCATGCTAATGCCGGGCTGTGCCTATCCAGCCAACTCATGCCCAACACTATGGGCGTGTCCGACAGGTGGGTGACGTTGAAGCTGATGACTTCGCGGTGATTTCCAATTCGCATCACCATTGGCGGTGTTTGCTGCAGCACTTGTCCTCCCAGTAGCTCTCTGCCGTCTACCGTGACGACGTTCAGGGGCATCGTGGCCGGTAGGAGCGCTACGTTATGTTGCTTGAGAAAATCCACTCCTATAAAGTCTGCATTGCTGCCAGAGTCAATGGTAATAGGGACTTCCATGGTGAGTCCAGTGGGCAGCTGAAGCGATGCCGTGAGTTGCACCACTGGTTTGGG
The DNA here is from genome assembly GCF_964106915.1 of Podarcis gaigeae. Taxonomy (NCBI): domain Eukaryota; kingdom Metazoa; phylum Chordata; class Lepidosauria; order Squamata; family Lacertidae; genus Podarcis; species Podarcis gaigeae. The sequence continues at coordinate 29,384,869 of NC_139695.1, forward strand.
TGGGAGGGGGTCTGTGGGCTGTAAGATCCCTGGGGACTGCTTCACTGACTTGTCTGGCTGGGCCCCAGTGGCTCCACTTCCAGCCAGACTTCGTCGTTTCCCTGCTGTGGTGCACTCTGCTGAACTACTTCTGTAACTGTCGCTGAGGCTGCAGTGTGCTTGTGAATCCTCTGGGGACACTCTTTCGCCATGTGCTGAGCACTGTCGCAGATGTAACACTTCCTGTTCCCTCTAGGAGGCTTCGGTTTGACTGCTCCCGGCGTGAGGGCTCTGGCTGCTGACTGAGCCTTGGCACCACCTATCTCCATCGGCTCCTCTCCCCCTCCCAGTGGAGGCGTGGATTGAGCGCGCGCTGTTTCCCTGGGAAAGAAAGGAGGTGCTCTAGCTGGCGTGCGTCCCCAACGCCCTTCGTCTTTGCTCCAAGGACGTTCCTCCAGCCTCACCCCAATCGTCAGCGCTCTCTGGATCACATCTTTAGTGGTTTGGGGTCGCTCCCCCCTCGCAATTTCGTCTTTCACAGCCCCGTTCAACCCCTCCCAGAACAGGTACCTGACGGCAGCTGACTCTTTTTCCCATCCCAGCGCATTGACCAAAGCAAAAAAGCGGGAGTGATATTGCCTTACAGTGGCTCTGCCTTGCTTCAATCCATGTATCTCTTTCCTGGCGATATCTACATCAATCTCTGATAAAAAGCACGCATCCATCGCCTTAAGGAAGGCTTTCGCATTTTTGAGGGCTGGGTCTTTATCCCGGTACAGATTCCGCAGCCACGCTTTAGCGTCTCTGTGGAGATGCGTTAGTATGAAGCCTACTTTCTCCTGCTCATCTCTAAAGTCCTTCTCCAGCAACTCTAGGGCGAAAACCACGTCTGCTCTGAAGTTAGGATACTGCTGCAGATTCCCATCGAAATGAGACACAAGGCTCCCTCCTCTCTTTCCCAGCCCAATCCCCTCTGGTCTGGGTCTCGGTAGCCCCTGTTTAGTCAACACTTCCAACCTGGTTCGCAGATCCTGGCAGACAGCAGCTGCTTCGTCTTCCCTCTTCTTGGCTGCTAGTATCTCCGCGTTAAGTTGTGTCACTGCGTTTCGCAGGGTTGCTATTTGTTCTTCGGTAGTCATCTTGTCCTGCCTTCGTGAGCTCGCAAAGCACCAATCTTCGCCCCTCGCTGCGCCCACTGACGTTGCGAGGTTTTATTTTTTTTAGGAGATGGAGCTTACTGTCAGAGTTGCCTCCAGGTCCCAGCTCACAGAGGACCAACGCTAGCCAGTAATAACGTATAAAAGTCTTTATTGAAGATTAGTTTCCATTTCCAAACCGCAGCGTGCAACTCTACGTCTTAGAACCTAGATCGGCGAAGCTCCATCTGAGTCTCCGCCTCCTAGACACCAGTTGAAGACTCTAGCCTTACTCCACCTCTTCCGTTGTTCTTTCCTCCTCTGGGTCCTCCTGCCCCCTGGGGTTTCCTCCTTTCTGGACTCTTCTGACGCTGACCCCCCTGAGTCTTGCCCCTCCTTCCGGCGGGCTTTAGGACCTGGCTCCCTTCCCGGGCTCCCTGCTGTGCCGCTCGCCTGTACATTTGAACTTGGCGCGCGCGCCCAGCCGGTAACTTTCCTCTTGACCGTTTCCCCGCTCTCCGATGGAGGCGTGGCCAATCCTGACTCATCTCCTCTCGCTGGTGGTGAAAACACTGGTCCCGATGCCTGGGACTCCTCCCCCCCACTGCGCTCTGGTGGGGAAGCTGGTCCTGATTTCCATCTGCTGCTCTGGGAGTCCCCGCTGGCCCCTTCCTTCTGGGGTTTCCCCCTTGGCACCCCCCTTGCCCTGGCCATCGGCGCTCCCTTCTGTGAATCTTCCGATTCACTGGAGAGGCTCATGGAATCCCTCTGATCACTGTCACCGCCTACGCTCCCCTCGGATTCCTCTCCCTCACTCTCCATTTCCTCCCTCTCCTGTGCCTCTGCTCCTGAGCCCCTGACAATTTGTAAATTGAAAATATCCATTAACAGGCACACCATGAAGCATTAAGCCTGAATGACGGGCAAAAGGGGGCATGTGCATACACAACCAGCATCTAGAAGCATGCAATAAACTGGCAAACATAATCATATCTTGTACAAAAATATCATCCCTCCAAATCTTATGATAATTTTCTCCCCTAAAAGTCTTATTCAACAACGCTATTCTTCTAGTTCGAGAGTGGCTGAGCCGTGGATACTGCCAGCCAGAGTAAGATTCTGATGACAGTGGCTTACCATAAGGTGAAATATGGTGGTTTCAACTGGACTGGGTCGTCTGCTTCTCTTCCTTGTATAACGGTGCAGCAAAGGATGGCAAGGCAGATGGTGAGGAAGGTGCTTCCGCAGTTGAAGGGATTCGCCATGGCCGTACGCATCGAGCTGGAACCCACAAAGGCTTGTCCTCGACGTCCACTGCCACGTACCCTCGTCCCCACGTGATCAGCGGAACAGGTCCATGCCACGCGGGATCAGGCAAGCGTCGGTACACCACCAAGGGGCGGGGGAGTGCCTCCTCCTTCCTAAAATGCAATTCAGCGGGGGTATGGGTCCTATTATGTCGATATAAAAGATGGTTAAGTACAAAAAGAACTTGGTGGACTGCCGAAGGGATATTTGCTGTTGGTATGTGTCAGGGGCTCAGGAGCAGAGGCAAAGGGAAGAGAGGAAATGGAGAGCGAAGGGGAAGAATCCGAGGGGAGCGTAGGAGAAGAGGACAGTGGCCCGAGGGATTCCATGAGCCTCTCCAGCGAATCGGAAGATTCACAGAAGGGGGCGCCAGTGGCCAGGGGTAGGGGGTTCCCAAGGGGAACGCCCCAGGAGCAAGGGGGCAGCAGGGACTCCCAGAGCAGTAGTTGGAAATCAGGACCAGCTTCCCCACCAGAGCAGAGTGGGGGGGAAGAGTCCCAAGTATCGGGGCCAGTGCATTCCCCACCAGGGAGAGAAGACGAGGCAGGGCTGACCACGCCTCCATCGGAGAGTCGGACAACGGGGGGGAGGTCAGATCCGGCCAGTATCCCGGAAGAGGGAAGCAGTGACAGAAGTAGTGTAACGGTTAGGAGAAAGGTCACTGGGTTGGCGCGAGAGGCAAGTTCAAATGTACAGGAGCGCGGGACAGCAGAGAATGAGGATTGGGAACCCGGTCCTAAAGCCCGCCGGAGGCAGGGGGAGGAGCTAAGCGACTCAGCGTCGGAAGAGTCCAGAAAGGGCAATGCCCCAGCGGGCAGGAGGACCCAGAGGAGGAGAGAGCAGCGGAAAAGGTGGAGCAGGGCTAGGATCTTAAACTGGTGTCAGAGGGGAGGAGACTCAGACGGGACTTCGCCGATCTAGGGTTTAAGACGTAGGGCTGCACGCTGTGGCTTTGAAATGGAAACTGAACTTCAATAAAGACTTTTGTACATTACTACAGCCTAGCGTTGGTCCTCTGTGAGCTGGGACCTAGAGGCAGCTCTGACAGTAAGTCCCGACTCACTAAAACCTCGCAACGTCAGTGGGCGCAGCGAGGGGCGAAGATTGGTGCTTCGCGAGCTCACGAAAGCAGGACAAGATGACTACCGAAGAACAAATGGCAGCTCTGCAAAATGCAGTGACACAGCTTAACGCGGAAATATTAGCATCCAGAAAGAGAGAAGACGAAGCAGTCGCTGCCTGCCGAGATCTGCAAACCAGGTTGGAAATGTTGACTAAACAGGGGCTACCGGGAGCCAGACCAGAGGGGAATGGTCTAGGAAAGAGAGGAGGCAGCCTTGTGTCTCATTTCGATGGGAACCTGCAGCAGTATCCTAACTTCAGAGCAGACGTGGTTTTTGCGCTTAAGTTGCTGGAGAAGGACTTTAGAGATGAGCAGGAGAAAGTAGGCTTCATACTAACTCATCTCCATGGAGAAGCTAAAGCGTGGTTGCGCAATCTGTGGAGAGATAATGACCCAGCCCTCCGAAATGCGGATGCCTTCATTAAGGCGATGGATGCTTGTTTTTTATCAGCGGTAGATGTAGATGTCGCCAGAAAGGAGATACATGGATTGAAACAAGGCAGAGCCACTGTAAGGCAATATCACTCCCGCTTTTTTGCATTGGTCAACGCGCTGGGATTGGAAAAAGACTCAGCTGCCGTCCGGGACCTGTTCTGGGAGGGGTTGAACGGGGCTGTGAAAGACGAAATTGCAAGGGGGGAGAGACCCCAGACCACGCAGGAAGTCGTCCAGAGAGCGCTGGCGATAGGGGTGCGTCTGGAAGAACGCCCTTGGAGCAAAGATGAAGGGCGTTGGGGAAGCACGCCAGCTAGAACTGAAGCCTCCTAGAGGGAACAGGAAGTGTTACATCTGCGACAGTGCTCAGCACATGGCGAAAGAGTGTCCCCAGCGGATCCACAAGCACACTGCAGCCTCAGCAACAGTAAAGGGAACAGTTCAGCAGGAGGACTCACTGCAGGGAAACGACGAAGTCTGGCTGGAGGCAGAGGCACTGGGGCCCAGCCAGATGAGTCAGTGAAGCAGTCCCCAGGAATCTTACAGCCCACGGACCCCCTCCCACCCAAACCAGTGGTGCAGCTCACCGCATCACTCCAGCTTCCCAATGGGCTCACCATGGAAGTCCCTATTACCATTAACTCTGGTAGCAATGCAGAATTTATAGGAGTGGATTTCATCAAGCAGCATAGCATAGCGCTCCTGCACAGCCCGGCATTAGCATGGTACCAGCGTCAGTTGACCTTCAGCTCCTCCTACTGCGCAGAACACTGCATCATGACTAACCAGGAAGACGAGGGGCAAGAGGATGACCCACAGCTACAACTGGGCATGCTGCAAGCGGTACCCGACAAGTACAAGGCGTTTTTGGAGGTCTTCTGCGAGAAGGAAGCGGACAAGCTGCCTCCCCACAGGCCCTACGACTGCAAGATTGACCTCCTGCCGGGGGCGACGCTGCCGACTGGAAAACTGTATTCCATGTCTGAAGACGAACTGCAAGAACTCAGGGAGTTCATAGATCTCAACTTGAAGCGGGGATTCATCCAAGAATCCAAAGCAGTGGGGGGCAGTCCCGTGTTTTTCGTGAAGAAAAAAGACACGCCCCAAAAGAGGCTTGTAGTTGATTACCGGGTCATAAATTCGAGGACGAAGCCCACGGCATTCCCCATGCCCAAGATTGACGACCTGCTGGCGACGGTGAGGAAGGGTCGCATCTTCACCAAGTTGGATCTACGTGGAGCGTACAATCTTATACGCATGCGGGAGGACGACGAGTGGAAGGCGGCCATGTTTACGCCCCTAGGCACCTATGAATACAGAGTTATGCCGTTTGCAGAGACTACGGGAGCACAGACTTTACGCCAAACTGGAGAAGTGCCAGTTCGACATGACGGAGGTGGATTTCCTGGGCTACAAGCTATCCGACAAGGGACTCGCCATGGACAGCGCCAAGGTCCGCTCGGTGTTGGACTGGAAGAGCCCGCGCAATAGGAAGGAGGTCCAGAGGTTTGTCGGCTTTGCCAACTTTTATCGCAAGTTCATCAAGGGTTTCGCTATGCAAACGGCGGCCATCACGGACACCCTCAGCTCCAAGAAGAAGAAGTTCATCTGGACGGAGCAGGCGGAGTGGTCCTTTCAGACGCTCAAGCGTCTCTTCGCGTCCGAAGAACAACTACTACATGTGAACCCCAGCAAACCCATGAGGGTTGAAACGGACGCTTCAGACAGAGCTGTGGGGGCGGTCCTGTTGCAGCAAGATCCGCAAGGGGACTGGAGGCCGTGTGCTTTCTACTCCAGAAAACTCAGCAAGTCGGAGCAGAACTACACCATCTGGGACAGGGAGTTGCTGGCAATTCACGCAGCCTTCAAGGCGTGGCGGCACTTCCTCATCGGAGCCAAACACACAGTGCAGGTCCGCACGGACCATAAGAACCTGGAGTACTGGCGCACGGCGCGGTTCCTGAACCAGAGACACATCCGCTGGGCGGAGTTCTTTGCGGATTTCGACTTCAGGATAGAATACATCCCGGGAGACAACAACATCATGGCGGATGCGCTATCCAGGAAACCGCAGTATCTCGAGGAAGAGGCACCGGCGGCGGCCAAGCACATTTTCGCACCGAAAGCGTGGGCATGCGCCTCAGCCACGGTGGACCTGGACGCGGTACGTCGCGCGCTGCAGACGGACTCCTTCGCACAAGCCAAGATGGAGGAGGTGCGCAGTGGCACAGCGAAGGACGACGAGTTCCAGATATGCGACGGACTGCTCATCCGCAAAGGGGCCCTCTACGTGCCGGGAGACGACCTCCGAGCGAAAGTACTGCAGCAGTTACACGACGCGCCCAGCGCTGGGCACTTCGGCAAAGACAAGACGGTGGACTTAGTAGCCAGAGACTTTTGGTGGCCCAAGATGAGGGGGGAAGCCGCGGATTACGTCACGAGGTGCGACACATGCCAAAGGGCCAAGCCAGTACACAGGCCGCCGGCGGGACTGCTGGAACCGCTACAGATACCGCTCGAATCGTGGGAGAGGGTGGCCCTGGACTTTGTCACAGATCTGCCCAGTTCGCGGGGCAAAACAGCAGTACTCGTGGTTGTGGACATGTTCAACAAGATGGCCCACTTCATTCCTTGCGCGAAGGTGGCCACAGCGGAACAGACCGCCAAGCTGTTCATAGACCACGTGTTCAAGGTGCACGGTCTACCACGGTCTATCCTGTCCGACCGGGGGCTCCAGTTCATCTCGAACTTCTGGCAGAAGTTGATGGGCATCCTGAACGTCAAGATCAACCTAGCGTCGGCAAGACACCCGCAGACCAACGGACAAGCGGAGAGGGTCAACGCCATCATGCAGCAGTACCTTAGATGCTACGCGAATCAGCAGCCCTCGACCTGGGTGGACTACCTACCGCTGGCCGAGTTCGCCTACAACAACACGAAGCACGTGTCCACGGGGGTAACACCGTTCTTCGCCAACAATGGGCGGCATCCCAGAACCTTCCCGGGATTAGAGAGAGTGGGGGAGGGGGAACCACAGGGAGCAGAGGCCTTGGCAACGGAGTTACAGGAGGTCCACGAGCAACTCCGGTGGCAGTTAGAACTAGCAAAACATGCATACAAAATGCAGGCAGACAGACACAGGAGAGTTGGGGAAGACATACAGGTGGGAGACTGGGTCTGGTTGGCAGCCCAGGCAGTGCCGGCCAGATCGTTAGCTAAGAAAAAGCTCGGACACAAGCAGCTAGGGCCTTACCAGGTCGAGGCACAGATCAATCCAGTGGCCTTCCGGTTGACACTCCCGGAGGGATCCAGAATGCACCCGGTCTTTCATAGATCAGTGCTCACGCCCTACAAGGCACCTCACAGGTTTCAGGCGCCAGAGACAGCACCAGACCCGCTCAGGGAAGCGCCCACGAAGGGGGGGTCGCCGAGGGTGGAGCCGCTCAACGAGGTCACGGAGATTTTAGACTCGAGATGGGGGGAGGAAGGGATTGAATATCTACTCGCCAGGGAAGACAGCCCGGCCAGCACCAACAGGTGGGTACCGGACTATGCCGTGGAGGAGCAATTCCTCAAAGACGAGTTCCACGCACTGTTCCCACACAGGCCCATGCCGGCAGATTATTTCGACGAATATCTTTTCACACCCACACTCTCAGCCAGCACGTTCCAGGGGTTCTCTTCAGCTGAGGACACGGCGCCGGAGACTAGCTCCCCAGAGGGATCCCTCTCAGGGTTTGGCACAGGCGGATCTTATTGGTGGGAAGATCAACCTGAGGTGGGGTGGCGCAGAGAACTGCCGAGCGGGCCCTCGCACGCAGCGTCACCCCAGGCGACAGAGGGAGAGGGGGTCATGGGCGAGTTGGGGGAAGATCCAGGGTTCGAACACACCTCCAGAGAGATGGGAGCTGAGGAGATCGACGTCGACGAGCCCATTGAGGACTATCCGGATTTATCCGGCTGGCTGCACACCACGGGGGACGAACTGTATCCTGCACTCACCCCCACAACACTGGAGCACCCAGAACCCACACCAGAAGAGAGGGAGGGGGGAAGGGGGGCTTCAGGGGGGGATGGATGTCAGGGGCTCAGGAGCAGAGGCACAGGAGATGGAGCAAATGGAGAGCGAGGAGGAGGAATCCGACGGGAGCGTAGGAGAAGAGGACAGTGGGCCGAGGGATTCCATGAGCCTCTCCAGCGAATCGGAAGATTCACAGAAGGGGGCGCCAGTGGCCAGGGGCAGGGGGTTCCCAGGGGGAACCCCCCAGGAGCAAGGGGGCAGCAGGGACTCCCAGAGCAGTAGTTGGAAATCAGGACCAGCTTCCCCACCAGAGCAGAGTGGGGGGGAAGAGTCCCAAGTATCGGGGCCAGTGCATTCCCCACCAGGGAGAGAAGATGAGGCAGGGCTGACCACGCCTCCATCGGAGAGTCGGACAACCGAGGGGAAGTCAGATCCGGCCAGTATCCCGGAAGAGGGAAGCAGTGACAGAAGTAGTGTAACGGTTAGGAGAAAGGTCACTGGGTTGGCGTGAGAGGCAAGTTCAAATGTACAGGAGCGCGGGACAGCAGAGAATGAGGATTGGGAACCGGGTCCTAAAGCCCGCCGGAGGCAGGGGGAGGAGCTAAGCGACTCAGCGTCGGAAGAGTCCAGAAAGGGCAATGCCCCAGCGGGCAGGAGGACCCAGAGGAGGAGAGAGCAGCGGAAAAGGTGGAGCAGGGCTAGGATCTTAAACTGGTGTCAGAGGGGAGGAGACTCAGACGGGACTTCGCCGATCTAGGGTTTAAGACGTAGGGCTGCACGCTGTGGCTTTGAAATGGAAACTGAACTTCAATAAAGACTTTTGTACATTACTAAAGCCTAGCGTTGGTCCTCTGTGAGCTGGGACCTAGAGGCAGCTCTGACACTACCAAAGAACAAATGGCAGCCCTGCAAGACGCAGTGACAAGGCTTAACATGGAAATATTAGCATCCAGAAAGAGAGAAGACGAAGCAGCCGCTGCCTGCCGGGATCTGCAAACCAGGTTGGAAATGTTGACTAAACAGGGGCTACCGGGTGCCAAACCAGAGGGGATTGGTCTAGGAAAGAGGGGAGGCAGCATCGTGTCTCATTTCGATGGGAACCTGCAGCAGTATCCTAACTTCAGAGCAGACGTGGTTTTTGCACTTAATTTGCTGAAGAAGGACTTTAGAGATGAGCAGGAGAAAGTAGGCTTCATACTAACTCATCTCCATGGAGAAGCTAAAGCGTGGCTGCGCAATCTGTGGAGAGATAATGACCCAGCCCTCCGAAATGCGGATGCCTTCATTAAGGCGATGGACGCTTGTTTTTTATCAGCGGTAGATGTAGATGTCGCCAGAAAGGAGATACATGGATTGAAACAAGGCAGAGCCACTGTAAGGCAATATCACTCCCGCTTTTTTGCTTTGGTCAACGCGCTGGGATGGGAAAAAGACTCAGCTGCCGTCCGGGACCTGTTCTGGGAGGGGTTGAACGGGGCTGTGAAAGACGAAATTGCAAGGGGGGAGAGACCCCAGAGCACTAAAGAAGTGGTCCAGAGAGCGCTGGCGATTGGATTGAGGCTGGAGGAACGTCCTTGGAGCAAAGACGAAGGGCGTTGGGGACGCACGCCAGCTAGAGCACCTCCTTTCTTTCCCAGGGAAACAGCGCGCGCTCAATCCACGCCTCCACTGGGAGGGGGAGAGGAGCCGATGGAGATAGGTGGTGCCAGGGCTCAGTCAGCAGCCAGAGCCCTGACACCGGGAGCAGTCAAACCGAAGCCTCCTAGAGGGAACAGGAAGTGTTACGTCTGTGACAGTGCTCAGCACATGGCGAAAGAGTGTCCCCAGAGGATCCGCAAGCACACTGCAGCCTCAGCAACAGTAAAGGGAACAGTTCAGCAGGAGGAATCATTGCAGGGAAACGACGAAGTCTGGCTGGAGGCAGAGGCACTGGGGCCCAGCCAGACGAGTCAGTGAAGCAGTCCCCAGGAATCTTACAGCCCACAGACCCCCTCCCACCCAAACCAGTGGTGCAGCTCACCGCATCCCTCCAACTTCCCAATGGTCTCACCATGGAAGTCCCTATTACCATTGACTCTGGCAGCAATGCAGACTTTATAGGAGTGGATTTCATCCAGCAACATGGCATAGCGCTCCTGCCGGCCACGATGCCCCTAAAAGTAGTCACAGTCGATGGCAGAGAATTGCTGGGGGGACAGGTGGTACAGCAAACGCCGCCAATGGTGATGCAAATTGGGAATCACCGGGAAGTCATCAGCTTCAATGTCACCCACCTGTCAGACACGCCCATAGTGTTGGGCATGAGTTGGCTGGACAGGCACAGTCCGGCACTAGCATGGTACCAGCGCCAATTGACCTTCAGCTCCTCCTAGTGCGCAGCAAACTGCATACTGCCTGCCCAGGAAGATGAGGGGCAAGAAGATGGACCGCAGTTACACTTGGGCATGCTGCAAGCGGTACCCGACAAGTACAGAGGGTTTTTGGAGGTCTTCTGCGAGAAGGAAGCGGACAAGCTGCCTCCCCACAGACCCTACGACTGCAAGATTGACCTCCTGCCGGGGGCGACGCTGCCGACGGGGAAACTGTATTCAATGTCTGAGGATGAACTGCAAGAACTCAGGGAGTTCATAGATCACAACTTGAAGCGGGGATTCATCCAAGAATCCAAAGCAGTGGGGGGCAGCCCCGTGTTTTTTGTGAAGAAAAAAGACATGCCCCAAAAGAGGCTTGTAGTTGATTACCGGGTCATAAATTCGAGGACGAAGCCCACGGCATTCCCCATGCCCAAGATTGACGACCTGCTGGCGACGGTGAGGAAGGGTCGCATCTTCACCAAGTTGGATCTACGTGGAGCGTACAATCTTATACGCATGCGGGAGGACGACGAGTGGAAGGCGGTCATGTTTACGCCCCTAGGCACCTATGAATATAGAGTTATGCCGTTTGGTTTACAAAATGGTTCCCACTGTTTCCAAGCCTTCATGCACCACGTCTTAGCGGGACTCCTCTACAAGAAGTGCGTCTGCTTCCTGGACGACATCCTGATCTTCTCGGAATCACAGGAGGATCACGAGAGAGACGTCAGGGAGGTCCTGCAGAGACTATGGGAGCACAGACTTTACGCCAAACTGGAGAAGTGCCAGTTCGACATGACGGAGGTGGATTTCCTGGGCTACAAGCTATCCGACATGGGACTCGCCATGGACGGTGCCAAGGTCCGCTCGGTGTTGGACTGGAAGAGCCCGCGCAATAGGAAGGAGGTCCAGAGGTTTGTCAGCTTTGCCAACTTTTATCGCAAGTTCATCAAGGGTTTCACTATGCAAACGGCGGCCATCACGGACACCCTCAGCTCCAAGAAGAAGAAGTTCATCTGGACGGAGCAGGCGGAGCGGTCCTTTCAGACGCTCAAGCGTCTCTTCGCGTCCGAAGAACAACTACTACATGTGAACCCCAGCAAACCCATGAGGGTTGAAACGGACGCTTCAGACAGAGCTGTGGGGGCAGTCCTGTTGCAGCGAGACCCGCAAGGGGACTGGAGGCCGTGTGCTTTCTACTCCAGAAAACTCAGCAAGTCGGAGCAGAACTACACCATCTGGGACAGGGAGTTGCTGGCAATTCACGCAGCCTTCAAGGCGTGGCGGCACTTCCTCATCGGAGCCAAACACACAGTGCAGGTCCGCACGGACCATAAGAACCTGGAGTACTGGCGCACGGCGCGGTTCCTGAACCAGAGACACATCCGCTGGGCGGAGTTCTTTGCGGATTTCGACTTCAGGATAGAATACATCCCGGGAGACAACAACATCATGGCGGATGCGCTATCCAGGAAACCGCAGTATCTCGAGGAAGAGGCACCGGCGGCGGCCAAGCACATTTTCGCACCGAAAGCGTGGGCATGCGCCTCAGCCACGGTGGACCTGGACGCGGTACGTCGCGCGCTGCAGACGGACTCCTTCGCACAAGCCAAGATGGAGGAGGTGCGCAGTGGCACAGCGAAGGACGACGAGTTCCAGATATGCGACGGACTGCTCATCCGCAAAGGGGCCCTCTACGTGCCGGGAGACGACCTCCGAGCGAAAGTACTGCAGCAGTTACACGACGCGCCCAGCGCTGGGCACTTCGGCAAAGACAAGACGGTGGACTTAGTAGCCAGAGACTTTTGGTGGCCCAAGATGAGGGGGGAAGCCGCGGATTACGTCACGAGGTGCGACACATGCCAAAGGGCCAAGCCAGTACACAGGCCGCCGGCAGGACTGCTGGAACCGCTACAGACACCGCTCGAATCGTGGGAGAGGGTGGCCCTGGACTTTGTCACAGATCTGCCCAGTTCGCGGGGCAAAACAGCAGTACTCGTGGTTGTGGACATGTTCAACAAGATGGCCCACTTCATTCCTTGCGCGAAGGTGGCCACAGCGGAACAGACCGCCAAGCTGTTCATAGACCACGTGTTCAAGGTGCACGGTCTACCACGGTCTATCCTGTCCGACCGGGGGCTCCAGTTCATCTCGAACTTCTGGCAGAAGTTGATGGGCATCCTGAACGTCAAGATCAACCTAGCGTCGGCAAGACACCCGCAGACCAACGGACAAGCGGAGAGGGTCAACGCCATCATGCAGCAGTACCTTAGATGCTACGCGAATCAGCAGCCCTCGACCTGGGTGGACTACCTACCGCTGGCCGAGTTCGCCTACAACAACACGAAGCACGTGTCCACGGGGGTAACACCGTTCTTCGCCAACAATGGGCGGCATCCCAGAACCTTCCCGGGATTAGAGAGAGTGGGGGAGGGGGAACCACAGGGAGCAGAGGCCTTGGCAACGGAGTTACAGGAGGTCCACGAGCAACTCCGGTGGCAGTTAGAACTAGCAAAACATGCATACAAAATGCAGGCAGACAGACACAGGAGAGTTGGGGAAGACATACAGGTGGGAGACTGGGTCTGGTTGGCAGCCCAGGCAGTACCGGCCAGATCGTTAGCTAAGAAAAAGCTCGGACACAAGCAGCTAGGGCCTTACCAGGTCGAGGCACAGATCAATCCAGTGGCCTTCCGGTTGACACTCCCGGAGGGATCCAGAATGCACCCGGTCTTTCATAGATCAGTGCTCACGCCCTACAAGGCACCTCACAGGTTTCAGGCGCCAGAGACAGCGTGATAAGACCTCAGCGTGTTGCGTGATATGACCTCAGCCAGAGAAATTTGGGACGCTTTGAGAGAGGCTCACTTGAGGACAGAAGCTGGATCCACTATGTTTTACTTTACTAAGCTGCATAATATGGCTCTTGCTGAAGGTGGAGATGTGCGTACACATCTGATGGAGATGCAGAATCTGAGACATGAGCTGCAACAGAGAGGACTCAACTTTCCAGAGGCTGTGTATGCCTTCATGATACTACAATCTTTGGGTTCAGGTTGGGAGTCTGTTGCGACTCAGATTTCTGTACAGCCAACTGCTCAGCTGACAGTGGACTATGTTACTGCCGTGATTCTGAATGAAGCAGACCGCCGGGGTGCTAGCTGCATGGGCAAGGGGGAGACTTCACAGACGTCATCCCATAGTGCAGTGGAACCACCAGATGGCGCCAAAGCTTTGAAGGCAGTGAAATGCTACTCGTGTGGACGTCTAGGCCATATGAAGAGGGAATGCAGATATCCCAGGGCCAAGACAGAGCAGCGCAGCGAAAGCTCATCGCGTGGAAAAGGCCGAGGCAAAGGCAAAGGTCCGGTGTCCAGGACAACGCAGCACAAGGCAATGGTCTCACGCTTCACTCCAAAAGTTGCAGAGGTCCAGAAGACGTCTAGATCTTTCTTCGTTGTTGATTTGGCTGCAACGCATCACATGTGCAACGATAAGCGACTGTTCATGTCTTTTACACCGCAGGAAGGTGCGATTCACCAGGCGGATGACCACACAATCCCCAGTAAAGGCTATGGAACTGTTGTTCTTCACAGTTTGGACTTATCGATACAGGATGTGATCGTTTGTATGTTTTGTATTTTGATGATGTTGTGCAGGATGACACTTGTTGCATTGCAGGTTCTAACAAAAGTTTGCATGCAGAATGTATTCATGATTTTCATCGAAAATTTGGTCATTTGCATTTTGAGGCAGTATCTAAAATGCCTGCCTTGGTTGAAGGTATGACTATTAAACCCTGCAAGTACCACATGAAGTGCAAGGCATGCGCAGCAAACAAGGTGAAAATGGCTGCGAAAGGTAAGGTGTCTAGTAGGCAAGCTACAGAACCATACCAGGTTGTTCATGCTGATTTGGTTGGACCACTAGCGCCCTCTTTGGGTGGAAACAGGTACTTCATGGTTCTCATTGATGCATTTTCCAGGTATATTTATGTGTACAATCTCAAGCAGAAATCAGAGGCTTTTCTAAGGTTCAAGGAATTCTGTGCTTGGTTGGAAAATGTGCATGGTAAGAAGATAAAGACTCTTTTCACTGATCGCGGGGGAGAATTCACTTCTCAGCAGTTTGAAGCTTTTCTGACTGAGAAAGGAATTCAACACGATTTGTCTAGTCCTCGCTCGCCATGGCAGAATGGACTTTGCGAGAGGGCAAATCAAACATTGCTTCAAGGGTTAAAAACCTTGCTGCATGATGCAAATCTTCCAGAGAGTTATTGGGCCGAATCTCTCTCGTGTTTTGTTTACAGTTACAATCGCAGGTTATCTTCAGCGATTGGTTGTACCCCCTATGAGAAGATGTTTGGCAAGAAGCCATACATCAAACACATGAAAATTTTTGGTTCTGACATGTGGGTTCACTCACCACAAAGCTCCAAATTAGACAAGCGTGGATTGCATGGTATCTTTCTAGGTTATCAGAAAGGGTCTTACAGAATAATGATGGCTGACTCAAAGACAATTAAGCTCACAAGAAGTGTTGAGTACAATGCCAAGTGGGGTGAGAATGTGGGAATTTTCCAATGTTATCCTGATGACAGTGATGAGACTGAGGATAGTCAAAAGCAACCGCAACAACCCACACCCACTGATGAAGGTTCTGATTCTGAGTCTGAAACTGAATCGGGTGATTCAGAGGATTTCAAGAGTGCGAAAGCCTCTATGCGACCCTCTGAAAGCTCTGATCAAGAATTGGAAGAACCATTGTTCACAATAGGTCACTTTTCTCCTAAGAAGGAAGAGGAAAGTGTTGAAGACTTAAGGCTAATTCGCAGATCACAGAGAGCCACAAAAGGCAGACCTCCGAAGAGATTTGCTGATGAGTTTGCTAAGATAGCAGTAACAGCTGTTAAAAGCTCCAAGAAGGTATTTGAACCTTCAAGTTTCCAAGAAATCCAGGATTTGGATTCAAAGGAAGCTGAGCCATGGTTAAATGCCATGAAGGCTGAGCTTAATTCCTTGGAAAGGAACAAAACATGGGACCTAGTTCCAGTAGTTCCAGGAATGAAACTGCTTGGAAGCAAATGGGTCTTCAAAGCGAAGACAGATCAAAATGGCAAGATAGTCAGACACAAAGCCAGATTGGTAGCCAGAGGTTTTGCACAGGTACCAGGTGAAGACTATCACGAGACCTACTCACCCACCGTGAGGTATGAGAGCATTAGGCTTATGCTCAAGCTAGCTGCAGAGGAGAATCTACACATTAGTCACCATGATGTGAATACAGCTTTTCTGTACGGATCTCTAGATGAATCACTTTATATGCTTCCACCTGATGGCGTACAGGTAAAACAGGGATATGTTTGTGCTCTGAAGAAGTCCCTTTATGGTCTCAAACAAAGTGCACGGTGTTGACACACAAAACTCACTGAAGTATTGTTTTCTCTAGGTTTTAAGCAAGGGAAAGCTGATCCATGTGTATTTGTCAAAGAGGAGGGGCAAAAGAAACTGTATTGTTTGTTTTATGTTGATGATCTTTTATTCTTTTGGGAAGATGTCACAATGTACAATAACGCCCTAGCTCAACTGAAAGAGCACTTTGACATGAAAGATCTTGGTGAGGTAAACAACTACCTATCTCTGGAAATAGAGAGAGATCAAGATGGTAACATTCTAGTACACCAGTCACGGAAAATTGCTGATGTGTTAAGCAAACTAAACCTGATGGATGCTAACCCTGTAGACACTCCGATGACAACAGGTTATCAGGTAGATGACGCTGAAGAAGCATTTTCTGACACTACACTGTACAGAAGTGTGCTAGGCAAGCTAAACTTCATTGCCAGATGTTCAAGACCTGACATTGCTGTTAGCTGTAATTTGCTAAGCAGACAAGTCAACAATCCTAGTGTTAAGGATTGGAAAGCTCTGAAACGCATAGCGCGGTATTTGAAAGGCACTATGCATTACAGACTGAGATTTAACAGTCAGAAGTCTGGTGGTCTTGAGATATTTGCAGATGCAAGTTTTGGAAGTGACACTACAGACAGGAAAAGTACGTCTGGAGTTTGCTACATGTACAATCAGGGTCTATTTGATTGGTCATGCAAGAAGCAAACAACAATTAGCTTAAGTACTTATGAAGCTGAACTGAATGCACTGTCTTATTCACTTAAGGATTGTGAATGGTTGTTACAATTGTGCAAAGACATGAAAATTCCTGTCAAATGTCCAATCCAGGTTTACCAGGACAACAAAGCATGTTTGGCTTTGCTGAATTCTGAAGGTTGTAAGCAAAGCACGAAGCACTTGCAATTGAAGTTGCAACATGCTAGGGAATGTATTCAGAAGGGACTCGTAACGGTGTCCTATATGCCAGGTAATGAAATTCCTGCTGATGTATTGTCCAAGATTGTGTCAAGGGATCAACACTGTACCTATGTGCAGAAGTTGGGTTTGTACTGATATTGTACAAACACGCTGCCCAGTGATGTTCACAGAAAGGGGGAGGATGTTGGTTTCTGCTTCCTTCACTGAGCAGCGAAAGTGCTTGTCACGAGACAGGTGTTTACATTCCACAGTCAATTGCTGTTGGGTTTTCCCACGGGAAAGGGAGACTGGATGTGACGTACACTGGTTTCCTGTTTTTCACTGTTCTTCGCAGTTCAGTCCTGTTGTTCTCTCCGTGCTTTAGAGGAGAGAGGATGCTTTCTCTGCTCCGGCAGAGGCAAGATGTTTTTCTGTAATCTACGAGCTTTGAAGTGTAAATAAAGCAATATAGAGTATGTGCACGTACTCCTCATCATTCCGCTGTGCACAGGACGCTGCACTTATCAACAAGGGTTAGGGTTAGGGTTAGGGTTAGGGTTAGGGTTAGGGTAAGTTTTAGGGATAGGGGTAGGGGTAGGGTTAGGGTTAGGGTTAGGGTTAGGGTTAGGGTTAGGGTTAGGGTTAGGGATAGGGATAGGGATAGGGATAGGGTTAGGGTTAGGGTTAGGGTTAGGGTAGGGCCTCGGGTTCGGGTTTCGGGTAGGGGTAGGGGTAGGGGTAGGGTTAGGGTTAGGGTTAGGGTTAGGGTTAGGGATAGGGATAGGGATAGGGTTAGGGTTAGGGTTAGGGTTAGGGTTAGGGTTAGGGTAGGGCCTCGGGTTCGGGTTTCGGGTAGGGGTAGGGGTAGGGTTAGGCGGTAGGGTTAGTGTCAGAGCTGCCTCTAGGTCCCAGCTCACAGAGGACCAACGCTAGGCTGTGGTAATGTACAAAAGTCATTATTAAAGTCCAATTTCCACTTCAAAGCCACAGCGTGCAGCCCTACGTCTTAACCCCTAGATCGGCGAAGTCCCGTCTGAGTCTCCTCCCCTCTGACACCAGTTTAAGATCCTAGCCCTGCTCCACCTCTTGCGCTGCTCTCTCCTCCTCTGGGCCCTTCTGCCCGCTGGGGCATTGCCCTTTCTGGACTCTTCCGACGCTGAGTCGCTTAGCTCCTCCCCCTGCCTCCGGCGGGCTTTAGGACCCGGTTCCCAATCCTCATTCTCTGCTGTCCCGCGCTCCTGTACATTTGAACTTGCCTCTCACGCCAACCCAGTGACCTTTCTCCTAACCATCACACTACTCGTGTCACTGCTTCCCACTTCCGGGACGCTGGCCGGATCTGACCTCCCCCCCGTTGTCTGACTCTCCGATGGAGGCGTGGTCAGCCCTGCCTCGTCTTCTCTTCCTGGTGGGGAATGCACTGGCCCCGATACCTGGTAACCTTCCCCCCCACTCCGCTCTGGTGGGGAAGCTGGTCATGATTTCCAACTACTGCTCTGGGAGTCCCTGCAGCTGCCTTGCTCCTGGGGCGTTCCCCTTGGGACCCCCCTTGCCCTGGCCACCGGCGCTCCCTTCTGTGAATCTTCCGATTCGCTGGAGAGGCTCATGGAATCCCTCGGACCACTGTCATCTCCTACGCTCCGCTCGGATTCCTCCCCCTCGCTCTCCGTCTCCTCTCTCCCCTGTGCTCTGCTTCTGAACCCCTGACAGTTAGGGTTAGGTTTAGGTTTAGGTTTAGGTTTAGGTTTAGGTTTAGGGTTAGGGTTAGGGTTAGGGTTAGGGTTAGGCATAGTGTTAGGGTTGGGGTTAGGGTTAGGGTTAGTCTTTAGGGTTAGGGTCAGGGTCGGGGTCGGGGTAGGGTTAGGGTTAGGGTTAGGGTTAGGGTCAGGGTCAGGGTCAGGGGTAGGGGTAGGGGTAGGGGTAGGGGTAGGGGTAGGGGTAGGGATAGGGTAAGGGTTGGTGTCAGAGCCACCCGAGGTCCCAGCTCACAAGAGACCAAAATCCAGTCCAAGTTATATACAAAAGGTTTTATTGAAGAACATTGTTGTCGTTACATCCAAGCTCCGTGGCTCAGCATCTGTTACCCTTAGATGTTAGAAGTCCCCTCTGAGTCAGTCCCGCCCCTGCACCAGCTTAAGAGGCTTGTACTGCTCCACCTTTTCCTCTCCTTCCTTTTCCGCAGGGTCTTTCTGCCCCCCTGTGCTCCCTCCCTCCGGGACTCCCCCGAGGCTGAGTCTTCTGACGCCTGCTCCCCCCTCCTTCGTGCTTTGGGACCAGGCTCCTCCTCAGGGCTCTCCTCATTTCCGCGCGCCTCCACATTTGAACTTGGCGCGCGTACGTTGCCTCTGACCTTCCTTTCGACCGTTACGCTACTCTCGGTACTACACTCCTCCCCTTCCGGCAGGACGTTCTGCTCCGAACTCCTTCCCCTCTCTGCTTCCTGTTCTGCTCTTTCTGACACACTGGCAACTCCACCCCCTTCACTCCATTCCGACGGAGAGGCCGGTCCCGATCTCCAACCCCCACTGGGGATTCCCTCTTCGTTCCCCTGCTTCTGACTGCTTCCCTCTCTACTGCCCCTTGGCCTGACCAGGGGGGCTCCCTTTTGGGAATCCTCGGATTCACTTGACGGACTCACTGACAACCTCGGGTCGTCGTCGTCCTCTTCCTCGTCGCCCTGGGACCCCTCCCCCTCGCTCTCTGTCCCTGAAACCCTGACATCCATCCCCCCCTCGAAGCCCCCCCTTCCCCCCTCCCGCCCATCGGGTGCAGGTTGTAGGAGCTGCAGCTCTTCGGAGGTGGATGCAGGATACAGGTTGTGTACCTCCATTTCCTCTGCTTGCAGTTCGGTGTATGAGTGTTCGAATTCGGGTTCTTGACCCAAAGTGTTCTCTTCTCCCTCTTCCATTGGTACCTCGTCTGGTGCTGCCGGCCAAGGTCCCGTCAGCCATTTCCTGCGCCAGTCCTCCTCTGGTTGCTCGTCCCACCAATAAGAGGGTTCTGTGTCCACCCCTGAGCACGATCCCCTGGGCGGGCTAGATTCTGGCGTTCTCTCCTCGGCTGAAGAAAAACCCCGGAAAGTACTGTCTGAGAGTGTGGGCGTAAAGAGCCAGTCATCAAAGTACTCGGCTGGCATGGGTCTATGCGGGAAAAGGGCATGGAACTCGTCTTTTAGAAGAGGTTCGTCTAAAGCGTAGCCCGGCACCCAACCGTTGGCACTGGCTGGAGTGCCCTCTGTGGCTAGAAAGTATTCTACCCCCTCTTTCCCCCATCTCGAGTCCAGGATTTCTGTGACCTCGTTGAGTGGTTCGGCCCTAGGCGCCCTCTCCCTCTCCTGTGACTTAGTGTGTAGTTGCGGGACTGTTTCAGACTCCTGAAACCTGTGCGGTGCCTTTTAGGGGGTGAGCACCGACCTGTGAAATACCGGATGCACTCTGGAACCTTCGGGGAGGGCTAGTCGAAAGGCTACAGGGTTGATCTTAGCCTCCACCTGGTACGGCCCTAACTGCCTGTGCCCTAGCTTCTTCTTGGCCAACGACTTGGCTGGCATCGCTTGGGCCGCTAACCACACCCAGTCCCCCACCTGGATCTCCTCCCCCGCTCTCCTGTTTTTGTCTGCCTGCACCTTATATGCTTGCTTGGCCAGCTCCAAATGTCTCCGCAACTCTTCGTGCACCTCCTGCAGCTCCGCTGCAAACTGGTCGGCTTCTTGCGGCACCCCCTCTCTCGGTGCCCCGAACCCCGGGAAGGTTCTGGGATGACGACCGTTGTTCGCGAAGAACGGCGTCACCCCCGTGGACGCGTGCTTCGTGTTGTTATAGGCAAACTCTGCCATCGGCAGGTAGTCCACCCAAGCTGCGGGTCGCTGATTGGCGTAACATCTCAGGTACTGCTGCATGATCGCGTTGACCCTCTCAGCTTGGCCGTTGGTCTGTGGGTGTCTCGCCGACGTTAGGTTGATCTTGACGTTCAGGATACCTAAAAGCTTCTGCCAAAAATTGGAAACAAACTGGCGCCCCCTGTCGGACAGGACGGACTGCGGCAGCCCATGCACCTTGAACACGTGATCAATGAAGAGTTTGGCAGTCTGTTCCGCCGTCGCCACCTTTGCGCATGGAATGAAGTGCGCCATCTTGGTGAACAGGTCCACAACCACCAGCACCGCCGTCTTCCCTCTGGAGCTGGGCAGGTCAGTAACGAAGTCCAGGGCTACCCTCTCCCACGGTTGCTGTGGCGTTTCCAGCGGTTCCAGCAGCCCCGCTGGCTTCTGGTGTACTGGCTTGGACCTTTGACAAGTGTCACACCTGGCGACGTAATCCGCTACCTCTCCACGCATCCGTGGCCACCAAAAGTCCCTTGCCACCAGTTCTATTGTCTTCTCCTTGCCGAAGTGGCCCGCACTGGGGGCGTCGTGCAACTGCTGCAGAACCTTTGCGCGAAGCTCGTCGCTTGGCACGTAGAGGGCCCCTTTGCGAGTTAGCAGCCCGTCGCGTAGTTGGAAATCTTCGCCACTCTGCACACCTCTGCGCAACTCCTCCATCTTGGACTGTGCGAACTGATCCACTTGCAACGCGCGTCGCACCGCGTCCAGATCTACTGTGATGGCAGCGCACGACCACGCCTGCGGTGCGAAAATGTGCCTGGCTGCTACTGGTGTCGCTTCATCGAGATATTGCGGTTTCCTGGATAGCGCATCGGCTATAACGTTGGAATCTCCGGGGATGTACTCTATCCGAAAGTCGAAATCCGCGAAGAATTCCGCCCAGCGCATGTGTCTCTGGCTTTGGAGCTTCGCCGTGCGCCAATACTCTAGGTTCTTGTGATCCGTGCGGACCTGTACTGTGTGCTTGGCTCCTATGAGGAAGTGTCGCCACGCTTTGAACGCTGCGTGAATGGCCAACAGCTCTCTGTCCCATATGGTGTAGTTTTGCTCCGCCTTGCTGAGCTTTCGGGAGTAAAAGGCACCGGGTCTCCAGTTCCCATGTGGATCTTCTTGCAGGAGCACGGCTCCAACCGCCCTGTCTGACGCGTCGGTCTCTACTCCCATGGGCCTGCCTGGATTCACGTGCAGCAGCTGCTCCTCGGAGGCGAAAAGGCTTTTAAGCTTCCGAAAAGAGCGCTCCGCCTGTTCCGTCCACACGAACCTCTTCTTCTTGGAAATCAGAGTGTCCGTGATCACTGCCGTCTCCTTTGCAAAACCTCTGATGAATTTGCGGTAGAAGTTGGCGAAGCCGACGAATCTCTGGACTTCCTTCCGATTGCGTGGGCTCTTCCAGTCCAACACCGCGCGGACCTCGACGCTGTCCATGGCCAGCCCCTTGTCGGACAGCTTGTAGCCCAGGAAATCCACCTCCGTCACATCAAACTGGCACTTCTCTAACTTGGCGTAGAGCCTGTTCTCCCGTAGTCTTTGCAGGACTTCCTTTACGTCCCTCTCGTGGGCCTCTTCCGTCTCCGAAAAGATCAGGATGTCGTCGAGGAAACACACACATTTCTTGTAGAGGAGTCCCGCTAGCACGTGATGCATAAAGGCTTGGAAGACGTGAGATCCATTTTGGAGACCAAACGGCATAACTCTGTATTCATACGTGCCCAGAGGCGTGAACATGGCCGTTTTCCACTCATCGCCCTCCCGGATGCGTATGAGGTTATACGCTCCACGCAGATCCAATTTGGTGAATATCTTCCCCTTCCTCACGGTTGCTAGGAGATCATCAATCTTAGGCATGGGGAAGGCCTTGGGTTTGGTCATACTGTTTATGGTTCTATAGTCCACAATGAGTCTCTTTTGGGGCGTGTCCTTCTTCTTCACAAAGAACACAGGACTGCCCCCCACTGCTTTCGATTCCCGGATGAATCCACGCTTCAAATTGTGCTCTATGAACTCCCTGAGCTCTTGCATTTCGTCCTCAGACATGGAATACAGCTTTGCAGTCGGCAACTGTGCCCCCGGCACCAGATCGATGGCACAATCATAAGGTCTGTGGGGCGGCAACTGGTCAGCTTCCTTCTCGCAGAAAACCTCCAGGAACCCTTCGTACTTGCTAGGTACTGCCTGCACCATGCCAAGTCGCAGCTGGTGCTCAGCCCCCTCCTCCTGGCAGGACTGGATGCAATTTTGAGCACAGTACGATGAGCAAAAGGTGATCTGGCGTTGGTACCACGCTACAGCAGGACTGTGTCTCTCCAGCCAACTCATGCCTAATACTATAGGCGTGTCAGACAGGTGGGTGACATTGAAGCTAATGACTTCTCGGTGATCTCCAATCCGCATCACCATGGGAGGTGTCTGTTGCACAACTTGCCCTCCTAGCAATTTCCTGCCATCCACCGTGACTACGTTCAGAGGCGTTGTGGCGGGCAGAAGCGCTATGCGATGCTGCTTGACGAATTGCATCCCCACGAAATCGGCGTTGCTCCCCGAATCGATCGTGAGGGGCACTTCTAGGGTGGTCCCATTTGGCAACTGAAGTGTTGCAGTGAGCTGCACCGCTGGCTTGGGTGGTAAAGGGTCTGTGGGTTGCACAGACGCTGGGGACTGTTCTACAGATTCGCCTGGCTGAGCCCCAGCAATTCTGCTTCCAGCCAGGCATTGTCGTTTCCCTGAGGTTCCTCTTCCTGGATCACTTCTGCAGCTACCGTCGCTAAAGCTGCAGTGTGTTTCTGGAGCCTCTGGGGGCACTCTTTCGCCATGTGCAGTGCACTGTCGCAGATGTAACACTTCCTGGTCCCTCTAGGAGGCTTCGCCTTTACTGCACCGGAAGCTGGGGCTCTGACTGTTGCTTGAGCCTTAGCACCACCAAGTTCCATCGGCTCCTCCCCCTGCCTCCCTAGCGGCGAGGGATGTGACTGACTGAACTCCCTGGGGATGAAAGAAGACATCCTCGTTGGTGGACGCACCTGACGTTCTTCCTCATTGTGCCAAGGACGTCCCTCGTGACGTATCCCAATCGCCAGAGCCCTCTGCACCACCTCCTCCAGGGTCTGAGGTCTGTCTCCCCTGGCAAGTTCGTCCTTTATGGGGCCGCTGAGACCCTCCCAGAACAAATCCCTCACAGGTGTGCAGTCTTTCTCCCAGCGTAACGCAGTCAGTAAAGCAAAAAATGTGGAATGGTACTGACGCACAGTGGCTTTGCCTTGCCGCAGTCCAAATATCTCCCTGCGTGCAAGATCCAAATCTACGGTTGACTGGAAGCAGGCATCCATCGCTTTAATGAATTCATCAGAATCGCGGCGGGCAGGGCCATCTTCACGCCACAAATTGCGCAACCAGTCTCTGGCCGGCCCATGCAAGTGAGAAACAATAAACCCCACTTTCTCCTCCTCATCTTTAAAGTCATGACGAAGCAAGTGCAATGCATACAAAACGTCTGCTCTGAAACTGGGGTAGTGCTTCAGGTTCCCATCGAAGTGGGTGACTAGGCTGCCCCCCCGCCTTCCAAGTCCAATGCCCTCTGATCTGGACCCTGGGAACCCTTCCCTGTTTGCACGCTCCCACCTTGTTTGCAGGTCCTGGCAGCGCTTCTCCATTTCGTCATGCTTCTTCTGAGACGCAAGGACTGCAGCGGTGAGTTCGGAAACTGTAGTTCGCAGTGCTGTCAGCTGATCCTCCGCACTCATGGCTGTCACCGTTTGTGAGCTTTGCAAAAAAAAATTTTGCGTTCTTTGGGAGGGGACTTACTGTCAGAGCCACCCGAGGTCCCAGCTCACAAGAGACCAAAATCCAGTCCAAGTTATATACAAAAGGTTTTATTGAAGAACATTGTTGTCGTTACATCCAAGCTCCGTGGCTCAGCATCTGTTACCCTTAGATGTTAGAAGTCCCCTCTGAGTCAGTCCCGCCCCTGCACCAGCTTAAGAGGCTTGTACTGCTCCACCTTTTCCTCTCCTTCCTTTTCCGCAGGGTCTTCCTGCCCCCCTGTGCTCCCTCCCTCCGGGACTCCCCCGAGGCTGAGTCTTCTGACGCCTGCTCCCCCCTCCTTCGTGCTTTGGGACCAGGCTCCTCCTCAGGGCTCTCCTCATTTCCGCGCGCCTCCACATTTGAACTTGGCGCGCGTACGTTGCCTCTGACCTTCCTTTCGACCGTTACGCTACTCTCGGTACTACACTCCTCCCCTTCCGGCAGGACGTTCTGCTCCGAACTCCTTCCCCTCTCTGCTCCCTGTTCTGCTCTTTCTGACACACTGGCAACTCCACCCCCTTCACTCCGTTCCGACGGAGAGGCCGGTCCCGATCTCCAACCCCCACTGGGGACTCCCCCTTCGTTCCCCTGCTTCTGACTGCCTCCCTCTCTACTGCCCCTTGGCCTGACCAGGGGGGCTCCCTTTTGGGAATCCTCGGATTCACTTGACGGACTCACTGACAACCTCGGGTCGTCGTTGTCCTCTTCCTCGTCGCCCTGGGACCCCTCCCCCTCGCTCTCTGTCCCTGAAACCCTGACAGTTGGGGTCAGGGGTAGGGTTAGGGTTAGGGTTAGGGTTAGGGTTAGGGTTTAGGGTTTAGGGTTTAGGGTTTAGGGTTTAGGGTTCAGGGTTTAGGGTTAGGGTTTAGGGTTAGGGTTTAGGGTTAGTGTTAGTCTTAGGGTTAGGGTTAGGGTTAGTGTCAGGGGTTCAGAAGGAGAGACACAGGAGGGGGAGCAAATGGAGCAGTGAGTCAGAGGGGACTTAGCCGGTCTAGCGTCAAGACGTGGGGCTGCGCGCCCAGAGCTTTGAAATGGAAACTAAACTTCAATAAAGACTTTTGTACATTATATCCACCGGGCGTTGGTCCTCTGTGAGCTGGGATCTAGAGGCAGACCTGACAGTAAGTCCCCTCTCTCCGCACCAATTTTATCACCTCGTGACGTGCGGGAAAGCAGTGAGGGGTGAAGATTGGTACTTCGCGAGCTCACGAATACCTGAAAAATGACTACCGAAGAGAAGGTAGCAAGTTTGCAAAATGCCGTGACGCAGCTGAACGCAGAGATTTTGGCGTCCAGAAAGAAGGAACAGGAAGCAGCTGCTGCCTGCCAGGATCTGCGAACCAGGTTAGAAGTGCTGACTGCACAAGGGCTACCGGCCGCCAGACCAGAGGGGATTGGGCTGGGGAACAGAGGAGGGAGCCTTGTGTCGCATTTCGATGGGAACCTGCAGCAGTATCCTAACTTCAGAGCAGATGTAGTATATGCACTGCAACTGCTGGAGAAAGACTTTAGAAGAGAGGAAGAGAAAGTGGGATTTATAGTATCGCATTTGCGGGGAGAGGCTAAATCCTGGCTGCGCAATCTCTGGAGAGATAAGGATCCAGCCCTCCAAAATGCGGGTGCCTTCCTTAAAGTGATGGATGCGTGTTTTTTGTCTGAGATTGATGTGGATATCGCTAGGAAAGAGATTCACGGACTAAGGCAAGGCAGAGCCACTGTAAGGCAATATCATTCACGCTTTTTTGCATTGGTGAATGTAATGGGCTGGGAGAGAGAATCGTCTGCCGTCAGAGACCTGTTCTGGGAGGGGCTGAACGGAGCTGTGAAAGACGAAATTGCAAGGGGAGAGAGACCCCAAACCACCAAAGACGTTGTGGAGAGGGCACTCACGATTGGGGTTAGGCTGGAAGGACGCCCTTGGGACAAGGATGAAGAGCATTGGGGACGCACGCCAGCGAGAGGACCGCCCCCCTTTCCCAAGGAAGCGGCGCGCGCTCGATCCATGCCTCCGCTGGGAGGAGGAGAGGAGCCGATGGAGATAGGTGGTGCTAAGGCTCAGTCCACAGCCGGAGCCCTAACGCCGGGAGCAGTCAAAATGAAGCCTCCTAGAGGGACCAGGAAGTGCTACATCTGCGACAGTGCTCAGCGCATGGTGAAAGAGTGTCCCCAGCGGTTTCACAAGCACACTGCAGCCGCAGCGACAGTAACAGAAGCAGTTCAGCAGAGTGAATCACAGCAGGAAAACTCCACTGTCTGGCTGGAAATGGAGTCACTGGGGGCCAGCCAGACAAGTCAGTGAAGCAATCCCCAGTAATGTTACAGCCCACAGACCCCCTCCCACCCAAAGTAGTGCAGCTCACCGCATCCCTTCAACTTCCCAATGGGCTCACTGTGGAAATCCCCATTACCATTGACTCTGGGAGCAATGCAGATTTTATAGGCATGGACTTCATCCAGCAACATGGCATAGCCCTTCTGCCAGCGACGGTACCTCTGAACGTCGTCATGGTGGACGGCAGGGAGCTACTGGGAGGGCAAGTGCTACAGCAGACGCCGCCAATGGTGATGCGCATTGGTAATCACCGCGAAGTCATCAGCTTCAACGTCACCCGCCTGTCAGACACGCCCATAGTGTTGGGAATGAGTTGGCTGGACAGGCACAGCCCGGCATTAGCTTGGTACCAGCGGCAACTGACCTTCGGCTCCTCCTACTGCGCAGAACACTGCATCCTGGCTGACTTGGACGATGAGGAGCACGAGGATGGACCACAGCTGAACTTGGGCATGTTGCAAGCGGTACCTAACAAGTACAAGGAGTTTTTGGAGGTCTTCTGCGAGAAAGAAGCGGACAAGCTGCCTCCCCACAGACCCTACGACTGCAAGATTGACCTCCTGCCGGGGGCGACGCTCCCGACGGGGAAACTGTATTCCATGTCTGAGGATGAATTGCAGGAGCTCAGGGAGTTCATAGATCACAACTTGAAGCGGGGATTCATCCGAGAGTCCAAGGCGGTGGGGGGCAGCCCTGTATTCTTTGTATAGAAGCGGGACACGCCCCAAAAGAGGCTTGTAGTTGATTACCGCCTCTTAAATGCGAAAACTAAGCCTTCAGCCTTCCCTATGCCCAAGATCGATGACCTGCTGGCGACGGTGCGGAAGGGGCGCATCTTTACCAAGTTGGATCTACGCGGAGCGTACAATCTCATACGAGTGAGGGAAGGTGACGAGTGGAAGACGGCCATGTTTACGCCGCTGGGCACCTATGAATATAGAGTTATGCCTTTTGGATTACAAAATGGCTCCCACTGTTTTCAAGCATTCATGCATCATGTCTTGGCGGGTCTTCTCTACAAGAAGTGCGTCTGCTTCCTGGACGACATCCTCATCTTCTCGGAGTCGCCGGAGGCTCACGAGAGAGATGTCAGGGAAGTCCTGCAGCGGCTGCGGGAACACCGGCTTTACGCCAAGCTGGAGAAGTGCCAGTTCGACAAGACGGAGGTGGACTTCCTGGGCTACAAACTGTCCGACAAGGGACTCGCCATGGACAGTACCAAGGTACGGGCAGTGCTGGACTGGAAGAGCCCACGCAATCGAAAGGAAGTCCAGAGGTTTGTCGGCTTTGCCAACTTTTATCGCAAGTTCATCAAGGGTTTCGCCATGCAGACAGCGGCCATCACTGACACCCTCAGTTCCAAGAAGAAGAAGTTCATCTGGACGGAGCAGGCAGAGCAGTCCTTTCGGAAGCTCAAGCACCTCTTCGCGTCCGAGGAACACCTGCTACACGTGAACCCCAGCAGGCCCATGAGAGTGGAGACGGATGCGTCAGACAGGGCCGTGGGGGCCGTCCTGTTGCAGCAAGACCACCAGGGGGACTGGAGGCCGTGCGCTTTCTACTCCAGGAAACTCAGCAAGTCGGAGCAGAACTACACCATCTGGGACAGGGAGTTACTGGCCATACATGCAGCCTTCAAGGCGTGGCGGCATTTCCTCGTCGGGGCCAAACACACGGTGCAGGTCCGTACAGACCATAAGAACTTGGAGTACTGGCGCACGGCGAGGTTCCTGAACCAGAGACACATCCGCTGGGCGGAGTTCTTTGCAGATTTCGACTTCAGAATAGAATACATCCCTGGAAACAACAACATCATGGCGGACGTGCTGTCCAGGAAACCGCAGTATCTCGAAGAAGAGGCGCCGGCGGCGGCCAAGCATATTTTCGCACCAAAGGCGTGGGCATGCGCGTCAGCCACGGTGGACCTGGACGCGGTGCGTCGCGCGCTGCAGACGGACTCCTTCGCGCGAGCCAAGATGGAGGAGGTGCGTAGCGGCACGGCGAGGGACGACGACTTCCAAATACGCGACGGCCTGCTCATCCGCAAAGGAGCCCTCTACGTGCCGGGAGACAACCTCCGCGCGAGGTTCCTGCAACAGCTGCACGACGCGCCCAGCGCGGGACACTTCGGCAAGGAGAAGACGGTGGACCTAGTAGCCAGAGACTTTTGGTGGCCCAAGATGAGGGGGGATGTCGCGGAATACGTCAAGAGGTGCGACACCTGCCAAAGGGCCAAACCAGTACACCAGCCGCCGGCGGGCCTCTTGGAACCGCTACAGACACCGTTCGAACCGTGGGAGAGGGTGGCCCTGGACTTTGTCACGGATCTGCCCAGCTCGAGAGGCAAGACGGCAGTGCTCGTGGTAGTAGACTTGTTCACCAAGATGGCCCACTTCATTCCTTGCGCGAAGGTGGCCACAGCCGAGCAGACCGCCAAGCTGTTTATAGACCACGTGTTCAAGGTGCACGGCCTACCACGGTCCATCCTGTCCGACAGGGGGCGCCAGTTCATATCCAACGTCTGGCAAAAGCTGATGGGTTTCCTGAACGTCAAGGTCAGCCTGGCGTCGGCGCGACACCCGCAGACTAACGGACAGGCGGAGAGAGTCAACGCCATCATGCAGCAGTACCTGAGATGCTACGCGAACCAGCAGCCCTCGACCTGGGTGGACTACCTACCGCTAGCCGAGTTTGCCTACAACAACACGAAACACGTGTCCACGGGGGTGACACCGTTTTTCGCCAACAATGGGCGGCATCCCAGAACCTTCCCGGGTTTGGAGAAAGTGAGGGAGGGGGAGCCGCAGGGAGCAGAGGCCGTGGCAGCGGAGTTGCAGGAGATCCACGAGCAGCTCAGGAGGCAGCTGGAGATGGCGAAACAGGCTTACAAAGTGCAGGCAGACCGACACAGGAGGGTTGGGGAAGACATCCGGGTAGGAGACTGGGTCTGGTTAGCAGCCCAGGCAGTTCCGGCCAGATCGTTGGCCAAGAAGAAGCTCGGGCACAAGCAGCTAGGGCCTTACCAAGTAGAGGCGCAGATCAACCCAGTGGCCTTCCGGTTAACACTCCCGGAGGGGTCCAGAATGCACCCGGTCTTTCATAGATCAGTGCTCACACCCTACAAAGAGCCCCACAGGTTTCAGGCACCAGGGACAGCGCCAGACCCGCTCAGGGAAGCGCCCAAAAAGGGGGGGTCGCCGAGAAGGGGGCCACTCAACGAAGCCACTGAGATTTTAGACTCATGGTGGGGGGAGGACGGGATTGAATATCTTCTCGCCACAGAGGACACCCCGGCCAGCGCCAACAGGTGGGTGCCGGATTACGCATTGGAGGAGCAGTTGCTCAAGGAAGAATTCCATACACTTTTCCCGCACAAGCCTATGCCGGCGGGCTTTTTCGACGATTGTCTGTTCACACCCACACTCTCGGCCAGCACTTTCCGGGGTTTCTCGTCAGCGAAGGACTCGGCTCCGGGAGGCAGCTCCCCAGAGGGATCGCTCTCAGGTTTTGGCACGGGGGGATCTTATTGGTGGGAGGACCAACCCGAAGTGGGATGGCACAGAGACGTGCCGGAGGGACCCTGCGAAGTGGCGGCACCTCAGGCGACAGGGGGAGAAGGGGTTGTGAGTGATTTGGGGGGCGGCCTCAGATTTCGAACACACCGCCCAGGAGATGGAAGCGGAGGGAATCGCAGTCGACGAGCCCATGGAGGACTTTCCGGACTTATCCCGATGGCTGCACGCCTCGGGGGACGAACTGTATCCTGAACTCACCCCGACAACTCTAGAGCACCCGGAACCCGCACCGGAAGAGGGGGAGGGGGGAAGGGGGGGCTTCGAGGGGGGGATGGATGTCAGGGGTTCAGAAGGAGAGACACAGGAGGGGGAGCAAATGGAGAGTGAGGAGGAGGAGTACGAGGGAGGCGCAGGCAGTGACAGTGGCCAGAGTTATTCCACAAGCCTCTCTAGCGAATCGGAGGACTCACAGAAGGGAGCGCCGGTGGCCAGAGCGAAGGGGTCTCCAGGGGGGAAGCCCCAGGAGGAAGGGGCTAGCGGGGAGTCCCTGAGCAGCAGTTGGAAATCAGGACCAGCTTCTCCACCAGAGCGCAGTGGGGAGGGGGAGTCCCAGGAGTCGGGACCAGTGTCCTCACCACCAGAGGGAGGAGAGGAGTCAGGTTTGGCAACACCCACATCAGGAAGCGGGGAAACGGTCAGAAGGAAAGTCACCGGCTGGGCGCGCGCGCCAAGTTCAAATGTACAGGAGCGCGGCACAGCAGGGAGCCCAGAAAGGGAGCCAGGTCCTAAAGCCCGCCGGAGGGAGGGGCAAGACTCAGGAGGCTCCGCGTCAGAGGAGTCCAGGAAGGAGGGAACCCCAGAGGGCAGAAGGACCCAACGCAGGAAAGAGCAGCGCAAGAGGTGGAGCCGGGCTAGAATCTTAAACTGGTGTGGGTGGAGCAGTGAGTCAGAGGGGACTTAGCCGGTCTAGCGTCGAGACGTGGGCCTGCGCGCCCAGAGCTTGGAAATGGAAACTAAACTTTAATAAAGACTTTTGTATATAACATCCACTGGGCATTGGTCCTCTGTGAGCTGGGACCTAGCGGCAGTCCTGACAGTTACTGTAAGAGCCACCCGAGGTCCCAGCTCACAAGAGACCAAAATCCAGTCCAAGTTATATACAAAAGGTTTTATTGAAGAACATTGTTGTCGTTACATCCAAGCTCCGTGGCTCAGCATCTTTTACCCTTAGATGTTTGAAGTCCCCTCTGAGTCAGTCCCGCCCCTGCACCAGCTTAAGAGGCTTGTACTGCTCCACCTTTTCCTCTCCTTCCTTTTCCGCAGGGTCTTCCTGCCCCCCTGTGCTCCCTCCCTTCGGGACTCCCCCGAGGCTGAGTCTTCTGACGCCTGCTCCCCCCTCCTTCGTGCTTTGGGACCAGGCTCCTCCTCAGGGCTCTCCTCATTTCCGCGCGCCTCCACATTTGAACTTGGCGCGCGTACGTTGCCTCTGACCTTCCTTTCGACCGTTACGCTACTCTCGGTACTACACTCCTCCCCTTCCGGCAGGACGTTCTGCTCCGAACTCCTTCCCCTCTCCTTTGAGTCTTTTTGGGGGCATGTCTTTCTTCTTTACAAAGAACACAGGACTGCCCCCCACTGCTTTCGATTCCCGGATGAATCCACGCTTCAAAATGTGCTCTATGAACTCCCTGAGCTCTTGCATCTCGTCCTCAGACATGGAATACAGTTTTGCAGTCGGCAGCTGCGCCCCCGGCACCAGGTCGATGGCACAATCATAAGGTCTGTGGGGCGGCAACTGGTCAGCTTCCTTCTCGCAGAAAACCTCCAGGAACCCTTCGTACTTGCTAGGTACTGCCTGCACCATGCCAAGTCGCAGCTGGTGCTCAGCCCCCTCCTCCTGGCAGGACTGGATGCAATTTTGAGCACAGTACGATGAGCAAAAGGTGATCTGGCGTTGGTACCACGCTACAGCAGGACTGTGTCTCTCCAGCCAACTCATGCCTAATACTATAGGCGTGTCAGACAGTTGGGTGACATTGAAGCTAATGACTTCTCGGTGATCTCCTATCCGCATCACCATGGGAGGTGTCTGTTGCACAACTTGCCGTCCTAGCAATTTCCTGCCATCCACCGTGACCACGTTCAGAGGCGTTGTGGCGGGCAGAAGCGCTATGCGATGCTGCTTGACGAATTGCATCCCCACGAAATCGGCGTTGCTCCCCGAATCGATCATGAGGGGCACTTCTAGGGTGGTCCCATTTGGCAACTGAAGTGTTGCAGTGAGCTGCACCGCTGGCTTGGGTGGTAAAGGGTCTGTGGGTTGCACAGACGCTGGGGACTGTTCTACAGATTCGCCTGGCTGAGCCCCAGCAATTCTGCTTCCAGCCAGGCATTGTCGTTTCCCTGAGGTTCCTCTTCCTGGATCACTTCTGCAGCTACCGTCGCTAAAGCTGCAGTGTGCTTCTGGAGCCTCTGGGGGCACTCTTTCGCCATGTGCAGTGCACTGTCGCAGATGTAACACTTCCTGGTCCCTCTAGGAGGCTTCGCCTTTATTGCACCGGAAACTGGGGCTCTGGCTGTTGCTTGAGCCTTAGCACCACCAAGTTCCATCGGCTCCTCCCCCTGCCTCCCTAGCGGCGAG
The DNA here is from genome assembly GCF_964106915.1 of Podarcis gaigeae. Classification (NCBI taxonomy): domain Eukaryota; kingdom Metazoa; phylum Chordata; class Lepidosauria; order Squamata; family Lacertidae; genus Podarcis; species Podarcis gaigeae. Next base: position 29,417,702 of record NC_139695.1, read on the forward strand.
GGATGTGACTGACTGAACTCCCTGGGGATGAAAGAAGACGTCCTCGCTGGTGGACGCACCTGACGTTCTTCCTCATTGTGCCAAGGACGTCCCTCGTGACGTATCCCAATTGCCAGAGCCCTCTGCACCACCTCCTCCAGGGTCTGAGGTCTGTCTCCCCTGGCAAGTTCGTCCTTTATGGGACCGCTGAGACCCTCCCAGAACAAATCCCTCACAGGTGTGCAGTCTTTCTCCCAGCGTAACGCAGTCAGTAAAGCAAAAAATCTGGAATGGTACTGACGCACAGTGGCTTTGCCTTGCCGCAGTCCAAATATCTCCCTGCGTGCAAGATCCAAATCTACGGTTGACTGGAAGCAGGCATCCATCGCTTTAATGAATTCATCAGAATCGCGGCGGGCAGGGCCATCTTCACGCCACAAATTGCGCAACCAGTCTCTGGCCGGCCCATGCAAGTGAGAAACAATAAACCCCACTTTCTCCTCCTCATCTTTAAAGTCATGACGAAGCAAGTGCAATGCATACAAAACGTCTGCTCTGAAACTGGGGTAGTGCTTCAGGTTCCCATCGAAGTGGGTGACTAGGCTGCCCCCCCGCCTTCCAAGTCCAATGCCCTCTGATCTGGACCCTGGGAACCCTTCCCTGTTTGCACGCTCCCACCTTGTTTGCAGGTCCTGGCAGCGCTTCTCCATTTCGTCATGCTTCTTCTGAGACGCAAGGACTGCAGCGGTGAGTTCGGAAACTGTAGTTCGCAGTGCTGTCAGCTGATCCTCCGCACTCATGGCTGTCACCGTTTGTGAGCTTTGCAAAAAAAAATTTTGCGTTCTTTGGGAGGGGACTTACTGTCAGAGCCACCCGAGGTCCCAGCTCACAAGAGACCAAAATCCAGTCCAAGTTATATACAAAAGGTTTTATTGAAGAACATTGTTGTCGTTACATCCAAGCTCCGTGGCTCCGCATCTGTTACCCTTAGATGTTAGAAGTCCCCTCTGAGTCAGTCCCGCCCCTGCACCAGCTTAAGAGGCTTGTACTGCTCCACCTTTTCCTCTCCTTCCTTTTCCGCAGGGTCTTCCTGCCCCCCTGTGCTCCCTCCCTTCGGGACTCCCCCGAGGCTGAGTCTTCTGACGCCTGCTCCCCCCTCCTTCGTGCTTTGGGACCAGGCTCCTCCTCAGGGCTCTCCTCATTTCCGCGCGCCTCCACATTTGAACTTGGCGCGCGTACGTTGCCTCTGACCTTCCTTTCGACCGTTACGCTACTCTCGGTACTACACTCCTCCCCTTCCGGCAGGACGTTCTGCTCCGAACTCCTTCCCCTCTCTGCTCCCTGTTCTGCTCCTTCTGACACACTGGTAACTCCACCCCCTTCACTCCGTTCCGACGGAGAGGCCGGTCCCGATCTCCAACCCCCACTGGGGATTCCCTCTTCGTTCCCCTGCTTCTGACTGCTTCCCTCTCTACTGCCCCTTGGCCTGACCAGGGGGGCTCCCTTTTGGGAATCCTCGGATTCACTTGACGGACTCACTGACAACCTCGGGTCATTGTCGTCCTCTTCCTCGTCACCCTGGGACCCCTCCCCCTCGCTCTCTGTCCCTGAAACCCTGAGGGTTAGGGTTAGGGTTAGGGTTAGGGTTAGGGTCTGGGTTAGGGTTAGGGTTAGGGTTAGGGTTAGGGTTAGTGTCTGGGTTAGGGATAGGGAGAGGGAGAGGGAGAGGGAGAGGGTTAGTGTCAGAGCCACCCATGGTCCCAGCTCACAAGAGACCAAAGTCCAGTCCGAGTTATATACAAAAGGTTTTATTGAAGAACATTGTTGGCATTACATCCAAGCTCCGTGGCTCCGGATCTGTTACTCTTAGATCGTAGAAGTCCCCTCTGAATCCGTCCCGCCTCTGCACCAGTTTAAGAGGCTTGTACTGCTCCACCTTTTCCTCTCCTTCCTTTTCCGCAGGGTCTTCCTGCCCCCCTGTGTTCCTTTTTTTTTAAAAAAAAAATATTTTTATTACTTTTGAGAAATACAGAAAAAAGAATAAAGAATAGTTATAAGAAAATAGAATAGAAGAATAACAAATTTCCATATTCTTTTTCCATCCAATCTAAAGGACTTCCCCACATCCTCCAAACCCTACGTTCCCTGTCTTATAAAGCATCAGCAATTTGTTAACTTATTTCAAAACTTATTGTATCTTCCATTTTATCATGTTCCCTAATTTCAATTTTACTGTAACCCAATTCTTATATGCTTTGTATTAAACACAATAAAGTTGTTTCATTATTTTACCTCTAAATTCTTGTGTCTTAATTTTCATTTCATTAACTTACATTTGCTGAAGCTAGAGTTTCCTGGAAGGTGCATTTTTTTAACATTCATACAGCTTATACTGTTTTTTCAAATAGTCCTTAAACTTTTCCCAGTCCTCCTCAATTGTTTCTTCTCCCACGTCTCGGATTCTGCCAGTCATTTCAGCCAATTCCATGTAGTCCATCAACTGTGATTGCCATTCCTCCAGCGTGGGTAAATCTTGTGTCTTCCAGTGTTTTGCAATCAGGATCCTTGCTGCTGTGGTAGCATACATGAAAAAGGTTCTGTCCTTCTTAAACACTCTCTGGTCCACCATACCCAGGAGGAAGGCCTCTGGTTTCTTAGGTAAGGTAAATCTCAGTACCTTTTTTAGTTCATTATGGATCATTTCCCAGAAGGCCTTCACTTTCGGGCAGGTCCACCAGAGATGAAAGAATGTCCCTTCCGCCTCTCCACATTTCCAACATTTATTGTCAGACAGATGGTATATCTTAGCTAGCTTGACTGGGGTCATGTACCACCGGTATACCATTTTCATAATATTTTCCTTCAAGGCAGTGCATGCCGTAAATTTCAAACCGGTGTTCCATAACCTTTCCCAGTCTACAAACATAATGTTATGCCCCACATCCTGAGCCCATTTTATCATAGCGGATTTGACTGTCTCGTCCTGTGTATTCCACTTAAGCAGCAAGTTATACATTCTCGAAAGTAGTTTACTTTTTGGCTCTAACAATTCAGTCTCTAGTTTCGATTTTTCCACCTGGAATCCAACCTTTTTATCTATTTTAAATACCTCTTGAATTTGCGCATAGTGCAGCCAGTCTCGTACCTTAGTTTTCAATTTCTCCAAGCTTAGCAACCTCCAATTGTCTCCAATTTTTTCAATTATTTCCCAATATTTAGGCCAATGGGCCTCCATGTTAAGTCTCTTACGTGCCTTGGCCTCCACCGGTGAGAGCCACCTCGGAGTCTTACTCTCCAATAAGTCTTTATATTTTGTCCAGACCCTCAAAATTGCTCTTCTGACAATATGGTTTTTAAACAATTTGTGCACTTTGTCCTTGTCATACCACAAATATGCATGCCACCCAAACGCATTGTCAAACCCTTCCAGATCTAGGACGTCAGTGTTCTCCAATAAAATCCAATCTTTCAACCAGCAGAAGGCTGCAGATTCATAATATAACCTCAAGTCTGGCAGGGCAAATCCCCCTCTTTCTTTCGCATCAGTTAATATTTTAAACTTTATTCGGGGCTTTTTGCCCTGCCAAACAAACTTAGAAATATCCTTCTGCCACTTTCCAAAACATTCCACCTTGTCCACGATCTGTAGGGCCTGAAACAAAAATAACATTTTCGGCAGTACATTCATCTTTACAGCAGCTATTCGGCCCCTGCCCCCCTGTGTTCCCTCCCTCCGGGACTCCCCAGAGGCTGAGTCCTCTGACGCCTGCTCCCCCCTCCTTCGCGCTTTGGGACCAGGCTCCTCCCCAGGACTCTCCTCACTTCCGCGCGCCTCCACATTTGAACTTGGCGCGCGTACGTTGCCTCTGACCTTCCTTTCGACAGTTACGCTACTCTCGGTACTACACTCCTCCCCTTCCGGCAGGACGTCTTGCTCCGAACTCTTTCCCCCCTTTGTTTCCTGTTCTGCTCTTTCTGACACACTGGTAACTCCACCCCTTTCACTCCGTTCCGACAGAGGAGCCGGTCCCGATCTCCAACTCCCACTGGGGGTTCCCCCTCCGCTCTCCTGCTTCTGACTGCTTCCCCCTCTATCGCCCCTCGGCCTGGCCAGGGGGGCTCCCTTTTGGGAATCCTCCGAATCGCTTGACGGACTCTGAGACAACCTCGGGTCGTTGTCGTCCTCTTCCTCGTCGCCCTGGGACCCCTCCCCCTCGCTCTCTGTCCCTGAAACCCTGACATCCATCCCCCCCTCGAAGCCCCCCCTTCCCCCCTCCCGCCCATCGGGTGCAGGTTGTAGGAGCTGCAGCTCTTCGGAGGTGGATGCAGGATACAGGTTGTGTACCTCCATATCCTCTGCTTGCAGTTCGGTGTATGAGTGTTCGAATTCGGGTTCTTGACCCAAAGTGTTCTCTTCTCCCTCTTCCATTGGTACCTCGTCTGGTGCTGCCGGCCAAGGTCCCGTCAGCCATTTCCTGCGCCAGTCCTCCTCTGGTTGCTCGTCCCACCAATAAGAGGGTTCTGTGTCCACCCCTGAGCACGATCCCCTGGGCGGGCTAGATTCTGGCGTTCTCTCCTCGGCTGAAGAAAAACCCCGGAAAGTACTGTCTGAGAGTGTGGGCGTAAAGAGCCAGTCATCAAAGTACTCGGCTGGCATGGGTCTATGCGGGAAAAGGGCATGGAACTCGTCTTTTAGAAGAGGTTCGTCTAAAGCGTAGCCCGGCACCCAACCGTTGGCACTGGCTGGAGTGCCCTCTGTGGCTAGAAAGTATTCTACCCCCTCTTTCCCCCATCTCGAGTCCAGGATTTCTGTGACCTCGTTGAGTGGTTCGGCCCTAGGCGCCCTCTCCCTCTCCTGTGACTTAGTGTGTAGTTGCGGGACTGTTTCAGACTCCTGAAACCTGTGCGGTGCCTTGTAGGGGGTGAGCACCGACCTGTGAAATACCGGATGCACTCTGGAACCTTCGGGGAGGGCTAGTCGAAAGGCTACAGGGTTGATCTTAGCCTCCACCTGGTACGGCCCTAACTGCCTGTGCCCTAGCTTCTTCTTGGCCAACGACTTGGCTGGCATCGCTTGGGCCGCTAACCACACCCAGTCCCCCACCTGGATCTCCTCCCCCGCTCTCCTGTTTTTGTCTGCCTGCACCTTATATGCTTGCTTGGCCAGCTCCAAATGTCTCCGCAACTCTTCGTGCACCTCCTGCAGCTCCGCTGCAAACTGGTCGGCTTCTTGCGGCACCCCCTCTCTCGGTGCCCCGAACCCCGGGAAGGTTCTGGGATGACGACCGTTGTTCGCGAAGAACGGCGTCACCCCCGTGGACGCGTGCTTCGTGTTGTTATAGGCAAACTCTGCCATCGGCAGGTAGTCCACCCAAGCTGCGGGTCGCTGATTGGCGTCTCTCCAGCCAACTCATGCCTAATACTATAGGCGTGTCAGACAGGTGGGTGACATTGAAGCTAATGACTTCTCGGTGATCTCCAATCCGCATCACCATGGGAGGTGTCTGTTGCACAACTTGCCCTCCTAGCAATTTCCTGCCATCCACCGTGACTACGTTCAGAGGCGTTGTGGCGGGCAGAAGCGCTATGCGATGCTGCTTGACGAAAGACATCCCCACGAAATCGGCGTTGCTCCCAGAATCGATCATGATGGGCACTTCTAGGGTGGTCCCATTCGGCAACTGAAGTGTTGCGGTGAGCTGCACCGCTGGCTTGGGTGGCAAAGGGTCTGTGGGTTGCAAAGACGCTGGGGACTGTTCTATAGATTCGCCTGGCTGAGCCCCAGCAATTCTGCTTCCAGCCAGGCATTGTCGTTTCCCTGAGGTTCCTCTTCTTGGATCACTTCTGCTGCTACTGTTGCTAAAGCTGCAGTGTGCTTCTGGAGCCTCTGGGGGCACTCTTTCGCCATGTGCAGTGCACTGTCGCAGATGTAACACTTCCTGGTCCCTCTAGGAGGCTTCGCGTTTACTGCACCGGAAGCTGGGGCTCTGACTGTTGCTTGAGCCTTAGCACCACCAAGTTCCATCGGCTCCTCCCCCTGCCTCCCTAGCGGCGAGGGATGTGACTGACTGAACTCCCTGGGGATGAAAGAAGACGTCCTCGCTGGTGGACGCACCTGACGTTCTTCCTCATTGTGCCAAGGACGTCCCTCGTGACGTATCCCAATCGCCAGAGCCCTCTGCACCACCTCCTCCAGGGTCTGAGGTCTGTCTCCCCTGGCAAGTTCGTCCTTTATGGGACCGCTGAGACCCTCCCAGAACAAATCCCTCACAGGTGTGCAGTCTTTCTCCCAGCGTAACG
>NC_139695.1:29428980-29523168 GCF_964106915.1 Podarcis gaigeae
GGTAGCTGCAGAAGTGATCCAAGAAGAGGAACCTCAGGGAAACGACAATGCCTGGCTGGAAGCAGAATTGCTGGGGCTCAGCCAGGCGAATCTGTAGAACAGTCCCCAGCGTCTTTGCAACCCACAGACCCTTTGCCACCCAAGCCAGCGGTGCAGCTCACCGCAACACTTCAGTTGCCGAATGGGACCACCCTAGAAGTGCCCATCACGATCGATTCTGGGAGCAACGCCGATTTCGTGGGGATGCAGTTCGTCAAGCAGCATCGCATAGCGCTTCTGCCCGCCACAACGCCTCTGAATGTAGTCACGGTGGATGGCAGGAAATTGCTAGGACGGCAAGTTGTGCAACAGACACCTCCCATGGTGATGCGTATTGGAGATCACCGAGAAGTCATTAGCTTCAATGTCACCCAACTGTCTGACACGCCTATAGTATTAGGCATGAGTTGGCTGGAGAGACACAGTCCTGCTGTAGCGTGGTACCAACGCCAGATCACCTTTTGCTCATCGTACTGTGCTCAAAATTGCATCCAGTCCTGCCAGGAGGAGGGGGCTGAGCACCAGCTGCGACTTGGCATGGTGCAGGCAGTACCTAGCAAGTACGAAGGGTTCCTGGAGGTTTTCTGCGAGAAGGAAGCTGACCAGTTGCCGCCCCACAGACCTTATGATTGTGCCATCGACCTGTTGCCGGGGGCGCAGTTGCCGACTGCAGAACTGTATTCCATGTCTGAGGACGAGATGCAAGAGCTCAGGGAGTTCATAGAGTACAATTTGAAGCGTGGATTCATCCGGGAATCGAAAGCAGTGGGGGGCAGTCCTGTGTTCTTTGTAAAGAAGAAGGACACGCCCCAAAAAAGACTCATTGTGGATTATAGGTTCATAAACAGTATGACCAAGCCCAAGGCCTTCCCCATGCCCAAGATAGATGATCTCCTAGCAACCGTGAGGAAGGGGAAGATCTTCACCAAATTGGATCTGCGTGGAGCGTATAACCTCATACGCATCCGGGAGGGCGATGAGTGGAAAACGGCCATGTTCACGCCTCTGGGCACGTATGAATACAGAGTTATGCCGTTTGGTCTCCAAAATGGATCTCACGTATTCCAAGCCTTTATGCATCACGTGCTAGCGGGACTCCTCTACAAGAAATGTGTGTGTTTTCTCGACGACATCCTGATCTTTTCGGAAACGGAAGAGGCCCACGAGAGGGACGTAAAGGAAGTCCTGCAAAGACTACGGGAGAACAGGCTCTACGCCAAGTTAGAGAAGTGCCAGTTTGATGTGACGGAGGTGGATTTCCTGGGCTACAAGCTGTCCGACAAGGGGCTGGCCATGGACAGCGTCAAGGTCCGCGCGGTGTTGGACTGGAAGAGCCCACGCAATCGGAAGGAAGTCCAGAGATTCGTCGGCTTCGCCAACTTCTACCGCAAATTCATCAGAGGTTTTGCAAAGGAGACAGCAGCGATCACGGACACTCTGAGTTCCAAGAAGAAGAGGTTCGTGTGGACGGAACAGGCGGAGCGCTCTTTTCGGAAGCTTAAAAGCCTTTTCGCCTCCGAGGAGCAGCTGCTGCACGTGGATCCAGGCAGGCCCATGCGAGTAGAGACCGACGCGTCAGACAGGGCGGTTGGAGCTGTGCTCCTGCAAGAAGATCCACATGGGAACTGGAGACCCGGTGCCTTTTACTCCCAAAAGCTCAGCAAGGCGGAGCAAAACTACACCATATGGGACAGAGAGCTGTTGGCCATTCACGCAGCGTTCAAAGCGTGGCGACACTTCCTCATAGGAGCCAAGCACACAGTACAGGTCCGCACGGATCACAAGAACCTAGAGTATTGGCGCACGGCGAAGCTCCAAAGCCAGAGACACATGCGCTGGGCGGAATTCTTCGCGGATTTCGACTTTCGGATAGAGTACATCCCCGGAGATTCCAACGTTATAGCCGATGCGCTATCCAGGAAACCGCAATATCTCGATGAAGCGACACCAGTAGCAGCCAGGCACATTTTCGCACCGCAGGCGTGGTCGTGCGCTGCCATCACAGTAGATCTGGACGCGGTGCGACGCGCGTTGCAAGTGGATCAGTTCGCACAGTCCAAGATGGAGGAGTTGCGCAGAGGTGTGCAGAGTGGCGAAGATTTCCAACTACGCGACGGGCTGCTAACTCGCAAAGGGGCCCTCTACGTGCCAAGCGACGAGCTTCGCGCAAAGGTTCTGCAGCAGTTGCACGACGCCCCCAGTGCGGGCCACTTCGGCAAGGAGAAGACAATAGAACTGGTGGCAAGGGACTTTTGGTGGCCACGGATGCGTGGAGAGGTAGCGGATTACGTCGCCAGGTGTGACACTTGTCAAAGGTCCAAGCCAGTACACCAGAAGCCAGCGGGGCTGCTGGAACCGCTGGAAACGCCACAGCAACCGTGGGAGAGGGTAGCCCTGGACTTCGTTACTGACCTGCCCAGCTCCAGAGGGAAGACGGCGGTGCTGGTGGTTGTGGACCTGTTCACCAAGATGGCGCACTTCATTCCGTGCGCAAAGGTGGCGACGGCGGAACAGACTGCCAAACTCTTCATTGATCACGTGTTCAAGGTGCATGGGCTGCCGCAGTCCGTCCTGTCCGACAGGGGGCGCCAGTTTGTTTCCAATTTTTGGCAGAAGCTTTTAGGTATCCTGAACGTCAAGATCAACCTAATGTCGGCGAGACACCCACAGACCAACGGCCAAGCTGAGAGGGTCAACGCGATCATGCAGCAGTACCTGAGATGCTACGCCAATCAGCGACCCGCAGCTTGGGTGGACTACCTGCCGATGGCAGAGTTTGCCTATAACAACACGAAGCACGCGTCCACGGGGGTGACGCCGTTCTTCGCGAACAACGGTCGTCATCCCAGAACCTTCCCGGGGTTCGGGGCACCGAGAGAGGGGGTGCCGCAAGAAGCCGACCAGTTTGCAGCGGAGCTGCAGGAGGTGCACGAAGAGTTGCGGAGACATTTGGAGCTGGCCAAGCAAGCATATAAGGTGCAGGCAGACAAAAACAGGAGAGCGGGGGAGGAGATCCAGGTGGGGGACTGGGTGTGGTTAGCGGCCCAAGCGATGCCAGCCAAGTCGTTGGCCAAGAAGAAGCTAGGGCACAGGCAGTTAGGGCCGTACCAGGTGGAGGCTAAGATCAACCCTGTAGCCTTTCGACTAGCCCTCCCCGAAGGTTCCAGAGTGCATCCGGTATTTCACAGGTCGGTGCTCACCCCCTACAAGGCACCGCACAGGTTTCAGGAGTCTGAAACAGTCCCGCAACTACACACTAAGTCACAGGAGAGGGAGAGGGCGCCTAGGGCCGAACCACTCAACGAGGTCACAGAAATCCTGGACTCGAGATGGGGGAAAGAGGGGGTAGAATACTTTCTAGCCACAGAGGGCACTCCAGCCAGTGCCAACGGTTGGGTGCCGGGCTACGCTTTAGACGAACCTCTTCTAAAAGACGAGTTCCATGCCCTTTTCCCGCATAGACCCATGCCAGCCGAGTACTTTGATGACTGGCTCTTTACGCCCACACTCTCAGACAGTACTTTCCGGGGTTTTTCTTCAGCCGAGGAGAGAACGCCAGAATCTAGCCCGCCCAGGGGATCGTGCTCAGGGGTGGACACAGAACCCTCTTATTGGTGGGACGAGCAACCAGAGGAGGACTGGCGCAGGAAATGGCTGACGGGACCTTGGCCGGCAGCACCAGACGAGGTACCAATGGAAGAGGGAGAAGAGAACACTTTGGGTCAAGAACCCGAATTCGAACACTCATACACCGAACTGCAAGCAGAGGATATGGAGGTACACAACCTGTATCCTGCATCCACCTCCGAAGAGCTGCAGCTCCTACAACCTGCACCCGATGGGCGGGAGGGGGGAAGGGGGGGCTTCGAGGGGGGGATGGATGTCAGGGTTTCAGGGACAGAGAGCGAGGGGGAGGGGTCCCAAGGTGACGAGGAAGAGGACGACGATGACCCGAGGTTGTCAGTGAGTCCGTCAAGTGAATCCGAGGATTCCCAAAAGGGAGCCCCCCTGGTCAGGCCAAGGGGCAGTAGAGAGGGAAGCAGTCAGAAGCAGGGGAACGAAGAGGGAATCCCCAGTGGGGGTTGGAGATCGGGACCGGCCTCTCCATCGGAACGGAGTGAAGGGGGTGGAGTTACCAGTGTGTCAGAAAGAGCAGAACAGGAAGCAGAGAGGGGAAGGAGTTCGGAGCAGAACGTCCTGCCGGAAGGGGAGGAGTGTAGTACCGAGAGTAGCGTAACGGTCGAAAGGAAGGTCAGAGGCAACGTACGCGCGCCAAGTTCAAATGTGGAGGCGCGCGGAAATGAGGAGAGCCCTGAGGAGGAGCCTGGTCCCAAAGCACGAAGGAGGGGGGAGCAGGCGTCAGAAGACTCAGCCTCGGGGGAGTCCCGGAGGGAGGGAGCACAGGGGGGCAGGAAGACCCTGCGGAAAAGGAAGGAGAGGAAAAGGTGGAGCAGTACAAGCCTCTTAAGCTGGTGCAGGGGCGGGACTGACTCAGAGGGGACTTCTAACATCTAAGGGTAACAGATGCTGAGCCACGGAGCTTGGATGTAACGACAACAATGTTCTTCAATAAAACCTTTTGTATATAACTTGGACTGGATTTTGGTCTCTTGTGAGCTGGGACCTTGGGTGGCTCTGACACTAACCCTAACCCTAACCCTAACCCTAAGCTTGACCCTGACCCTAACCCTAACCCTAAACCCTAACCCTAACCCTAACCCTAACCCTAACCCTAAGCTTGACCCTGACCCTAACCCTAAACCCTAACCCTAACCCTAACCCTAACCCTAACCCTAACCCTAACCCTAACCCTAACCCTAACCCTAACCCTACCGCATAACCCTAACCCTACCGCATAACCCTAACCCTAACCCTATACCTATCCCTATCATTTTCCCTAACCCTAACCCTAACCCTAACCCTCACTCTACCCCTAAGCCTCACCGTTACCCTAACCCTAACCCTGACCCTGACCCTAACCCTAACCCTAACCCTAACCCTAACCCTAACCCTAACCCTAACCCTAACCCTAACCCTAACCCTAACCCTAACCCTAACCCCTAAACCCTAAACCCTAAACCCTAAACCCTAAACCCTAAACCCTAAACCCTAAACCTAAGCCTACCCTTACCCCTACCCCTACCCCTACCCCTACCCCTACCCCTACCCCTACCCCTACCCCTTGCCCTACCCCTACCCCTACCCCTACCCCAACAACATAACCCTAACCCTAACCCTAACCCTAACCCTAACCCTAACCCCCTACACCCTACCCCTACCCCTACCCCTACACCCTAACCCTAACCCTAACCCTAACCCTAACACCCTACACCCTACACCCTACCCCTACCCTTACCCTTACCCTTACCCTTACCCTTACCCTAACCCTAACCCTAACCCTAACCCTAACCCTAACCCTAACCCTATTGCCAGGGGTTCAGAAGGAGAGACACAGGAGGGGGAGCAAATGGAGAGTGAGGAGGAGGAGTACGAGGGGGGCGCAGGCAGTGACAGTGGCCAGAGTTATTCCACAAGCCTCTCTAGCGAATCGGAGGACTCACAGAAGGGAGCGCCGGTGGCCAGAGCAAGGGAGATTCCAAGGGAGAAACCTCAAGAGGGAGGGGCCAGCGGGGAGTCCCTGAACAGCAGCTGGAGATCAGGGCCAGCGTCTCCACCAGAGCGCAGTGGGGAGGGGGAGTCCCAGGAGTCGGGACCAGTGTCCTCACCACCAGAGGGAGGAGAGGAGTCAGGTTTGGCAACACCCACATCAGGAAGCGGGGAAACGGTCAGAAGGAAAGTCACCGGCTGGGCGCGCGCGCCAAGTTCAAATGTACAGGAGCGCGGCACAGCGGGGAGCCCGGGAAGGGAGCCAGGTCCTAAAGCCCGCCGGAGGGAGGGACAAGACTCAGGGGGCTCAGCGTCAGAGGAGTCCAGGAAGGAGGAAACCCCAGAGGGCAGAAGGACCCAGCGCAGGAAAGAGCAGCGCAAGAGGTGGAGCCGGGCTAGAATCCTAAACTGGTGTGGGTGGAGCAGTGAGTCAGAGGGGACTTAGCCGGTCTAGCGTTAAGACGTGGGCCTGCGCGCCCAGAGCTTGGAAATGGAAACTAAACTTCAATAAAGACTTTTGTATATAATATCCACTGGGCGTTGGTCCTCTGTGAGCTGGGACCTAGCGGCAGACCTGACAGTAAGTCCCCTCACCATTTTCACCAATTTTGCAACCTCGTGGAGTGCGGGAAAGCAGCGAGGGGTGAAGATTGGTGCTTCGCGAGCTCACGAAAAACAGGGAAATGACTACCGAAGAGAGGATAGCGAGTTTGCAAAACGCAGTGACGCAGTTGACTGCAGAAATTGCGGCTTCCAGAAAGAAAGAACAGGAAGCAGCTGCTGCCTGCCAGGATCTGCGAACCAGGTTAGAAGTCCTAAGTACACAGAGGCTACCAGCCACCAGACCAGAAGGGATTGGGCTGGGAAACAGAGGAGGGAGCCTGGTATCTCACTTCAATGGGGACCTGCAGGAGTATCCTAACTTCAGAGCAGATGTGATTTATACATTGCAGCTGCTTGACAAAGACTTTAAAAATGAGGGAGAGAAAGTGGGATTTATTATTTCGCATTTGCGGGGGGAGGCAAAATCGTGGCTGCGCAATCTATGGAGAGACAAGGATCCAGCCCTCCAAAATGCGGCTGCCTTCATTAAAGTGATGGATGCGTGTTTTTTATCTGAGATTGATGTGGATATCGCTAGGAGGGAGATTCACGGACTAAGACAAGGTAAAGCCACTGTGAGGCAATATCATGCACGTTTTTTCGGATTGGTGAATGTACTAGCCTGGGAGAAAGAATCGCCTGCCGTCAGAGACCTGTTCTGGGAGGGGTTGAGCGGAGCTGTGAAAGATGAGATCGCAAGGGGGGGAAGACCCCAAACCACCAAGGAAGTGGTGGAACGGGCACTCTCCATTGGGGTTCGGTTGGAAGGACGCCCTTGGGGCAGGGAGGAAGGGCATTTGGGACGCACGCCAGCGAAAGGACTGCCTCCCTTCCCCAAGGAGGCGGCGCGCGCTCGATCCATGCCTCCGCTGGGAGGGGGAGAGGAGCCGATGGAGATAGGTGGTGCTAAGGCTCACTCCACAGTCGGAGCCCTAACTCCGGGAGCAGTCAAGATGAAGCCTCCTAGAGGAACCAGGAAGTGCTACATCTGCGACAGTGCTCAGCATATGGCAAAAGAGTGTCCCCAGCGGTTTCACAAGCATACTGCAGCCGCAGCGACAGTAACAGACGCAATTCAGCAGAGGGAGTCGCAGCAGGAAAACTCCACTGTCTGGCTGGAGATGGCGTCTCTGGGGACCAGCCAGACAAGTCAGTGAAGCAATCCCCAGGGATCTTACAGCCCACCGACCCCCTCCCACCCAAACCAGTAGTGCAGCTCACCGCATCCCTTCAGCTCCCCAATGGGCTACTGGTGGAAATTCCCATCACCGTAGACTCGGGGAGCAATGCAGATTTTATAGACATGCAGTTCCTCCAGCAACATGGCATAGCCCTTCTGCCAGCGGCGGTACCTCTGAAAGTCGTCACAGTGGACGGCAGGGAGCTACTGGGAGGGCAAGTGCTACAGCAGACGCCGCCAATGGTGATGCGCATTGGAAACCACCGTGAGGTCATCAGCTTCAACGTCACCCGCCTGTCAGACACGCCCATAGTGTTGGGAATGAGTTGGCTGGATAGGCACAGCCCGGCATTAGCTTGGTACCAGCGGCAACTGACCTTCGGCTCCTCTTACTGCGCAGAACACTGCATCCTGGCGGACTTGGAAGATGAGGGGCACGAGGATGGACCACAGCTGAACTTGGGCATGTTGCAAGCGGTGCCTAACAAATACAAGGAGTTTTTGGAGGTCTTCTGCGAGAAAGAGGCGGATAAGCTGCCACCCCACAGACCCTACGACTGCAAGATCGACCTCCTGCCCGGGGCGACGCTCCCGACGGGGAAACTGTACTCCATGTCTGAGGATGAATTGCAAGAGCTCAGGGAGTTCATAGATCACAACCTGAAGCGGGGATTCATCCGGGAGTCCAAGGCGGCAGGAGGCAGTCCCGTGTTCTTTGTAAAGAAGCGGGACACGCCCCAAAAGAGGCTGGTCGTTGATTTCCGCTTCTTGAACCTCAAGACCAAGCCCTCAGCATTCCCTATGCCCAAGATCGATGACCTGCTGGCGACGGTGAGGAAGGGTCGCATCTTTACCAAGTTGGATCTGCGCGGAGCGTACAATCTCATTCGCGTACGGGAAGGCGACGAGTGGAAAACAACCATGTTTACGCCGCTGGGCACTTATGAATACAGAGTTATGCCTTTTGGATTAAAAAATGGTTCCCACTGCTTTCAAGCCTTCATGCATCATGTCTTGGCGGGTCTCCTCTACAAGAAGTGCGTCTGCTTCCTGGATGACATCCTAATCTTCTCGGAATCGCCGGAGGCTCACGAGAGAGATGTTAGGGAAGTTCTGCAGAGGCTGCGGGAGCACAGGCTGTACGCCAAGCTGGAGAAGTGCCAGTTCGACAAGACGGAGGTGGATTTCTTGGGCTACAAACTGTCCGACAAGGGACTGGCTATGGACGGTGCCAAGGTACGTGCAGTACTGGATTGGAAGAGCCCACGCAATAGGAAGGAAGTACAGAGGTTTGTCGGTTTTGCCAACTTTTATCGCAAGTTCATCAAGGGTTTCGCCATGCAGACAGCGGCCATCACCGACACCCTCAGTTCCAAGAAGAAGAGGTTCATCTGGACGGAGCAGGCAGAGCAGTCCTTTCAGAAGCTCAAACAGCTCTTCGCTTCCGAAGAGAACCTACTGCACGTAAATCCCAGCAGGCCCATGAGAGTGGAGACGGACGCCTCAGACAGGGCCGTGGGAGCCGTTCTGTTGCAGCAAGACCACCAGGGGGACTGGAGGCCGTGCGCTTTCTACTCCAGAAAACTCAGCAAAGCGGAGCAGAACTACACCATTTGGGACAGGGAGTTGCTGGCCATACATGCAGCCTTCAAGGCGTGGCGGCACTTCCTCGTCGGAGCCAAGCACACGGTGCAGGTCCGCACAGACCATAAGAACTTGGAGTACTGGCGCACGGCGAGGTTCCTGAACCAGCGACACATCCGCTGGGCGGAGTTCTTTGCAGATTTCGACTTCAGAATTGAGTACATCCCAGGAAACAGCAACGTCTTGGCGGACGCGCTGTCCAGAAAACCGCAGTATCTGGAGGCAGAGGCACCGGCGGCGGCCAAGCACATTTTCACACCACAGGCGTGGGCATGCGCGTCAGCCACGGTGGACCTGGACGCGGTGCGCCGCGCGCTGCGAACAGACTCGTTCGCCCGAGCCAAGATGGAGGAGGTGTGCAGTGGCAAGGCGAGGGGCGACGAATTCCAAGTGCGAGACGGCCTGCTCCTACGCAAGGGAGTCCTCTACGTACCAGGAGACAGCCTCCGCGCGAAGGTCCTGCAACAGCTGCACGACGCGCCCAGCGCGGGGCACTTCGGCAAGGAGAAGACGGTGGACTTAGTAGCCAGAGACTTTTGGTGGCCTAAGATGCGGGGGGATGTCGCGGACTATGTCAATAGGTGCGACACCTGCCAAAGGGCTAAGCCTGTGCACCAGCCGCCGGCGGGCCTGTTGGAACCGCTACAGACACCGTTCGTACCGTGGGAGAGGGTGGCCCTGGACTTTGTCACAGATCTACCCAGCTCAAGGGGCAAGACGGCAGTGCTCGTGGTAGTGGACCTGTTCACCAAGATGGCCCACTTCATTCCGTGCGCGAAGGTGGCCACGGCCGAGCAGACCGCTAAGATGTTCATAGACCACGTGTTCAAGGTGCACGGCCTACCACGGTCTATTTTGTCCGACCGGGGGCGCCAGTTCATCTCCAACTTCTGGCAAAAGCTGATGGGATTCCTGAACGTCAAGGTCAGCCTGGCGTCGGCGAGACACCCGCAAACTAACGGGCAGGCGGAAAGGGTCAACGCCATCATGCAGCAGTACCTGAGATGCTACGCGAACCAGCAGCCATCGACCTGGGTGGACTATCTACCGTTGGCCGAGTTTGCCTACAACAACACGAAGCACGGGTCCACGGGGGTGACCCCATTTTTTGCCAACTACGGGAGGCATCCCAGAACCTTCCCGGGTCTGGACACAGTGCGGGAGGGGGAGCCACAGGGAGCAGAGGAAGTGGCAGCGGAGTTGCAGGAGATCCACGAGCAGCTCAGGAGGCAGTTAGAGTTGGCAAAACAGGCTTACAAAGTGCAGGCAGATCGACACAGGAGGGTTGGGGAGGACATCCAGGTGGGAGACTGGGTCTGGTTGGCAGCACAAGCAGTTCCAGCCAGATCGTTAGCCAAGAAGAAACTAGGGCACAAGCAGCTAGGGCCTTACCAAGTAGAGGCGCAGATCAACCCAGTGGCCTTCCGGTTGACACTCCCGGAGGGTTCCAGAATGCACCCGGTCTTTCATAGATCAGTGCTCACGCCCTACAGAGAGCCCCACAGGTTTCAAGCACCGGGGAAGGCGCCAGACCCGCTCAGAGAAGCGCCCAAAAAAGGGGGGTCGCCGAAAGGGGAGCCACTTAATGAAGCCACTGAGATTTTAGACTCAAGGTGGGGGGAGGACGGGATTGAATATCTTCTCGCCACAGAGGACACCCCGGCCAGCGCCAACAGGTGGGTGCCGGATTATGCAGTGGAAGAGCAGTTGCTCAAGGAAGAATTCCACACACTTTTCCCGCACAAGCCTATGCCGGCGGGCTTTTTCGAGGATTGTTTGTTCACACCCACACTCTCGGCCAGCACTTTCTGGGGTTTCTCGTCAGCTGAGGACTCGGCTCCGGGAGGCAGCTCTCCGGAGGGATCACTTTCAGGTTTTGGCACGGGGGGATCTTATTGGTGGGAGGACCAACCCGAAGTGGGCTGGCGCAGAGACATGCCGAAGGGGCCCTGGGAGGTGGACCCCCATCACACAACAGGGGGAGGAGGGCTCTTGGGTGATTTGGGGTCGAGCGCAGATTTCGAGCACACCGCGCAGGAGATGGAAGCGGAGGAGGTCGTCGTCGACGAGCCCATGGGGGACTTCCCGGACTTATCTCGATGGTTGCAAGCCTCAGGGGACGAGCTGTATCCTGGACTCACCCCTACAACAATGGAGCACCCGGAACCCGCACCGGAAGAGGGGGAGGGGGGAAGGGGGGGCTTCGAGGGGGGGATGGATGTCAGGGGTTCAGAAGGAGAGACACAGGAGGGGGAGCAAATGGAGAGTGAGGAGGAGGAGTACGAGGGGGGCGCAGGCAGTGACAGTGGCCAGAGTTATTCCACAAGCCTCTCTAGCGAATCGGAGGACTCACAGAAGGGAGCGCCGGTGGCCAGAGCGAAGGGGGGTCCAGGGGGGAAGCCCCAGGAGGAAGGGGCCAGCGGGGAGTCCCTGAGCAGCAGCTGGAGATCAGGACCAGCGTCTCCACCAGAGCGCAGTGGGGAGGGGGAGTCCCAGGAGTCGGGACCAGTGTCCTCACCACCAGAGGGAGGAGAGGAGTCAGGTTTGGCAACACCCACATCAGGAAGCGGGGAAACGGTCAGAAGGAAAGTCACCGGCTGGGCGCGCGCGCCAAGTTCAAATGTACAGGAGCGCGGCACAGCGGGGAGCCCGGGAAGGGAGCCAGGTCCTAAAGCCCGCCGGAGGGAGGGACAAGACTCAGGGGGCTCAGCGTCAGAGGAGTCCAGGAAGGAGGAAACCCCAGAGGGCAGAAGGACCCAGCGAAGGAAAGAACAGCGTAAGAGGTGGAGCCGGGCTAGAATCTTAAACTGGTGTGGGTGGAGCAGTGAGTCAGAGGGGACTTAGCCGGTCTAGCGTCGAGACGTGGGTCTGCGCGCCCAGAGCTTGGAAATGGAAACTAAACTTTAATAGAGACTGTTGTATATAACATCCACTGGGCGTTGGTCCTCTGTGAGCTGGGACCTAGCGGCAGTCCTGACAGTTAGGGTTAGGGTTAGGGTTAGGGTTAGGGTTAGGGTTAGGGTTAGGGTTAGGGGTAGGGGTAGGGGTAGGGGTAGGGGTAGGGGTAGGGGTAGGGTTACGTTTAGGGTTAGTGTTAGGGGTTAGAGTTAGGGTCAGGGTCAGGGTCAGGGTCAGGTTAAGGGTCAGGTTAAGGGTCAGGGTCAGGGTCAGGGTCAGGGTCAGGGTCAGGGTTAGGGTTAGGGTTAGGGTTAGGGTTAGGGTTAGGGTTAGGGTTGGGGTTGGGGTTGGGGTTAGGGTTAGGGTTAGGGTTAGGGTTAGTGTCAGGGTTTCAGGGACAGAGAGCGAGGGGGAGGGGTCCCAAGGTGACGAGGAAGAGGACGACGATGACCCGAGGTTGTCAGTGAGTCCGTCAAGTGAATCCGAGGATTCCCAAAAGGGAGCCCCCCTGGTCAGGCCAAGGGGCAGTAGAGAGGGAAGCAGTCAGAAGCAGGGGAACGAAGAGGGAATCCCCAGTGGGGGTTGGAGATCGGGACCGGCCTCTCCGTCGGAACGGAGTGAAGGGGGTGGAGTTGCCAGTGTGTCAGAAAGAGGAGAACAGGAAGCAGAGAGGGGAAGGAGTTCGGAGCAGAACGTCCTGCCGGAAGGGGAGGAGTGTAGTACCGAGAGTAGCGTAACGGTCGAAAGGAAGGTCAGAGGCAACGTACGCGCGCCAAGTTCAAATGTGGAGGCGCGCGGAAATGAGGAGAGCCCTGAGGAGGAGCCTGGTCCCAAAGCACGAAGGAGGGGGGAGCAGGCGTCAGAAGACTCAGCCTCGGGGGTTAGGGTTAGGGTTAGGGTTAGGGTTAGGGTTAGGGTTAGGGTTAGGGGTTAGGGTTAGGGTTAGGGTTAGGGTTAGGGTTAGGGTTTAGGGTTAGGGTTAGGGTTAGGGTTAGGGTTAGGGTTAGGGTTAGGGATAGGGATAGGGCTAGGGATAGGGAGAGGGAGAGGGAGAGGGTTAGGGTTAGGGTTAGGGTTAGGGTTAGGGTTAGGGTTAGGGTTAGGGATAGGGATAGGGCTAGGGAGAGGGAGAGGGTTAGGGTTAGGGTTAGGGTTAGGGTTAGGGTTAGGGTTAGGGATAGGGATAGGGATAGGGATAGGGAGAGGGAGAGGGTTAGGGTTAGGGTTAGGGTTAGGGTTAGGGTTAGGGTTAGGGTTAGGGTTAGGGTTAGGGTTAGGGTTAGGGTTAGGGTTGTTGGAATTCTGGCCCGGTTAGGGTTAGGGTTAGTGTCAGGGGTTCAGGGAGAGAGGCGCAGGTGGGGGAGGAGACAGAGAGCGAGGGGGAATGATCCCAGGACGACGAGGAAGAGGATGACAATGACCCGAGGTTGTCCATGAGTCCGTCCAGTGAATCGGAGGACTCCCAAAGAGGAGCCCCCCTGGTCAGGCCAAGGGGAGCTAGAGGGGGAAGCAGTCAGGAGCAGGGGAACGAAGGGGGAACTCCCAGTGGGAGTTGGAAGTCGGGACCGGCTTCTCCGCCGGAACGGAGTGAAGGGGGTGGAGTTACCAGTGTGTCAGAAGCAGCAGAACAGGGAGCAGAGGGGGGAAGGAGATCAGCGCAAGACGTCCTGCCGGAAGGGGCGGAGAGTAGTACCGAGAGCAGTGTAACTGTCAAAAGGAAGGTCAGAAGCAACGTACGCGCGCCAAGTTCAAATGTGGAGGCGCGCGGAAGTGAGGAGAGTCCTGGGGAGGAGCCTGGTCCCAAAGCGCGAAGGAGGGGGGAGCAGGCGTCAGAGGATTCAGCCTCTGGGGAGTCCCGGAGGGAGAGAACACAGGGGAGCAGAAAGACCCTGCGGAAAAGGAAAGAGAGGAAGAGGTGGTCCAGCACAAGCCTCTTAAACTGGTGTAGAGGCGGGACTGACTCAGAGGGGACTTCAGCCGTCTAAGGGTAACAGACGAAGAGCCACGGAGCTCGGATGTAAAGCCAAGAATGTTCTTCAATAAAAGCTTTTGTATATAACCCGGACTGGACTTTGGTCTCTTGTGAGCTGGGACCTCGGGTGGCTCTGACAGTAAGTCCCCTCCCAAAGAACGCAAAAATTTTTTTTGCAAAGCTCACGAACGGTAACGGCCATGAGTGCGGAGGAACAGCTGACAACGCTGCGGACTGCAGTTACCGAACTCACCGCTGCAGTCCTTGCATCTCAGAAGAAGCATGACGAAATGGAGAAGCGCTGCCAAGACCTGCAAACAAGGTGGGAGCGTGCAAGCAGGGAAGGGTTCCCAGGGTCCAGATCGGAGGGAATTGGACTTGGAAGGCGGGGGGGCAGTCTAGTCACCCACTTCGATGGGAACCTGAAGCACTACCCAAGTTTCAGAGCAGACGTCTTGTATGCACTGCATTTGCTTCGTAATGACTTTAAAGATGAGGAGGAGAAAGTGGGATTTATTGTTTCTCATTTGCATGGGGAAGCTAGAGCGTGGTTGCGCAATTTGTGGCGCGAAGATGGCCCTGCCCGCCGCAATTCTGATGAATTTATTAAAGCGATGGATGCTTGTTTCCAGTCAACCGTGGATCTTGATCTTGCGCGCAAGGAAATACATGGACTGCGGCAAGGCAAAGCCACTGTGCGTCAGTATCATTCCCGATTTTTCGCGTTACTGACTGTGTTGGGCTGGGACAAAGACTGCAAACCTGTGAGAGATTTGTTCTGGGAGGGTCTCAGCGGCCCCATAAAGGATGAACTTGCCAGGGGAGACAGACCTCGAACCCTGGAGGAGGTGGTGCAGAGGGCTCTTGCGATAGGGATACGACACGAGGGACGTCCTTGGCACAATGAGGAAGGACGCCAGGCGCGTGCACCAGCAAGGTCAACTCCTTTCATCCCCAGGGACTTCGGCCAGGCACATCCCTCGCCTCTGGTGAGGCAGGGAGAGGAGCCGATGGAAATTGGTGGTGCTAGGGCTCAAGCACCAGCCAGAGCCCCACCTTCCGGTGCAGTAAAGGCGAAGCCTCCTAGAGGGACCAGGAAGTGTTACATCTGTGACAGTGCACAGCACATGGCGAAAGAGTGCCCCCAGAGGCTCCAGAAGCACACTGCAGCTTTAGCAACAGTAGCAGCAGAAGTGATCCAAGAAGAGCAACCTCAGGGTTAGGTGCCTGGCTGTGCCTGGCTGGAAGCAGAATTGCTGGGGCTCAGCCAGGCGAGTCTATAGAGCAGTCCCCAGCGCCTTTGCGACCCACAGACCCTTTACCACCCAAGCCAGCGGTGTAGCTCACTGCAACACTTCAGTTGCCTAATGGAACCACCCTAGAAGTACCCATCACGATTGATTCTGGGAGCAACGCGGATTTCGTGGGGATGCAATTCGTCAAGCAGCATCGCATAGCGCTTCTGCCCGCAACAACGCCTCTGAACATAGTCACGGTGGATGGCAGGAAATTGCTAGGAGGGCAAGTTGTGCAACAGACACCTCCCATGGTGATGCGGATTGGAGATCATCGAGAAGTCATTAGCTTCAATGTCACCCACCTGTCTGACACGCCTATAGTATTGGGCATGAGTTGGCTGGAGAGACACAGTCCTGCTGTAGCGTGGTACCAACGCCAGATCACCTTTTGCTCATCGTACTGTGCTCAAAATTGCATCCAGTCCTGCCAGGAGGAGGGGGCTGAGCACCAGCTGCGACTTGGCATGGTGCAGGCAGTACCTCGCAAGTACGAGGGGTTCCTGGAGGTTTTCTGCGAGAAGGAAGCTGACCGGTTGCCGCCCCACAGACCTTATGATTGTGCCATCGACCTGTTGCCGGGGGCGCGGCTGCCGACTGCGAAACTGTATTCCATGTCTGAGGACGAGATGCAGGAACTCAGAGAGTTCATAGAGCATAATTTGAAGCGTGGATTCATCCGGGAATCTAAAGCAGTGGGGGGCAGTCCTGTGTTTTTTGTGAAGAAGAAGGACACGCCCCAGAAAAGACTCATTGTGGACTATCGGGCCATCAATTCTATGACCAAGCCCAAGGCCTTTCCCATGCCCAAGATTGATGATCTCCTAGCGACCGTGCGGAAAGGGAAGATCTTCACCAAGTTGGATCTGCGTGGAGCGTATAACCTCATACGCATCCGGGAGGGCGATGAGTGGAAGACGGCCATGTTCACGCCTCTGGGCACGTATGAATACAGAGTTATGCCGTTTGGTCTCCAAAATGGATCTCACGTCTTCCAAGCCTTTATGCATCACGTGCTGGCGGGACTCCTCTACAAGAAATGTGTGTGTTTTCTCGACGACATCCTGATCTTTTCGGAATCGCAGGAAGCTCATGAGAGGGACGTAAAGGAGGTCCTGCAGAGACTATGGGAACACAGGCTCTACGCCAAGTTAGAGAAGTGCCAGTTTAATGTGACGGAGGTGGATTTCCTCGGCTACAAGCTGTCCGACAAGGGGCTGGCCATGGACAGCGTCAAGGTCCGCGCGGTGTTGGACTGGAAGAGCCCACGCAATCGGAAGGAAGTCCAGAGATTCGTCGGTTTCGCCAATTTCTACCGCAAATTCATCAGAGGTTTTGCAAAGGAGACGGCAGCGATCACGGACACTCTGAGTTCCAAGAAGAAGAGGTTCGTGTGGACGGAACAGGCGGAGCGCTCTTTTCGGAAGCTTAAAAGCCTCTTCGCCTCCGAGGAGCAGCTGCTGCACGTGAATCGAAGCAGGCCCATGCGAGTAGAAACCGACGCGTCAGACAGAGCGGTTGGAGCCGTACTCCTGCAAGAAGATTCGCAAGGGAATTGGAGACCCGGTGCCTTTTACTCCTGAAAGCTCAGCAAGGCGGAGCAAAACTACACCATATGGGACAGGGAGCTGTTAGCCATTCACGCAGCTTTCAAAGCGTGGCGACACTTCCTCATAGGAGCCAAGCACACAGTACAAGTCCGCACGGATCACAAGAACTTAGAGTATTGGCGCACGGCGAAGCTCCAGAGCCAAAGACACATGCGCTGGGCGGAATTCTTCGCGGATTTCGACTTCAGGATAGAGTACATCCCGGGGGACTCCAACGTTATAGCCGATGCGCTCTCCAGAAAACCGCAATATCTCGATGAAGCGGCGCCAGTAGCGGCCAAGCACATTTTCGCACCGCAGGCGTGGGCGTGCGCTGCCATCGCAGTCGACCTGGACGCGGTGCGACGCGCGTTGCAAGTAGATCAGTTCGCACAATCCAAGATGGAGGAGCTGCGCAGGGGTTCGCAGAGAGACGATGAGTTCCAATTACGCGACGGGCTGTTAACTCACAAAGGTGCCCTCTACGTACCAAGCGACGAGCTCCGCGCAAAGGTTCTGCAGCAGTTGCACGACGCCCCCAGTGCGGGCCATTTCGGCAAGGAGAAGACAATGGAACTGGTGGCAAGGGACTTTTGGTGGCCCCGGATGCGTGGAGAGGTAGCGGATTACGTCGCCAGGTGTGACACTTGTCAAAGGTCCAAGCCAGTACACCAGAAGCCAGCGGGGTTGCTGGAACCGCTGGAGACACCACAGCAACCGTGGGAGAGGGTAGCATTGGACTTCGTTACTGACCTGCCCAGCTCCAGAGGGAAGACGGCGGTACTGGTGGTAGTGGACCTGTTCACCAAGATGGCGCACTTCATTCCATGCGCAAAGGTGGCGACGGCGGAACAGACTGCCAAACTCTTCATCGATCACGTGTTCAGGGTGTATGGGCTGCCGCAGTCCGTCCTGTCCGACAGGGGGCGCCAGTTTGTTTCCAATTTTTGGCAGAAGCTTCTAGGTATCCTGAACGTCAAGATCAACCTAACGTCGGCGAGACACCCACAGACCAACGGCCAAGCTGAGAGGGTCAACGCGATCATGCAGCAGTACCTGAGATGTTACGCCAATCAGCGACCCGCAGCTTGGGTGGACTACCTGCCGATGGCAGAGTTTGCCTATAACAACACGAAGCACGCGTCGACGGGGGTGATGCTGTTCTTCGCGAACAATGGTCGTCATCCCAGAACCTTCCCGGGGTTCGGGGCACCGAGAGAGGGGGTGCCGCAAGAGGCCGACCAGTTTGCAGCAGAACTGCAGGAGGTGCACGAAGAACTGCGGAGACATTTGGAGCTAGCCAAGCAAGCATATAAGGTGCAGGCGGAAAAAAACAGGAGAGTGGGGGAGGACATCCAGGTGGGGGACTGGGTATGGTTAGCGGCCCAAGCGATGCCAGCCAAGTCGTTGGCTAAGAAGAAACTAGGGCACAAGCAGCTGGGGCCGTACCAGGTGGAGGCTAGGATCAACCCTGTAGCTTTTCGACTGGCTCTCCCCGAAGGTTCCAGAGTGCACCCGGTCTTTCATAGGTCGGTGCTCACTCCCTACAAGACCCCGCACAGGTTTCAGGAGTCTGAAACAGTACCGGACCCACGCACAGAGTCGCCCGAAAGGGAGGGGGCGCCTAGGGCCGAACCACTCAACGAGGTCACAGAAATCCTGGACTCGAGATGGGGGGAAGAGGGGGTAGAATACTTTCTAGCCACAGAGGGCACTCCAGCCAGTGCCAACAGTTGGGTGCCGGACTTCGCTTTAGACGAACCTCTTCTAAAAGACGAGTTCCATGCCCTTTTCCCGCATAGACCCATGCCAGCCGAGTACTTTGATGACTGGCTCTTTACGCCCACACTTTCAGACAGTACTTTCCGGGGTTTTTCTTCAGCCGAGGAGAGAACGCCAGAATCTAGCCCGCCCAGGGGATCGTGCTCGGGGGTGGACACAGAACCCTCTTATTGGTGGGACGAGCAACCAGAGGAAGACTGGCGCAGGAAATGGCTGACGGGACCTTGGCCGGCAGCACCAGACGAAGTAGCAATGGAAGAGGGAGCTGAGAACACTTTGGGTGAAGAACCCGAATTCGAACACTCATACACCGAGCTGCAAGCAGAGGACATTGAAGTAGACGAACTGTATCCTGCATCTACCTCCGAAGAGCTGCAGCTCCCACAACCTGCACCCGATGGGCGGGAGGGGGGAAGGGGGGGCTTCGAGGGGGGGAAGGATGTCAGGGGTTCAGGGACGTACGCGCGCCAAGTTCAAATGTGGAGGCGCGCGGAAGTGAGGAGAGTCCTGGGGAGGAGCCTGGTCCCAAAGCGCGAAGGAGGGGGGAGCAGGCGTCAGAGGATTCAGCCTCTGGGGAGTCCCGGAGGGAGAGAACACAGGGGAGCAGAAAGACCCTGCGGAAAAGAAAGGGGAGGAAGAGGTGGTCCAGCACAAGCCTCTTAAACTGGTGTAGAGGCGGGACTGACTCAGAGGGGACTTCAGCGGTCTAAGGGTAACAGACGTAGAGCCACGGAGCTCGGATGTAAAACCAAGAATGTTCTTCAATAAAAGCTTTTGTATATAACCCGGACTGGACTTTGGTCTCTTGTGAGCTGGGACCTCGGGTGGCTCTGACACTAACCCTAACCCTAACCCTAACCCTAACCCTAACCCTAACCCTAACCCTAACCCTAACCCTAACCCTAACCCTAACCCTAACCCTAACTGTCAGGGTTTCAGAGACAGAGAGCGAGGGGGAAGTGTCCCAGGGTGATGAGGAGGAGGACGACAACGACCCGAGGTTGTCTCAGAGTCCGTCAAGCGATTCGGAGGATTCCCAAAAGGGAGCCCCCCTGGCCAGGCCGAGGGGCGATAGAGGGGGAAGCAGTCAGAAGCAGGAGAGCGGAGGGGGAACCCCCAGTGGGAGTTGGAGATCGGGACCGGCTCCTCTGTCGGAACGGAGTGAAAGGGGTGGAGTTACCAGTGTGTCAGAAAGAGCAGAACAGGAAACAAAGGGGGGAAAGAGTTCGGAGCAAGACGTCCTGCCGGAAGGGGAGGAGTGTAGTACCGAGAGCAGCGTAACGGTCGAAAGGAAGGTCAGAGGCAACGTACGCGCGCCAAGTTCAAATGTGGAGGCGCGCGGAAGTGAGGAGAGTCCTGGGGAGGAGCCTGGTCCCAAAGCGCGAAGGAGGGGGGAGCAGGCGTCAGAGGACTCAGCCTCGGGGGAGTCCCGGAGGGAGGGAACACAGGGGGGCAGGAAGACCCTGCGGAAAAGGAAGGAGAGGAAAAGGTGGAGCAGTACAAGCCTCTTAAGCTGGTGCAGGGGCGGGACTGACTCAGAGGGGACTTCTAACATCTAAGGGTAACAGATGCTGAGCCACGGAGCTTGGATGTAACGACAACAATGTTCTTCAATAAAACCTTTTGTATATAACTTGGACTGGATTTTGGTCTCTTGTGAGCTGGGACCTCGGGTGGCTCTGACAGTAAGTCCCCTCCCAAAGAACGCAAAAATTTTTTTTGCAAAGCTCACAAACGGTGACAGCCATGAGTGCGGAGGATCAGCTGACAGCACTGCGAACTACAGTTTCCGAACTCACCGCTGCAGTCCTTGCGTCTCAGAAGAAGCATGACGAAATGGAGAAGCGCTGCCAGGACCTGCAAACAAGGTGGGAGCGTGCAAACAGGGAAGGGTTCCCAGGGTCCAGATCAGAGGGCATTGGACTTGGAAGGCGGGGGGGCAGCCTAGTCACCCACTTCGATGGGAACCTGAAGCACTACCCCAGTTTCAGAGCAGACGTTTTGTATGCATTGCACTTGCTTCGTCATGACTTTAAAGATGAGGAGGAGAAAGTGGGGTTTATTGTTTCTCACTTGCATGGGCCGGCCAGAGCGTGGTTGCGCAATTTGTGGCGTGAAGATGGCCCTGCCCGCCGCGATTCTGATGAATTCATTAAAGCGATGGATGCCTGCTTCCAGTCAACCGTAGATTTGGATCTTGCACGCAGGGAGATATTTGGACTGCGGCAAGGCAAAGCCACTGTGCGTCAGTACCATTCCAGATTTTTTGCTTTACTGACTGCGTTACGCTGGGAGAAAGACTGCACACCTGTGAGGGATTTGTTCTGGGAGGGTCTCAGCGGTCCCATAAAGGACGAACTTGCCAGGGGAGACAGACCTCAGACCCTGGAGGAGGTGGTGCAGAGGGCTCTGGCGATTGGGATACGTCACGAGGGACGTCCTTGGCACAATGAGGAAGAACGTCAGGTGCGTCCACCAGCGAGGACGTCTTCTTTCATCCCCAGGGAGTTCAGTCAGTCACATCCCTCGCCGCTAGGGAGGCAGGGGGAGGAGCCGATGGAACTTGGTGGTGCTAAGGCTCAAGCAACAGTCAGAGCCCCAGCTTCCGGTGCAGTAAACGCGAAGCCTCCTAGAGGGACCAGGAAGTGTTACATCTGCGACAGTGCACTGCACATGGCGAAAGAGTGCCCCCAGAGGCTCCAGAAGCACACTGCAGCTTTAGCAACAGTAGCAGCAGAAGTGATCCAAGAAGAGGAACCTCAGGGAAACGACAATGCCTGGCTGGAAGCAGAATTGCTGGGGCTCAGCCAGGCGAATCTATAGAACAGTCCCCAGCGTCTTTGCAACCCACAGACCCTTTGCCACCCAAGCCAGCGGTGCAGCTCACCGCAACACTTCAGTTGCCGAATGGGACCACCCTAGAAGTGCCCATCATGATCGATTCTGGGAGCAACGCCGATTTCGTGGGGATGTCTTTCGTCAAGCAGCATCGCATAGCGCTTCTGCCCGCCACAACGCCTCTGAACGTAGTCACGGTGGATGGCAGGAAATTGCTAGGAGGGCAAGTTGTGCAACAGACACCTCCCATGGTGATGCGGATTGGAGATCACCGAGAAGTCATTAGCTTCAATGTCACCCACCTGTCTGACACGCCTATAGTATTAGGCATGAGTTGGCTGGAGAGACACAGTCCTGCTGTAGCGTGGTACCAACGTCAGATCACCTTTTG
This sequence comes from Podarcis gaigeae, assembly GCF_964106915.1. Taxonomy (NCBI): domain Eukaryota; kingdom Metazoa; phylum Chordata; class Lepidosauria; order Squamata; family Lacertidae; genus Podarcis; species Podarcis gaigeae. The sequence goes on from NC_139695.1 coordinate 29,450,819, forward strand.
CTCATCGTACTGTGCTCAAAATTGCATCCAGTCCTGCCAGGAGGAGGGGGCTGAGCACCAGCTGCGACTTGGCATGGTGCAGGCAGTACCTAGCAAGTACGAAGGGTTCCTGGAGGTTTTCTGCGAGAAGGAAGCTGACCAGTTGCCGCCCCACAGACCTTATGATTGTGCCATCGACCTGGTGCCGGGGGCGCAGCTGCCGACTGCGAAACTGTATTCCATGTCTGAGGACGAGATGCAAGAACTCAGAGAGTTCATAGAGCACAATTTGAAGCGTGGATTCATCCGGGAATCTAAAGCAGTGGGGGGCAGTCCTGTGTTCTTTGTAAAGAAGAAGGACACGCCCCAAAAAAGACTCATTGTGGACTATCGGACCATAAACAGTATGACCAAACCCAAGGCCTTCCCCATGCCCAAGATTGATGATCTCCTAGCGACCGTGCGGAAGGGGAAGATCTTCACCAAATTGGATCTGCGTGGAGCGTATAACCTCATACGCATCCGGGAGGGCGATGAGTGGAAGACGGCCATGTTCACGCCTCTGGGCACGTATGAATACAGAGTTATGCCGTTTGGCCTCCAAAATGGATCTCACGTCTTCCAAGCCTTTATGCATCACGTGCTAGCGGGACTCCTCTACAAGAAATGTGTGTGTTTTCTCGACGACATCCTGATCTTTTCGGAAACGGAAGAGGCCCATGAGAGGGACGTAAAGGAAGTCCTGCAGAGACTACGGGAAAACAGGCTCTACGCCAAGTTAGAGAAGTGCCAGTTTGATGTGACGGAGGTGGATTTCCTAGGCTACAAGCTGTCCGACAAGGGGCTGGCCATGGACAGCGTCAAGGTCCGCGCGGTGTTGGACTGGAAGAGCCCACGCAATCGGAAGGAAGTCCAGAAATTCCTCGGTTTCGCCAATTTCTACCGCAAATTCATCAGAGGTTTTGCAAAGGAGACGGCAGCCATCACGGACACTCTGAGTTCCAAGAAGAAGAAGTTCGTTTGGACGGAACAGGCGGAGCGCTCTTTTCGGAAGCTTAAAAGCCTCTTCGCCTCCGAGGAGCAGCTGCTGCATGTGAATCCAGTCAGGCCCATGCGAGTAGAAACCGACGCGTCAGACAGAGCGGTTGGAGCCGTACTCCTACAAGAAGATTCGCAAGGGAACTGGAGACCCGGTGCCTTTTACTCCCGAAAGCTCAGCAAGGCGGAGCAAAACTACACCATATGGGACAGGGAGCTGTTAGCCATTCACGCAGCTTTCAAAGCGTGGCGACACTTCCTCATAGGAGCCAAGCACACAGTACAAGTCCGCACGGATCACAAGAACTTAGAGTATTGGCGCACGGCGAAGCTCCAGAGCCAGAGACACATGCGCTGGGCGGAATTCTTCGCGGATTTCGACTTCCGAATAGAGTACATCCCGGGAGATTCCAACGTTATAGCCGATGCGCTCTCCAGGAAACCGCAATATCTCGATGAAGCGGCGCCAGTAGCAGCCAAGCACATTTTCGCGCCGCAGGCGTGGGCGTGCGCTGCCATCACAGTAGACCTGGACGCGGTGCGACGCGCGTTGCAAGTAGATCAGTTCGCGCAATCCAAGATGGAGGAGTTGCGCAGAGGTTTGCAGAGAGACGAAGAGTTCCAACTACGCGACGGGCTGTTAACTCGCAAAGGTGCCCTCTACGTACCAAGCGACGAGCTTCGCGCAAAGGTTCTGCAGCAGTTGCACGACGCCCCCAGTGCGGGCCATTTCGGCAAGGAGAAGACAATAGAACTGGTGGCAAGAGACTTTTGGTGGCCCCGGATGCGTGGAGAGGTAGCGGATTACGTCGCCAGGTGTGACACTTGTCAAAGGTCCAAGCCAGTACACCAGAAGCCAGCGGGGCTGCTGGAACCGCTGGAAACGCCACAGCAACCGTGGGAGAGGGTAGCCCTGGACTTCGTTACTGACCTGCCCAGCTCCAGAGGGAAGACGGCGGTGCTGGTGGTTGTGGACCTGTTCACCAAGATGGCGCACTTCATTCCGTGCGCAAAGGTGGCGACGGCGGAACAGACTGCCAAACTCTTCATCGATCACGTGTTCAAGGTGCATGGGCTGCCGCAGTCCGTCCTGTCCGACAGGGGGCGCCAGTTTGTTTCCAATTTTTGGCAGAAGCTTTTAGGTATCCTGAACGTCAAGATCAACCTAACGTCGGCGAGACACCCACAGACCAACGGCCAAGCTGAGAGGGTCAACGCGATCATGCAGCAGTACCTGAGATGCTACGCCAATCAGCGACCCGCAGCTTGGGTGGACTACCTGCCGATGGCAGAGTTTGCCTATAACAACACGAAGCACGCGTCCACGGGGGTGACGCCGTTCTTCGCGAACAACGGTCGTCATCCCAGAACCTTCCCGGGGTTCGGGGCACCGAGAGAGGGGGTGCCGCAAGAAGCCGACCAGTTTGCAGCGGAGCTGCAGGAGGTGCACGAAGAGTTGCGGAGACATTTGGAGCTGGCCAAGCAAGCATATAAGGTGCAGGCAGACAAAAACAGGAGAGCGGGGGAGGAGATCCAGGTGGGGGACTGGGTGTGGTTAGCGGCCCAAGCGATGCCAGCCAAGTCGTTGGCCAAGAAGAAGCTAGGGCACAGGCAGTTAGGGCCGTACCAGGTGGAGGCTAGAATCAACCCTGTAGCCTTTCGACTGGCCCTCCCCGAAGGTTCCAGAGTGCACCCGGTCTTCCATAGGTCGGTGCTCACTCCCTACAAGGCACCGCACAGGTTTCAGGAGTCTGAAACAGTACCGGACCCACACATTAAGTCACCGGAGAGGGAGAGAGCGCCTAGGGCCGAACCTCTCAACGAGGTCACAGAAATCCTGGACTCGAGATGGGGGGAAGAGGGGGTAGAATACTTTCTAGCCAGAGAGGGTACTCCAGCCAGTGCCAACAGTTGGGTGCCGGACTACGCTTTAGACGAACCTCTTCTAAAAGACGAGTTCCATGCCCTTTTCCCGCATAGACCCATGCCAGCCGAGTACTTTGATGACTGGCTCTTTACGCCCACACTCTCAGACAGTACTTTCCGGGGTTTTTCTTCAGCCGAGGAGAGAACGCCAGAATCTAGCCCGCCCAGGGGATCGTGCTCAGGGGTGGACACAGAACCCTCTTATTGGTGGGACGAGCAACCAGAGGAGGACTGGCGCAGGAAATGGCTGACGGGACCTTGGCCGGCAGCACCAGACGAGGTACCAATGGAAGAGGGAGAAGAGAACACTTTGGGTCAAGAACCCGAATTCGAACACTCATACACCGAACTGCAAGCAGAGGATATGGAGGTACACAACCTGTATCCTGCATCCACCTCCGAAGAGCTGCAGCTCCTACAACCTGCACCCGATGGGCGGGAGGGGGGAAGGGGGGGCTTCGAGGGGGGGATGGATGTCAGGGTTTCAGGGACAGAGAGCGAGGGGGAGGGGTCCCAGGGCGACGAGGAAGAGGACGACAACGACCCGAGGTTGTCTCAGAGTCCGTCAAGCGATTCGGAGGATTCCCAAAAGGGAGCCCCCCTGGCCAGGCCGAGGGGCGATAGAGGGGGAAGCAGTCAGAAGCAGGAGAGCGGAGGGGGAACCCCCAGTGGGAGTTGGAGATCGGGACCGGCTCCTCTGTCGGAACGGAGTGAAAGGGGTGGAGTTACCAGTGTGTCAGAAAGAGCAGAACAGGAAACAAAGGGGGGAAAGAGTTCGGAGCAAGACGTCCTGCCGGAAGGGGAGGAGTGTAGTACCGAGAGCAGCGTAACTGTCGAAAGGAAGGTCAGAGGCAACGTACGCGCGCCAAGTTCAAATGTGGAGGCGCGCGGAAGTGAGGAGAGTCCTGGGGAGGAGCCTGGTCCCAAAGCGCGAAGGAGGGGGGAGCAGGCGTCAGAGGACTCAGCCTCTGGGGAGTCCCGGAGGGAGGGAACACAGGGGGGCAGGGGCCGAATAGCTGCTGTAAAGATGAATGTACTGCCGAAAATGTTATTTTTGTTTCAGGCCCTACAGATCGTGGACAAGGTGGAATGTTTTGGAAAGTGGCAGAAGGATATTTCTAAGTTTGTTTGGCAGGGCAAAAAGCCCCGAATAAAGTTTAAAATATTAACTGATGCGAAAGAAAGAGGGGGATTTGCCCTGCCAGACTTGAGGTTATATTATGAATCTGCAGCCTTCTGCTGGTTGAAAGATTGGATTTTATTGGAGAACACTGACGTCCTAGATCTGGAAGGGTTTGACAATGCGTTTGGGTGGCATGCATATTTGTGGTATGACAAGGACAAAGTGCACAAATTGTTTAAAAACCATATTGTCAGAAGAGCAATTTTGAGGGTCTGGACAAAATATAAAGACTTATTGGAGAGTAAGACTCCGAGGTGGCTCTCACCGGTGGAGGCCAAGGCACGTAAGAGACTTAACATGGAGGCCCATTGGCCTAAATATTGGGAAATAATTGAAAAAATTGGAGACAATTGGAGGTTGCTAAGCTTGGAGAAATTGAAAACTAAGGTACGAGACTGGCTGCACTATGCGCAAATTCAAGAGGTATTTAAAATAGATAAAAAGGTTGGATTCCAGGTGGAAAAATCGAAACTAGAGACTGAATTGTTAGAGCCAAAAAGTAAACTACTTTCGAGAATGTATAACTTGCTGCTTAAGTGGAATACACAGGACGAGACAGTCAAATCCGCTATGATAAAATGGGCTCAGGATGTGGGGCATAACATTATGTTTGTAGACTGGGAAAGGTTATGGAACACCGGTTTGAAATTTACGGCATGCACTGCCTTGAAGGAAAATATTATGAAAATGGTATACCGGTGGTACATGACCCCAGTCAAGCTAGCTAAGATATACCATCTGTCTGACAATAAATGTTGGAAATGTGGAGAGGCGGAAGGGACATTCTTTCATCTCTGGTGGACCTGCCCGAAAGTGAAGGCCTTCTGGGAAATGATCCATAATGAACTAAAAAAGGTACTGAGATTTACCTTACCTAAGAAACCAGAGGCCTTCCTCCTGGGTATGGTGGACCAGAGAGTGTTTAAGAAGGACAGAACCTTTTTCATGTATGCTACCACAGCAGCAAGGATCCTGATTGCAAAACACTGGAAGACACAAGATTTACCCACGCTGGAGGAATGGCAATCACAGTTGATGGACTACATGGAATTGGCTGAAATGACTGGCAGAATCCGAGACGTGGGAGAAGAAACAATTGAGGAGGACTGGGAAAAGTTTAAGGACTATTTGAAAAAACAGTATAAGCTGTATGAATGTTAAAAAAATGCACCTTCCAGGAAACTCTAGCTTCAGCAAATGTAAGTTAATGAAATGAAAATTAAGACACAAGAATTTAGAGGTAAAATAATGAAACAACTTTATTGTGTTTAATACAAAGCATATAAGAATTGGGTTACAGTAAAATTGAAATTAGGGAACATGATAAAATGGAAGATACAATAAGTTTTGAAATAAGTTAACAAATTGCTGATGCTTTATAAGACAGGGAACGTAGGGTTTGGAGGATGTGGGGAAGTCCTTTAGATTGGATGGAAAAAGAATATGGAAATTTGTTATTCTTCTATTCTATTTTCTTATAACTATTCTTTATTCTTTTTTCTGTATTTCTCAAAAGTAATAAAAATATTTTTTTTTAAAAAAAAAGGAACACAGGGGGGCAGGAAGACCCTGCGGAAAAGGAAGGAGAGGAAAAGGTGGAGCAGTACAAGCCTCTTAAACTGGTGCAGAGGCGGGACGGATTCAGAGGGGACTTCTACGATCTAAGAGTAACAGATCCGGAGCCACAGAGCTTGGATGTAATGCCAACAATGTTCTTCAATAAAACCTTTTGTATATAACTCGGACTGGACTTTGGTCTCTTGTGAGCTGGGACCATGGGTGGCTCTGACACTAACCCTCTCCCTCTCCCTCTCCCTCTCCCTATCCCTAACCCTAACCCTAACCCTAACCCTGACCCTAACCCTAACCCTAACCCTAACCCTAACCCTAACCCTAACCCTAACCCTAACCCTAACCCTAACCCTAACTCTCCCTCTCCCTCTCCCTATCCCTAACCCTAACCCTAACCCTAACCCTAACCCTAACCCTAACCCTAACTCTCCCTCTCCCTATCCCTAACCCTAACCCTAACCCTAACCCTAACCCTAACCCTAACCCTAACCCTAACCCTAACCCCTAACCCCTAACCCTAACCCTAACCCTAACCCTAACCCAGACACTAACCCTAACCCTAACCCTAACCCTAACCCTCTCCCTAACCCTAACCCTAACCCAGACACTAACCCTAACCCTAACCCTAACCCTAACCCTAACCCTAACCCAGACCCTAACCCTAACCCTAACCCTAACCCTAACCCTAACCCTAACCCTAACCCTCAGGGTTTCAGGGACAGAGAGCGAGGGGGAGGGGTCCCAGGGTGACGAGGAAGAGGACGACAATGACCCGAGGTTGTCAGTGAGTCCGTCAAGTGAATCCGAGGATTCCCAAAAGGGAGCCCCCCTGGTCAGGCCAAGGGGCAGTAGAGAGGGAAGCAGTCAGAAGCAGGGGAACGAAGAGGGAATCCCCAGTGGGGGTTGGAGATCGGGACCGGCCTCTCCGTCGGAACGGAGTGAAGGGGGTGGAGTTACCAGTGTGTCAGAAGGAGCAGAACAGGGAGCAGAGAGGGGAAGGAGTTCGGAGCAGAACGTCCTGCCGGAAGGGGAGGAGTGTAGTACCGAGAGTAGCGTAACGGTCGAAAGGAAGGTCAGAGGCAACGTACGCGCGCCAAGTTCAAATGTGGAGGCGCGCGGAAATGAGGAGAGCCCTGAGGAGGAGCCTGGTCCCAAAGCACGAAGGAGGGGGGAGCAGGCGGCAGAAGACTCAGCCTCGGGGGAGTCCCGAAGGGAGGGAGCACAGGGGGGCAGGAAGACCCTGCGGAAAAGGAAGGAGAGGAAAAGGTGGAGCAGTACAAGCCTCTTAAGCTGGTGCAGGGGCGGGACTGACTCAGAGGGGACTTCTAACATCTAAGGGTAACAGATGCGGAGCCACGGAGCTTGGATGTAACGACAACAATGTTCTTCAATAAAACCTTTTGTATATAACTTGGACTGGATTTTGGTCTCTTGTGAGCTGGGACCTCGGGTGGCTCTGACAGTAAGTCCCCTCCCAAAGAACGCAAAAAATTTTTTTGCAAAGCTCACAAACGGTGACAGCCATGAGTGCGGAGGATCAGCTGACAGCACTGCGAACTACAGTTTCCGAACTCACCGCTGCAGTCCTTGCGTCTCAGAAGAAGCATGACGAAATGGAGAAGCGCTGCCAGGACCTGCAAACAAGGTGGGAGCGTGCAAACAGGGAAGGGTTCCCAGGGTCCAGATCAGAGGGCATTGGACTTGGAAGGCGGGGGGGCAGCCTAGTCACCCACTTCGATGGGAACCTGAAGCACTACCCCAGTTTCAGAGCAGACGTTTTGTATGCATTGCACTTGCTTCGTCATGACTTTAAAGATGAGGAGGAGAAAGTGGGGTTTATTGTTTCTCACTTGCATGGGCCGGCCAGAGACTGGTTGCGCAATTTGTGGCGTGAAGATGGCCCTGCCCGCCGCGATTCTGATGAATTCATTAAAGCGATGGATGCCTGCTTCCAGTCAACCGTAGATTTGGATCTTGCACGCAGGGAGATATTTGGACTGCGGCAAGGCAAAGCCACTGTGCGTCAGTACCATTCCACATTTTTTGCTTTACTGACTGCGTTACGCTGGGAGAAAGACTGCACACCTGTGAGGGATTTGTTCTGGGAGGGTCTCAGCGGTCCCATAAAGGACGAACTTGCCAGGGGAGACAGACCTCAGACCCTGGAGGACGTGGTGCAGAGGGCTCTGGCGATTGGGATACGTCACGAGGGACGTCCTTGGCACAATGAGGAAGAACGTCAGGTGCGTCCACCAGCGAGGACGTCTTCTTTCATCCCCAGGGAGTTCAGTCAGTCACATCCCTCGCCGCTAGGGAGGCAGGGGGAGGAGCCGATGGAACTTGGTGGTGCTAAGGCTCAAGCAACAGCCAGAGCCCCAGTTTCCGGTGCAATAAAGGCGAAGCCTCCTAGAGGGACCAGGAAGTGTTACATCTGCGACAGTGCACTGCACATGGCGAAAGAGTGCCCCCAGAGGCTCCAGAAGCACACTGCAGCTTTAGCGACGGTAGCTGCAGAAGTGATCCAGGAAGAGGAACCTCAGGGAAACGACAATGCCTGGCTGGAAGCAGGATTGCTGGGGCTCAGCCAGGCGAATCTGTAGAACAGTCCCCAGCGTCTTTGCAACCCACAGACCCTTTACCACCCAAGCCAGCGGTGCAGCTCACTGCAACACTTCAGTTGCCAAATGGGACCACCCTAGAAGTGCCCCTCACGATCGATTCGGGGAGCAACGCCGATTTCGTGGGGATGCAATTCGTCAAGCAGCATCGCATAGCGCTTCTGCCCGCCACAACGCCTCTGAACGTGGTCACGGTGGATGGCAGGAAATTGCTAGGACGGCAAGTTGTGCAACAGACACCTCCCATGGTGATGCGGATAGGAGATCACCGAGAAGTCATTAGCTTCAATGTCACCCAACTGTCTGACACGCCTATAGTATTAGGCATGAGTTGGCTGGAGAGACACAGTCCTGCTGTAGCGTGGTACCAACGCCAGATCACCTTTTGCTCATCGTACTGTGCTCAAAATTGCATCCAGTCCTGCCAGGAGGAGGGGGCTGAGCACCAGCTGCGACTTGGCATGGTGCAGGCAGTACCTAGCAAGTACGAAGGGTTCCTGGAGGTTTTCTGCGAGAAGGAAGCTGACCAGTTGCCGCCCCACAGACCTTATGATTGTGCCATCGACCTGGTGCCGGGGGCGCAGTTGCCGACTGCAAAACTGTATTCCATGTCTGAGGACGAGATGCAAGAGCTCAGGGAGTTCATAGAGCACAATTTGAAGCGTGGATTCATCCGGGAATCGAAAGCAGTGGGGGGCAGTCCTGTGTTCTTTGTAAAGAAGAAAGACATGCCCCCAAAAAGACTCATTGTGGATTATAGGTTCATAAACAGTATGACCAAGCCCAAGGCCTTCCCCATGCCCAAGATAGATGATCTCCTAGCAACCGTGAGGAAGGGGAAGATCTTCACCAAGTTGGATCTGCGTGGAGCGTATAACCTCATACGCATCCGGGAGAGCGATGAGTGGAAAACGGCCATGTTCACGCCTCTGGGCACGTATGAATACAGAGTTATGCCGTTTGGTCTCCAAAATGGATTTCACGTATTCCAAGCCTTTATGCATCACGTGCTAGCGGGACTCCTCTACAAGAAATGTGTGTGTTTCCTCGACGACATCCTGATCTTTTCGGAGACGGAAGAGGCCCACGAGAGGGACGTAAAGGAAGTCCTGCAAAGACTACGGGAGAACAGGCTCTACGCCAAGTTAGAGAAGTGCCAGTTTGATGTGACGGAGGTGGATTTCCTGGGCTACAAGCTGTCCGACAAGGGGCTGGCCATGGACAGCGTCGAGGTCCGCGCGGTGTTGGACTGGAAGAGCCCACGCAATCGGAAGGAAGTCCAGAGATTCGTCGGCTTCGCCAACTTCTACCGCAAATTCATCAGAGGTTTTGCAAAGGAGACGGCAGCGATCACGGACACTCTGAGTTCCAAGAAGAAGAGGTTCGTGTGGACGGAACAGGCGGAGCGCTCTTTTCGGAAGCTTAAAAGCCTTTTCGCCTCCGAGGAGCAGCTGCTGCACGTGAATCCAGGCAGGCCCATGGGAGTAGAGACCGACGCGTCAGACAGGGCGGTTGGAGCCGTGCTCCTGCAAGAAGATCCACATGGGAACTGGAGACCCGGTGCCTTTTACTCCCGAAAGCTCAGCAAGGCGGAGCAAAACTACACCATATGGGACAGAGAGCTGTTGGCCATTCACGCAGCGTTCAAAGCGTGGCGACACTTCCTCATAGGAGCCAAGCACACAGTACAGGTCCGCACGGATCACAAGAACCTAGAGTATTGGCGCACGGCGAAGCTCCAAAGCCAGAGACACATGCGCTGGGCGGAATTCTTCGCGGATTTCGACTTTCGGATAGAGTACATCCCCGGAGATTCCAACGTTATAGCCGATGCGCTCTCCAGGAAACCGCAATATCTCGATGAAGCGGCACCAGTAGCAGCCAGGCACATTTTCGCACCGCAGGCGTGGTCGTGCGCTGCCATCACAGTAGATCTGGACGCGGTGCGACGCGCGTTGCAAGTGGATCAGTTCGCACAGTCCAAGATGGAGGAGTTGCGCAGAGGTGTGCAGAGTGGCGAAGATTTCCAACTACGCGACGGGCTGCTAACTCGCAAAGGGGCCCTCTACGTGCCAAGCGACGAGCTTCGCGCAAAGGTTCTGCAGCAGTTGCACGACGCCCCCAGTGCGGGCCACTTCGGCAAGGAGAAGACAATAGAACTGGTGGCAAGGGACTTTTGGTGGCCACGGATGCGTGGAGAGGTAGCGGATTACGTCGCCAGGTGTGACACTTGTCAAAGGTCCAAGCCAGTACACCAGAAGCCAGCGGGGCTGCTGGAACCGCTGGAAACGCCACAGCAACCGTGGGAGAGGGTAGCCCTGGACTTCGTTACTGACCTGCCCAGCTCCAGAGGGAAGACGGCGGTGCTGGTGGTTGTGGACCTGTTCACCAAGATGGCGCACTTCATTCCGTGCGCAAAGGTGGCGACGGCGGAACAGACTGCCAAACTCTTCATTGATCACGTGTTCAAGGTGCATGGGCTGCCGCAGTCCGTCCTGTCCGACAGGGGGCGCCAGTTTGTTTCCAATTTTTGGCAGAAGCTTTTAGGTATCCTGAACGTCAAGATCAACCTAATGTCGGCGAGACACCCACAGACCAACGGCCAAGCTGAGAGGGTCAACGCGATCATGCAGCAGTACCTGAGATGCTACGCCAATCAGCGACCCGCAGCTTGGGTGGACTACCTGCCGATGGCAGAGTTTGCCTATAACAACACGAAGCACGCGTCCACGGGGGTGACGCCGTTCTTCGCGAACAACGGTCGTCATCCCAGAACCTTCCCGGGGTTCGGGGCACCGAGAGAGGGGGTGCCGCAAGAAGCCGACCAGTTTGCAGCGGAGCTGCAGGAGGTGCACGAAGAGTTGCGGAGACATTTGGAGCTGGCCAAGCAAGCATATAAGGTGCAGGCAGACAAAAACAGGAGAGCGGGGGAGGAGATCCAGGTGGGGGACTGGGTGTGGTTAGCGGCCCAAGCGATGCCAGCCAAGTCGTTGGCCAAGAAGAAGCTAGGGCACAGGCAGTTAGGGCCGTACCAGGTGGAGGCTAGAATCAACCCTGTAGCCTTTCGACTGGCCCTCCCCGAAGGTTCCAGAGTGCACCCGGTCTTCCATAGGTCGGTGCTCACTCCCTACAAGGCACCGCACAGGTTTCAGGAGTCTGAAACAGTACCGGACCCACACATTAAGTCACCGGAGAGGGAGAGAGCGCCTAGGGCCGAACCTCTCAACGAGGTCACAGAAATCCTGGACTCGAGATGGGGGGAAGAGGGGGTAGAATACTTTCTAGCCAGAGAGGGTACTCCAGCCAGTGCCAACAGTTGGGTGCCGGACTACGCTTTAGACGAACCTCTTCTAAAAGACGAGTTCCATGCCCTTTTCCCGCATAGACCCATGCCAGCCGAGTACTTTGATGACTGGCTCTTTACGCCCACACTCTCAGACAGTACTTTCCGGGGTTTTTCTTCAGCCGAGGAGAGAACGCCAGAATCTAGCCCGCCCAGGGGATCGTGCTCAGGGGTGGACACAGAACCCTCTTATTGGTGGGACGAGCAACCAGAGGAGGACTGGCGCAGGAAATGGCTGACGGGACCTTGGCCGGCAGCACCAGACGAGGTACCAATGGAAGAGGGAGAAGAGAACACTTTGGGTCAAGAACCCGAATTCGAACACTCATACACCGAACTGCAAGCAGAGGATATGGAGGTACACAACCTGTATCCTGCATCCACCTCCGAAGAGCTGCAGCTCCTACAACCTGCACCCGATGGGCGGGAGGGGGGAAGGGGGGGCTTCGAGGGGGGGATGGATGTCAGGGTTTCAGGGACAGAGAGCGAGGGGGAGGGGTCCCAGGGCGACGAGGAAGAGGACGACAACGACCCGAGGTTGTCTCAGAGTCCGTCAAGCGATTCGGAGGATTCCCAAAAGGGAGCCCCCCTGGCCAGGCCGAGGGGCGATAGAGGGGGAAGCAGTCAGAAGCAGGAGAGCGGAGGGGGAACCCCCAGTGGGAGTTGGAGATCGGGACCGGCTCCTCTGTCGGAACGGAGTGAAAGGGGTGGAGTTACCAGTGTGTCAGAAAGAGCAGAACAGGAAACAAAGGGGGGAAAGAGTTCGGAGCAAGACGTCCTGCCGGAAGGGGAGGAGTGTAGTACCGAGAGCAGCGTAACTGTCGAAAGGAAGGTCAGAGGCAACGTACGCGCGCCAAGTTCAAATGTGGAGGCGCGCGGAAGTGAGGAGAGTCCTGGGGAGGAGCCTGGTCCCAAAGCGCGAAGGAGGGGGGAGCAGGCGTCAGAGGACTCAGCCTCTGGGGAGTCCCGGAGGGAGGGAACACAGGGGGGCAGGGGCCGAATAGCTGCTGTAAAGATGAATGTACTGCCGAAAATGTTATTTTTGTTTCAGGCCCTACAGATCGTGGACAAGGTGGAATGTTTTGGAAAGTGGCAGAAGGATATTTCTAAGTTTGTTTGGCAGGGCAAAAAGCCCCGAATAAAGTTTAAAATATTAACTGATGCGAAAGAAAGAGGGGGATTTGCCCTGCCAGACTTGAGGTTATATTATGAATCTGCAGCCTTCTGCTGGTTGAAAGATTGGATTTTATTGGAGAACACTGACGTCCTAGATCTGGAAGGGTTTGACAATGCGTTTGGGTGGCATGCATATTTGTGGTATGACAAGGACAAAGTGCACAAATTGTTTAAAAACCATATTGTCAGAAGAGCAATTTTGAGGGTCTGGACAAAATATAAAGACTTATTGGAGAGTAAGACTCCGAGGTGGCTCTCACCGGTGGAGGCCAAGGCACGTAAGAGACTTAACATGGAGGCCCATTGGCCTAAATATTGGGAAATAATTGAAAAAATTGGAGACAATTGGAGGTTGCTAAGCTTGGAGAAATTGAAAACTAAGGTACGAGACTGGCTGCACTATGCGCAAATTCAAGAGGTATTTAAAATAGATAAAAAGGTTGGATTCCAGGTGGAAAAATCGAAACTAGAGACTGAATTGTTAGAGCCAAAAAGTAAACTACTTTCGAGAATGTATAACTTGCTGCTTAAGTGGAATACACAGGACGAGACAGTCAAATCCGCTATGATAAAATGGGCTCAGGATGTGGGGCATAACATTATGTTTGTAGACTGGGAAAGGTTATGGAACACCGGTTTGAAATTTACGGCATGCACTGCCTTGAAGGAAAATATTATGAAAATGGTATACCGGTGGTACATGACCCCAGTCAAGCTAGCTAAGATATACCATCTGTCTGACAATAAATGTTGGAAATGTGGAGAGGCGGAAGGGACATTCTTTCATCTCTGGTGGACCTGCCCGAAAGTGAAGGCCTTCTGGGAAATGATCCATAATGAACTAAAAAAGGTACTGAGATTTACCTTACCTAAGAAACCAGAGGCCTTCCTCCTGGGTATGGTGGACCAGAGAGTGTTTAAGAAGGACAGAACCTTTTTCATGTATGCTACCACAGCAGCAAGGATCCTGATTGCAAAACACTGGAAGACACAAGATTTACCCACGCTGGAGGAATGGCAATCACAGTTGATGGACTACATGGAATTGGCTGAAATGACTGGCAGAATCCGAGACGTGGGAGAAGAAACAATTGAGGAGGACTGGGAAAAGTTTAAGGACTATTTGAAAAAACAGTATAAGCTGTATGAATGTTAAAAAAATGCACCTTCCAGGAAACTCTAGCTTCAGCAAATGTAAGTTAATGAAATGAAAATTAAGACACAAGAATTTAGAGGTAAAATAATGAAACAACTTTATTGTGTTTAATACAAAGCATATAAGAATTGGGTTACAGTAAAATTGAAATTAGGGAACATGATAAAATGGAAGATACAATAAGTTTTGAAATAAGTTAACAAATTGCTGATGCTTTATAAGACAGGGAACGTAGGGTTTGGAGGATGTGGGGAAGTCCTTTAGATTGGATGGAAAAAGAATATGGAAATTTGTTATTCTTCTATTCTATTTTCTTATAACTATTCTTTATTCTTTTTTCTGTATTTCTCAAAAGTAATAAAAATATTTTTTTTTTAAAAAAAAAGGAACACAGGGGGGCAGGAAGACCCTGCGGAAAAGGAAGGAGAGGAAAAGGTGGAGCAGTACAAGCCTCTTAAACTGGTGCAGAGGCGGGACGGATTCAGAGGGGACTTCTACGATCTAAGAGTAACAGATCCGGAGCCACGGAGCTTGGATGTAATGCCAACAATGTTCTTCAATAAAACCTTTTGTATATAACTCGGACTGGACTTTGGTCTCTTGTGAGCTGGGACCATGGGTGGCTCTGACACTAACCCTCTCCCTCTCCCTCTCCCTCTCCCTATCCCTAACCCAGACACTAACCCTAACCCTAACCCTAACCCTAACCCTAACCCAGACCCTAACCCTAACCCTAACCCTAACCCTAACCCTCAGGGTTTCAGGGACAGAGAGCGAGGGGGAGGGGTCCCAGGGTGACGAGGAAGAGGACGACAATGACCCGAGGTTGTCAGTGAGTCCGTCAAGTGAATCCGAGGATTCCCAAAAGGGAGCCCCCCTGGTCAGGCCAAGGGGCAGTAGAGAGGGAAGCAGTCAGAAGCAGGGGAACGAAGAGGGAATCCCCAGTGGGGGTTGGAGATCGGGACCGGCCTCTCCGTCGGAACGGAGTGAAGGGGGTGGAGTTACCAGTGTGTCAGAAGGAGCAGAACAGGGAGCAGAGAGGGGAAGGAGTTCGGAGCAGAACGTCCTGCCGGAAGGGGAGGAGTGTAGTACCGAGAGTAGCGTAACGGTCGAAAGGAAGGTCAGAGGCAACGTACGCGCGCCAAGTTCAAATGTGGAGGCGCGCGGAAGTGAGGAGAGTCCTGGGGAGGAGCCTGGTCCCAAAGCGCGAAGGAGGGGGGAGCAGGCGTCAGAGGACTCAGCCTCTGGGGAGTCCCGGAGGGAGGGAACACAGGGGGGCAGGGGCCGAATAGCTGCTGTAAAGATGAATGTACTGCCGAAAATGTTATTTTTGTTTCAGGCCCTACAGATCGTGGACAAGGTGGAATGTTTTGGAAAGTGGCAGAAGGATATTTCTAAGTTTGTTTGGCAGGGCAAAAAGCCCCGAATAAAGTTTAAAATATTAACTGATGCGAAAGAAAGAGGGGGATTTGCCCTGCCAGACTTGAGGTTATATTATGAATCTGCAGCCTTCTGCTGGTTGAAAGATTGGATTTTATTGGAGAACACTGACGTCCTAGATCTGGAAGGGTTTGACAATGCGTTTGGGTGGCATGCATATTTGTGGTATGACAAGGACAAAGTGCACAAATTGTTTAAAAACCATATTGTCAGAAGAGCAATTTTGAGGGTCTGGACAAAATATAAAGACTTATTGGAGAGTAAGACTCCGAGGTGGCTCTCACCGGTGGAGGCCAAGGCACGTAAGAGACTTAACATGGAGGCCCATTGGCCTAAATATTGGGAAATAATTGAAAAAATTGGAGACAATTGGAGGTTGCTAAGCTTGGAGAAATTGAAAACTAAGGTACGAGACTGGCTGCACTATGCGCAAATTCAAGAGGTATTTAAAATAGATAAAAAGGTTGGATTCCAGGTGGAAAAATCGAAACTAGAGACTGAATTGTTAGAGCCAAAAAGTAAACTACTTTCGAGAATGTATAACTTGCTGCTTAAGTGGAATACACAGGACGAGACAGTCAAATCCGCTATGATAAAATGGGCTCAGGATGTGGGGCATAACATTATGTTTGTAGACTGGGAAAGGTTATGGAACACCGGTTTGAAATTTACGGCATGCACTGCCTTGAAGGAAAATATTATGAAAATGGTATACCGGTGGTACATGACCCCAGTCAAGCTAGCTAAGATATACCATCTGTCTGACAATAAATGTTGGAAATGTGGAGAGGCGGAAGGGACATTCTTTCATCTCTGGTGGACCTGCCCGAAAGTGAAGGCCTTCTGGGAAATGATCCATAATGAACTAAAAAAGGTACTGAGATTTACCTTACCTAAGAAACCAGAGGCCTTCCTCCTGGGTATGGTGGACCAGAGAGTGTTTAAGAAGGACAGAACCTTTTTCATGTATGCTACCACAGCAGCAAGGATCCTGATTGCAAAACACTGGAAGACACAAGATTTACCCACGCTGGAGGAATGGCAATCACAGTTGATGGACTACATGGAATTGGCTGAAATGACTGGCAGAATCCGAGACGTGGGAGAAGAAACAATTGAGGAGGACTGGGAAAAGTTTAAGGACTATTTGAAAAAACAGTATAAGCTGTATGAATGTTAAAAAAATGCACCTTCCAGGAAACTCTAGCTTCAGCAAATGTAAGTTAATGAAATGAAAATTAAGACACAAGAATTTAGAGGTAAAATAATGAAACAACTTTATTGTGTTTAATACAAAGCATATAAGAATTGGGTTACAGTAAAATTGAAATTAGGGAACATGATAAAATGGAAGATACAATAAGTTTTGAAATAAGTTAACAAATTGCTGATGCTTTATAAGACAGGGAACGTAGGGTTTGGAGGATGTGGGGAAGTCCTTTAGATTGGATGGAAAAAGAATATGGAAATTTGTTATTCTTCTATTCTATTTTCTTATAACTATTCTTTATTCTTTTTTCTGTATTTCTCAAAAGTAATAAAAATATTTTTTTTAAAAAAAAAAGGAACACAGGGGGGCAGGAAGACCCTGCGGAAAAGGAAGGAGAGGAAAAGGTGGAGCAGTACAAGCCTCTTAAACTGGTGCAGAGGCGGGACGGATTCAGAGGGGACTTCTACGATCTAAGAGTAACAGATCCGGAGCCACAGAGCTTGGATGTAATGCCAACAATGTTCTTCAATAAAACCTTTTGTATATAACTCGGACTGGACTTTGGTCTCTTGTGAGCTGGGACCATGGGTGGCTCTGACACTAACCCTCTCCCTCTCCCTCTCCCTCTCCCTATCCCTAACCCTAACCCTAACCCTGACCCTAACCCTAACCCTAACCCTAACCCTAACCCTAACCCTAACCCTAACTCTCCCTCTCCCTCTCCCTATCCCTAACCCTAACCCTAACCCTAACCCTAACCCTAACCCTAACCCTAACTCTCCCTCTCCCTATCCCTAACCCTAACCCTAACCCTAACCCTAACCCTAACCCTAACCCTAACCCTAACCCCTAACCCCTAACCCTAACCCTAACCCTAACCCTAACCCTAACCCTAACCCAGACACTAACCCTAACCCTAACCCTAACCCTAACCCTCTCCCTAACCCTAACCCTAACCCAGACACTAACCCTAACCCTAACCCTAACCCTAACCCTAACCCAGACCCTAACCCTAACCCTAACCCTAACCCTAACCCTAACCCTAACCCTAACCCTAACCCTCAGGGTTTCAGGGACAGAGAGCGAGGGGGAGGGGTCCCAGGGTGACGAGGAAGAGGACGACAATGACCCGAGGTTGTCAGTGAGTCCGTCAAGTGAATCCGAGGATTCCCAAAAGGGAGCCCCCCTGGTCAGGCCAAGGGGCAGTAGAGAGGGAAGCAGTCAGAAGCAGGGGAACGAAGAGGGAATCCCCAGTGGGGGTTGGAGATCGGGACCGGCCTCTCCGTCGGAACGGAGTGAAGGGGGTGGAGTTACCAGTGTGTCAGAAGGAGCAGAACAGGGAGCAGAGAGGGGAAGGAGTTCGGAGCAGAACGTCCTGCCGGAAGGGGAGGAGTGTAGTACCGAGAGTAGCGTAACGGTCGAAAGGAAGGTCAGAGGCAACGTACGCGCGCCAAGTTCAAATGTGGAGGCGCGCGGAAATGAGGAGAGCCCTGAGGAGGAGCCTGGTCCCAAAGCACGAAGGAGGGGGGAGCAGGCGTCAGAAGACTCAGCCTCGGGGGAGTCCCGAAGGGAGGGAGCACAGGGGGGCAGAAAGACCCTGCGGAAAAGGAAGGAGAGGAAAAGGTGGAGCAGTACAAGCCTCTTAAGCTGGTGCAGGGGCGGGACTGACTCAGAGGGGACTTCTAACATCTAAGGGTAACAGATGCGGAGCCACGGAGCTTGGATGTAACGACAACAATGTTCTTCAATAAAACCTTTTGTATATAACTTGGACTGGATTTTGGTCTCTTGTGAGCTGGGACCTCGGGTGGCTCTGACAGTAAGTCCCCTCCCAAAGAACGCAAAATTTTTTTTTGCAAAGCTCACAAACGGTGACAGCCATGAGTGCGGAGGATCAGCTGACAGCACTGCGAACTACAGTTTCCGAACTCACCGCTGCAGTCCTTGCGTCTCAGAAGAAGCATGACGAAATGGAGAAGCGCTGCCAGGACCTGCAAACAAGGTGGGAGCGTGCAAACAGGGAAGGGTTCCCAGGGTCCAGATCAGAGGGCATTGGACTTGGAAGGCGGGGGGGCAGCCTAGTCACCCACTTCGATGGGAACCTGAAGCACTACCCCAGTTTCAGAGCAGACGTTTTGTATGCATTGCACTTGCTTCGTCATGACTTTAAAGATGAGGAGGAGAAAGTGGGGTTTATTGTTTCTCACTTGCATGGGCCGGCCAGAGACTGGTTGCGCAATTTGTGGCGTGAAGATGGCCCTGCCCGCCGCGATTCTGATGAATTCATTAAAGCGATGGATGCCTGCTTCCAGTCAACCGTAGATTTGGATCTTGCACGCAGGGAGATATTTGGACTGCGGCAAGGCAAAGCCACTGTGCGTCAGTACCATTCCACATTTTTTGCTTTACTGACTGCGTTACGCTGGGAGAAAGACTGCACACCTGTGAGGGATTTGTTCTGGGAGGGTCTCAGCGGTCCCATAAAGGACGAACTTGCCAGGGGAGACAGACCTCAGACCCTGGAGGACGTGGTGCAGAGGGCTCTGGCGATTGGGATACGTCACGAGGGACGTCCTTGGCACAATGAGGAAGAACGTCAGGTGCGTCCACCAGCGAGGACGTCTTCTTTCATCCCCAGGGAGTTCAGTCAGTCACATCCCTCGCCGCTCGGGAGGCAGGGGGAGGAGCCGATGGAACTTGGTGGTGCTAAGGCTCAAGCAACAGCCAGAGCCCCAGTTTCCGGTGCAATAAAGGCGAAGCCTCCTAGAGGGACCAGGAAGTGTTACATCTGCGACAGTGCACTGCACATGGCGAAAGAGTGCCCCCAGAGGCTCCAGAAGCACACTGCAGCTTTAGCGACGGTAGCTGCAGAAGTGATCCAGGAAGAGGAACCTCAGGGAAACGACAATGCCTGGCTGGAAGCAGGATTGCTGGGGCTCAGCCAGGCGAATCTGTAGAACAGTCCCCAGCATCTTTGCAACCCACAGACCCTTTACCACCCAAGCCAGCGGTGCAGCTCACTGCAACACTTCAGTTGCCAAATGGGACCACCCTAGAAGTGCCCCTCACGATCGATTCGGGGAGCAACGCCGATTTCGTGGGGATGCAATTCGTCAAGCAGCATCGCATAGCGCTTCTGCCCGCCACAACGCCTCTGAACGTGGTCACGGTGGATGGCAGGAAATTGCTAGGACGGCAAGTTGTGCAACAGACACCTCCCATGGTGATGCGGATAGGAGATCACCGAGAAGTCATTAGCTTCAATGTCACCCAACTGTCTGACACGCCTATAGTATTAGGCATGAGTTGGCTGGAGAGACACAGTCCTGCTGTAGCGTGGTACCAACGCCAGATCACCTTTTGCTCATCGTACTGTGCTCAAAATTGCATCCAGTCCTGCCAGGAGGAGGGGGCTGAGCACCAGCTGCGACTTGGCATGGTGCAGGCAGTACCTAGCAAGTACGAAGGGTTCCTGGAGGTTTTCTGCGAGAAGGAAGCTGACCAGTTGCCGCCCCACAGACCTTATGATTGTGCCATCGACCTGGTGCCGGGGGCGCAGTTGCCGACTGCAAAACTGTATTCCATGTCTGAGGACGAGATGCAAGAGCTCAGGGAGTTCATAGAGCACAATTTGAAGCGTGGATTCATCCGGGAATCGAAAGCAGTGGGGGGCAGTCCTGTGTTCTTTGTAAAGAAGAAAGACATGCCCCCAAAAAGACTCATTGTGGATTATAGGTTCATAAACAGTATGACCAAGCCCAAGGCCTTCCCCATGCCCAAGATAGATGATCTCCTAGCAACCGTGAGGAAGGGGAAGATCTTCACCAAGTTGGATCTGCGTGGAGCGTATAACCTCATACGCATCCGGGAGAGCGATGAGTGGAAAACGGCCATGTTCACGCCTCTGGGCACGTATGAATACAGAGTTATGCCGTTTGGTCTCCAAAATGGATCTCACGTATTCCAAGCCTTTATGCATCACGTGCTAGCGGGACTCCTCTACAAGAAATGTGTGTGTTTCCTCGACGACATCCTGATCTTTTCGGAGACGGAAGAGGCCCACGAGAGGGACGTAAAGGAAGTCCTGCAAAGACTACGGGAGAACAGGCTCTACGCCAAGTTAGAGAAGTGCCAGTTTGATGTGACGGAGGTGGATTTCCTGGGCTACAAGCTGTCCGACAAGGGGCTGGCCATGGACAGCGTCGAGGTCCGCGCGGTGTTGGACTGGAAGAGCCCACGCAATCGGAAGGAAGTCCAGAGATTCGTCGGCTTCGCCAACTTCTACCGCAAATTCATCAGAGGTTTTGCAAAGGAGACGGCAGCGATCACGGACACTCTGAGTTCCAAGAAGAAGAGGTTCGTGTGGACGGAACAGGCGGAGCGCTCTTTTCGGAAGCTTAAAAGCCTTTTCGCCTCCGAGGAGCAGCTGCTGCACGTGAATCCAGGCAGGCCCATGGGAGTAGAGACCGACGCGTCAGACAGGGCGGTTGGAGCCGTGCTCCTGCAAGAAGATCCACATGGGAACTGGAGACCCGGTGCCTTTTACTCCCGAAAGCTCAGCAAGGCGGAGCAAAACTACACCATATGGGACAGAGAGCTGTTGGCCATTCACGCAGCGTTCAAAGCGTGGCGACACTTCCTCATAGGAGCCAAGCACACAGTACAGGTCCGCACGGATCACAAGAACCTAGAGTATTGGCGCACGGCGAAGCTCCAAAGCCAGAGACACATGCGCTGGGCGGAATTCTTCGCGGATTTCGACTTTCGGATAGAGTACATCCCCGGAGATTCCAACGTTATAGCCGATGCGCTCTCCAGGAAACCGCAATATCTCGATGAAGCGGCACCAGTAGCAGCCAGGCACATTTTCGCACCGCAGGCGTGGTCGTGCGCTGCCATCACAGTAGATCTGGACGCGGTGCGACGCGCGTTGCAAGTGGATCAGTTCGCACAGTCCAAGATGGAGGAGTTGCGCAGAGGTGTGCAGAGTGGCGAAGATTTCCAACTACGCGACGGGCTGCTAACTCGCAAAGGGGCCCTCTACGTGCCAAGCGACGAGCTTCGCGCAAAGGTTCTGCAGCAGTTGCACGACGCCCCCAGTGCGGGCCACTTCGGCAAGGAGAAGACAATAGAACTGGTGGCAAGGGACTTTTGGTGGCCACGGATGCGTGGAGAGGTAGCGGATTACGTCGCCAGGTGTGACACTTGTCAAAGGTCCAAGCCAGTACACCAGAAGCCAGCGGGGCTGCTGGAACCGCTGGAAACGCCACAGCAACCGTGGGAGAGGGTAGCCCTGGACTTCGTTACTGACCTGCCCAGCTCCAGAGGGAAGACGGCGGTGCTGGTGGTTGTGGACCTGTTCACCAAGATGGCGCACTTCATTCCGTGCGCAAAGGTGGCGACGGCGGAACAGACTGCCAAACTCTTCATTGATCACGTGTTCAAGGTGCATGGGCTGCCGCAGTCCGTCCTGTCCGACAGGGGGCGCCAGTTTGTTTCCAATTTTTGGCAGAAGCTTTTAGGTATCCTGAACGTCAAGATCAACCTAACGTCGGCGAGACACCCACAGACCAACGGCCAAGCTGAGAGGGTCAACGCGATCATGCAGCAGTACCTGAGATGTTACGCCAATCAGCGACCCGCAGCTTGGGTGGACTACCTGCCGATGGCAGAGTTTGCCTATAACAACACGAAGCACGCGTCCACGGGGGTGACGCCGTTCTTCGCGAACAACGGTCGTCATCCCAGAACCTTCCCGGGGTTCGGGGCACCGAGAGAGGGGGTGCCGCAAGAAGCCGACCAGTTTGCAGCGGAGCTGCAGGAGGTGCACGAAGAGTTGCGGAGACATTTGGAGCTGGCCAAGCAAGCATATAAGGTGCAGGCAGACAAAAACAGGAGAGCGGGGGAGGAGATCCAGGTGGGGGACTGGGTGTGGTTAGCGGCCCAAGCGATGCCAGCCAAGTCGTTGGCCAAGAAGAAGCTAGGGCACAGGCAGTTAGGGCCGTACCAGGTGGAGGCTAAGATCAACCCTGTAGCCTTTCGACTAGCCCTCCCCGAAGGTTCCAGAGTGCATCCGGTATTTCACAGGTCGGTGCTCACCCCCTACAAGGCACCGCACAGGTTTCAGGAGTCTGAAACAGTCCCGCAACTACACACTAAGTCACAGGAGAGGGAGAGGGCGCCTAGGGCCGAACCACTCAACGAGGTCACAGAAATCCTGGACTCGAGATGGGGGAAAGAGGGGGTAGAATACTTTCTAGCCACAGAGGGCACTCCAGCCAGTGCCAACGGTTGGGTGCCGGGCTACGCTTTAGACGAACCTCTTCTAAAAGACGAGTTCCATGCCCTTTTCCCGCATAGACCCATGCCAGCCGAGTACTTTGATGACTGGCTCTTTACGCCCACACTCTCAGACAGTACTTTCCGGGGTTTTTCTTCAGCCGAGGAGAGAACGCCAGAATCTAGCCCGCCCAGGGGATCGTGCTCAGGGGTGGACACAGAACCCTCTTATTGGTGGGACGAGCAACCAGAGGAGGACTGGCGCAGGAAATGGCTGACGGGACCTTGGCCGGCAGCACCAGACGAGGTACCAATGGAAGAGGGAGAAGAGAACACTTTGGGTCAAGAACCCGAATTCGAACACTCATACACCGAACTGCAAGCAGAGGAAATGGAGGTACACAACCTGTATCCTGCATCCACCTCCGAAGAGCTGCAGCTCCTACAACCTGCACCCGATGGGCGGGAGGGGGGAAGGGGGGGCTTCGAGGGGGGGATGGATGTCAGGGTTTCAGGGACAGAGAGCGAGGGGGAGGGGTCCCAAGGTGACGAGGAAGAGGACGACGATGACCCGAGGTTGTCAGTGAGTCCGTCAAGTGAATCCGAGGATTCCCAAAAGGGAGCCCCCCTGGTCAGGCCAAGGGGCAGTAGAGAGGGAAGCAGTCAGAAGCAGGGGAACGAAGAGGGAATCCCCAGTGGGGGTTGGAGATCGGGACCGGCCTCTCCGTCGGAACAGAGTGAAGGGGGTGGAGTTACCAGTGTGTCAGAAAGAGGAGAACAGGAAGCAGAGAGGGGAAGGAGTTCGGAGCAGAACGTCCTGCCGGAAGGGGAGGAGTGTAGTACCGAGAGTAGCGTAACGGTCGAAAGGAAGGTCAGAGGCAACGTACGCGCGCCAAGTTCAAATGTGGAGGCGCGCGGAAATGAGGAGAGCCCTGAGGAGGAGCCTGGTCCCAAAGCACGAAGGAGGGGGGAGCAGGCGTCAGAAGACTCAGCCTCGGGGGAGTCCCGGAGGGAGGGAGCACAGGGGGGCAGAAAGACCCTGCGGAAAAGGAAGGAGAGGAAAAGGTGGAGCAGTACAAGCCTCTTAAGCTGGTGCAGGGGCGGGACTGACTCAGAGGGGACTTCTAACATCTAAGGGTAACAGATGCTGAGCCACGGAGCTTGGATGTAACGACAACAATGTTCTTCAATAAAACCTTTTGTATATAACTTGGACTGGATTTTGGTCTCTTGTGAGCTGGGACCTCGGGTGGCTCTGACACCAACCCTTACCCTATCCCTACCCCTACCCCTACCCCTACCCCTACCCCTACCCCTACCCCTGACCCTGACCCTGACCCTGACCCTAACCCTAACCCTACCCCGACCCCGACCCTGACCCTAACCCTAAAGACTAACCCTAACCCTAACCCCAACCCTAACACTATGCCTAACCCTAACCCTAACCCTAACCCTAAACCTAAACCTAAACCTAAACCTAAACCTAAACCTAAACCTAAACCTAAACCTAAACCTAAACCTAACCCTAACTGTCAGGGGTTCAGAAGCAGAGCACAGGGGAGAGAGGAGACGGAGAGCGAGGGGGAGGAATCCGAGCGGAGCGTAGGAGATGACAGTGGTCCGAGGGATTCCATGAGCCTCTCCAGCGAATCGGAAGATTCACAGAAGGGAGCGCCGGTGGCCAGGGCAAGGGGGGTCCCAAGGGGAACGCCCCAGGAGCAAGGCAGCTGCAGGGACTCCCAGAGCAGTAGTTGGAAATCATGACCAGCTTCCCCACCAGAGCGGAGTGGGGGGGAAGGTTACCAGGTATCGGGGCCAGTGCATTCCCCACCAGGAAGAGAAGACGAGGCAGGGCTGACCACGCCTCCATCGGAGAGTCAGACAACGGGGGGGAGGTCAGATCCGGCCAGCGTCCCGGAAGTGGGAAGCAGTGACACGAGTAGTGTGATGGTTAGGAGAAAGGTCACTGGGTTGGCGTGAGAGGCAAGTTCAAATGTACAGGAGCGCGGGACAGCAGAGAATGAGGATTGGGAACCGGGTCCTAAAGCCCGCCGGAGGCAGGGGAGGAGCTAAGCGACTCAGCGTCGGAAGAGTCCAGAAAGGGCAATGCCCCAGCGGGCAGAAGGGCCCAGAGGAGGAGAGAGCAGCGCAAGAGGTGGAGCAGGGCTAGGATCTTAAACTGGTGTCAGAGGGGAGGAGACTCAGACGGGACTTCGCCGATCTAGGGGTTAAGACGTAGGGCTGCACGCTGTGGCTTTGAAATGGAAATTGGACTTTAATAATGACTTTTGTACATTACCACAGCCTAGCGTTGGTCCTCTGTGAGCTGGGACCTAGAGGCAGCTCTGACACTAACCCTACCGCCTAACCCTACCCCTACCCCTACCCGAAACCCGAACCCGAGGCCCTACCCTAACCCTAACCCTAACCCTAACCCTATCCCTATCCCTATCCCTAACCCTAACCCTAACCCTACCCCTACCCCTACCCCTACCCGAAACCCGAACCCGAGGCCCTACCCTAACCCTAACCCTAACCCTAACCCTATCCCTATCCCTAACCCTAACCCTAACCCTAACCCTAACCCTAACCCTAACCCTAACCCTATCCCTAAAACTTACCCTAACCCTAACCCTAACCCTAACCCTAACCCTAACCCTTGTTGATAAGTGCAGCGTCCTGTGCACAGCGGAATGATGAGGAGTACGTGCACATACTCTATATTGCTTTATTTACACTTCAAAGCTCGTAGATTACAGAAAAACATCTTGCCTCTGCCGGAGCAGAGAAAGCATCCTCTCTCCTCTAAAGCACGGAGAGAACAACAGGACTGAACTGCGAAGAACAGTGAAAAACAGGAAACCAGTGTACGTCACATCCAGTCTCCCTTTCCCGTGGGAAAACCCAACAGCAATTGACTGTGGAATGTAAACACCTGTCTCGTGACAAGCACTTTCGCTGCTCAGTGAAGGAAGCAGAAACCAACATCCTCCCCCTTTCTGTGAACATCACTGGGCAGCGTGTTTGTACAATATCAGTACAAACCCAACTTCTGCACATAGGTACAGTGTTGATCCCTTGACACAATCTTGGACAATACATCAGCAGGAATTTCATTACCTGGCATATAGGACACCGTTACGAGTCCCTTCTGAATACATTCCCTAGCATGTTGCAACTTCAATTGCAAGTGCTTCGTGCTTTGCTTACAACCTTCAGAATTCAGCAAAGCCAAACATGCTTTGTTGTCCTGGTAAACCTGGATTGGACATTTGACAGGAATTTTCATGTCTTTGCACAATTGTAACAACCATTCACAATCCTTAAGTGAATAAGACAGTGCATTCAGTTCAGCTTCATAAGTACTTAAGCTAATTGTTGTTTGCTTCTTGCATGACCAATCAAATAGACCCTGATTGTACATGTAGCAAACTCCAGACGTACTTTTCCTGTCTGTAGTGTCACTTCCAAAACTTGCATCTGCAAATATCTCAAGACCACCAGACTTCTGACTGTTAAATCTCAGTCTGTAATGCATAGTGCCTTTCAAATACCGCGCTATGCGTTTCAGAGCTTTCCAATCCTTAACACTAGGATTGTTGACTTGTCTGCTTAGCAAATTACAGCTAACAGCAATGTCAGGTCTTGAACATCTGGCAATGAAGTTTAGCTTGCCTAGCACACTTCTGTACAGTGTAGTGTCAGAAAATGCTTCTTCAGCGTCATCTACCTGATAACCTGTTGTCATCGGAGTGTCTACAGGGTTAGCATCCATCAGGTTTAGTTTGCTTAACACATCAGCAATTTTCCGTGACTGGTGTACTAGAATGTTACCATCTTGATCTCTCTCTATTTCCAGAGATAGGTAGTTGTTTACCTCACCAAGATCTTTCATGTCAAAGTGCTCTTTCAGTTGAGCTAGGGCGTTATTGTACATTGTGACATCTTCCCAAAAGAATAAAAGATCATCAACATAAAACAAACAATACAGTTTCTTTTGCCCCTCCTCTTTGACAAATACACATGGATCAGCTTTCCCTTGCTTAAAACCTAGAGAAAACAATACTTCAGTGAGTTTTGTGTGTCAACACCGTGCACTTTGTTTGAGACCATAAAGGGACTTCTTCAGAGCACAAACATATCCCTGTTTTACCTGTACGCCATCAGGTGGAAGCATATAAAGTGATTCATCTAGAGATCCGTACAGAAAAGCTGTATTCACATCATGGTGACTAATGTGTAGATTCTCCTCTGCAGCTAGCTTGAGCATAAGCCTAATGCTCTCATACCTCACGGTGGGTGAGTAGGTCTCGTGATAGTCTTCACCTGGTACCTGTGCAAAACCTCTGGCTACCAATCTGGCTTTGTGTCTGACTATCTTGCCATTTTGATCTGTCTTCGCTTTGAAGACCCATTTGCTTCCAAGCAGTTTCATTCCTGGAACTACTGGAACTAGGTCCCATGTTTTGTTCCTTTCCAAGGAATTAAGCTCAGCCTTCATGGCATTTAACCATGGCTCAGCTTCCTTTGAATCCAAATCCTGGATTTCTTGGAAACTTGAAGGTTCAAATACCTTCTTGGAGCTTTTAACAGCTGTTACTGCTATCTTAGCAAACTCATCAGCAAATCTCTTCGGAGGTCTGCCTTTTGTGGCTCTCTGTGATCTGCGAATTAGCCTTAAGTCTTCAACACTTTCCTCTTCCTTCTTAGGAGAAAAGTGACCTATTGTGAACAATGGTTCTTCCAATTCTTGATCAGAGCTTTCAGAGGGTCGCATAGAGGCTTTCGCACTCTTGAAATCCTCTGAATCACCCGATTCAGTTTCAGACTCAGAATCAGAACCTTCATCAGTGGGTGTGGGTTGTTGCGGTTGCTTTTGACTATCCTCAGTCTCATCACTGTCATCAGGATAACATTGGAAAATTCCCACATTCTCACCCCACTTGGCATTGTACTCAACACTTCTTGTGAGCTTAATTGTCTTTGAGTCAGCCATCATTATTCTGTAAGACCCTTTCTGATAACCTAGAAAGATACCATGCAATCCACGCTTGTCTAATTTGGAGCTTTGTGGTGAGTGAACCCACATGTCAGAACCAAAAATTTTCATGTGTTTGATGTATGGCTTCTTGCCAAACATCTTCTCATAGGGGGTACAACCAATCGCTGAAGATAACCTGCGATTGTAACTGTAAACAAAACACGAGAGAGATTCGGCCCAATAACTCTCTGGAAGATTTGCATCATGCAGCAAGGTTTTTAACCCTTGAAGCAATGTTTGATTTGCCCTCTCGCAAAGTCCATTCTGCCATGGCGAGCGAGGACTAGACAAATCGTGTTGAATTCCTTTCTCAGTCAGAAAAGCTTCAAACTGCTGAGAAGTGAATTCTCCCCCGCGATCAGTGAAAAGAGTCTTTATCTTCTTACCATGCACATTTTCCAACCAAGCACAGAATTCCTTGAACCTTAGAAAAGCCTCTGATTTCTGCTTGAGATTGTACACATAAATATACCTGGAAAATGCATCAATGAGAACCATGAAGTACCTGTTTCCACCCAAAGAGGGCGCTAGTGGTCCAACCAAATCAGCATGAACAACCTGGTATGGTTCTGTAGCTTGCCTACTAGACACCTTACCTTTCGCAGCCATTTTCACCTTGTTTGCTGCGCATGCCTTGCACTTCATGTGGTACTTGCAGGGTTTAATAGTCATACCTTCAACCAAGGCAGGCATTTTAGATACTGCCTCAAAATGCAAATGACCAAATTTTCGATGAAAATCAAGAATACATTCTGCATGCAAACTTTTGTTAGAACCTGCAATGCAACAAGTGTCATCCTGCACAACATCATCAAAATACAAAACATACAAACGATCACATCCTGTATCGATAAGTCCAAACTGTGAAGAACAACAGTTCCATAGCCTTTACTGGGGATTGTGTGGTCATCCGCCTGGTGAATCGCACCTTCCTGCGGTGTAAAAGACATGAACAGTCGCTTATCGTTGCACATGTGATGCGTTGCAGCCAAATCAACAACGAAGAAAGATCTAGACGTCTTCTGGACCTCTGCAACTTTTGGAGTGAAGCGTGAGACCATTGCCTTGTGCTGCGTTGTCCTGGACACCGGACCTTTGCCTTTGCCTCGGCCTTTTCCACGCGATGAGCTTTCGCTGCGCTGCTCTGTCTTGGCCCTGGGATATCTGCATTCCCTCTTCATATGGCCTAGACGTCCACACGAGTAGCATTTCACTGCCTTCAAAGCTTTGGCGCCATCTGGTGGTTCCACTGCACTATGGGATGACGTCTGTGAAGTCTCCCCCTTGCCCATGCAGCTAGCACCCCGGCGGTCTGCTTCATTCAGAATCACGGCAGTAACATAGTCCACTGTCAGCTGAGCAGTTGGCTGTACAGAAATCTGAGTCGCAACAGACTCCCAACCTGAACCCAAAGATTGTAGTATCATGAAGGCATACACAGCCTCTGGAAAGTTGAGTCCTCTCTGTTGCAGCTCATGTCTCAGATTCTGCATCTCCATCAGATGTGTACGCACATCTCCACCTTCAGCAAGAGCCATATTATGCAGCTTAGTAAAGTAAAACATAGTGGATCCAGCTTCTGTCCTCAAGTGAGCCTCTCTCAAAGCGTCCCAAATTTCTCTGGCTGAGGTCATATCACGCAACACGCTGAGGTCTTATCACGCTGTCTCTGGCGCCTGAAACCTGTGAGGTGCCTTGTAGGGCGTGAGCACTGATCTATGAAAGACCGGGTGCATTCTGGATCCCTCCGGGAGTGTCAACCGGAAGGCCACTGGATTGATCTGTGCCTCGACCTGGTAAGGCCCTAGCTGCTTGTGTCCGAGCTTTTTCTTAGCTAACGATCTGGCCGGTACTGCCTGGGCTGCCAACCAGACCCAGTCTCCCACCTGTATGTCTTCCCCAACTCTCCTGTGTCTGTCTGCCTGCATTTTGTATGCATGTTTTGCTAGTTCTAACTGCCACCGGAGTTGCTCGTGGACCTCCTGTAACTCCGTTGCCAAGGCCTCTGCTCCCTGTGGTTCCCCCTCCCCCACTCTCTCTAATCCCGGGAAGGTTCTGGGATGCCGCCCATTGTTGGCGAAGAACGGTGTTACCCCCGTGGACACGTGCTTCGTGTTGTTGTAGGCGAACTCGGCCAGCGGTAGGTAGTCCACCCAGGTCGAGGGCTGCTGATTCGCGTAGCATCTAAGGTACTGCTGCATGATGGCGTTGACCCTCTCCGCTTGTCCGTTGGTCTGCGGGTGTCTTGCCGACGCTAGGTTGATCTTGACGTTCAGGATGCCCATCAACTTCTGCCAGAAGTTCGAGATGAACTGGAGCCCCCGGTCGGACAGGATAGACCGTGGTAGACCGTGCACCTTGAACACGTGGTCTATGAACAGCTTGGCGGTCTGTTCCGCTGTGGCCACCTTCGCGCAAGGAATGAAGTGGGCCATCTTGTTGAACATGTCCACAACCACGAGTACTGCTGTTTTGCCCCGCGAACTGGGCAGATCTGTGACAAAGTCCAGGGCCACCCTCTCCCACGATTCGAGCGGTGTCTGTAGCGGTTCCAGCAGTCCTGCCGGCGGCCTGTGTACTGGCTTGGCCCTTTGGCATGTGTCGCACCTCGTGACGTAATCCGCGGCTTCCCCCCTCATCTTGGGCCACCAAAAGTCTCTGGCTACTAAGTCCACCGTCTTGTCTTTGCCGAAGTGCCCAGCGCTGGGCGCGTCGTGTAACTGCTGCAGTACTTTCGCTCGGAGGTCGTCTCCCGGCACGTAGAGGGCCCCTTTGCGGATGAGCAGTCCGTCGCATATCTGGAACTCGTCGTCCTTCGCTGTGCCACTGCGCACCTCCTCCATCTTGGCTTGTGCGAAGGAGTCCGTCTGCAGCGCGCGACGTACCGCGTCCAGGTCCACCGTGGCTGAGGCGCATGCCCACGCTTTCGGTGCGAAAATGTGCTTGGCCGCCGCCGGTGCCTCTTCCTCGAGATACTGCGGTTTCCTGGATAGCGCATCCGCCATGATGTTGTTGTCTCCCGGGATGTATTCTATCCTGAAGTCGAAATCCGCAAAGAACTCCGCCCAGCGGATGTGTCTCTGGTTCAGGAACCGCGCCGTGCGCCAGTACTCCAGGTTCTTATGGTCCGTGCGGACCTGCACTGTGTGTTTGGCTCCGATGAGGAAGTGCCGCCACGCCTTGAAGGCTGCGTGAATTGCCAGCAACTCCCTGTCCCAGATGGTGTAGTTCTGCTCCGACTTGCTGAGTTTTCTGGAGTAGAAAGCACACGGCCTCCAGTCCCCTTGCGGGTCTCGCTGCAACAGGACTGCCCCCACAGCTCTGTCTGAAGCGTCCGTTTCAACCCTCATGGGTTTGCTGGGGTTCACATGTAGTAGTTGTTCTTCGGACGCGAAGAGACGCTTGAGCGTCTGAAAGGACCGCTCCGCCTGCTCCGTCCAGATGAACTTCTTCTTCTTGGAGCTGAGGGTGTCCGTGATGGCCGCCGTTTGCATAGTGAAACCCTTGATGAACTTGCGATAAAAGTTGGCAAAGCTGACAAACCTCTGGACCTCCTTCCTATTGCGCGGGCTCTTCCAGTCCAACACCGAGCGGACCTTGGCACCGTCCATGGCGAGTCCCATGTCGGATAGCTTGTAGCCCAGGAAATCCACCTCCGTCATGTCGAACTGGCACTTCTCCAGTTTGGCGTAAAGTCTGTGCTCCCATAGTCTCTGCAGGACCTCCCTGACGTCTCTCTCGTGATCCTCCTGTGATTCCGAGAAGATCAGGATGTCGTCCAGGAAGCAGACGCACTTCTTGTAGAGGAGTCCCGCTAAGACGTGGTGCATGAAGGCTTGGAAACAGTGGGAACCATTTTGTAAACCAAACGGCATAACTCTATATTCATAGGTGCCTAGGGGCGTAAACATGGCCGCCTTCCACTCGTCGTCCTCCCGCATGCGTATAAGATTGTACGCTCCACGTAGATCCAACTTGGTGAAGATGCGACCCTTCCTCACCATCGCCAGCAGGTCGTCAATCTTGGGCATGGGGAATGCCGTGGGCTTCGTCCTCGAATTTATGACCCGGTAATCAACTACAAGCCTCTTTTGGGGCATGTCTTTTTTCTTCACAAAAAACACGGGGCTGCCCCCCACTGCTTTGGATTCTTGGATGAATCCCCGCTTCAAGTTGTGATCTATGAACTCCCTGAGTTCTTGCAGTTCATCCTCAGACATTGAATACAGTTTTCCAGTCGGCAGCGTCGCCCCCGGCAGGAGGTCAATCTTGCAGTCGTAGGGCCTGTGGGGAGGCAGCTTGTCCGCTTCCTTCTCGCAGAAGACCTCCAAAAACCCTCTGTACTTGTCGGGTACCGCTTGCAGCATGCCCAAGTGTAACTGCGGTCCATCTTCTTGCCCCTCATCTTCCTGGGCAGGCAGTATGCAGTTTGCTGCGCACTAGGAGGAGCTGAAGGTCAATTGGCGCTGGTACCATGCTAGTGCCGGACTGTGCCTGTCCAGCCAACTCATGCCCAACACTATGGGCGTGTCTGACAGGTGGGTGACATTGAAGCTGATGACTTCCCGGTGATTCCCAATTTGCATCACCATTGGCGGCGTTTGCTGTACCACCTGTCCCCCCAGCAATTCTCTGCCATCGACTGTGACTACTTTTAGGGGCATCGTGGCCGGCAGGAGCGCTATGCCATGTTGCTGGATGAAATCCACTCCTATAAAGTCTGCATTGCTGCCAGAGTCAATGGTAATAGGGACTTCCATGGTGAGACCATTGGGAAGTTGGAGGGATGCGGTGAGCTGCACCACTGGTTTGGGTGGGAGGGGGTCTGTGGGCTGTAAGATTCCTGGGGACTGCTTCACTGACTCGTCTGGCTGGGCCCCAGTGCCTCTGCCTCCAGCCAGACTTCGTCGTTTCCCTGCAATGATTCCTCCTGCTGAACTGTTCCCTTTACTGTTGCTGAGGCTGCAGTGTGCTTGCGGATCCTCTGGGGACACTCTTTCGCCATGTGCTGAGCACTGTCACAGACGTAACACTTCCTGTTCCCTCTAGGAGGCTTCGGTTTGACTGCTCCCGGTGTCAGGGCTCTGGCTGCTGACTGAGCCCTGGCACCACCTATCTCCATCGGCTCCTCTCCCCCTCCCAGTGGAGGCGTGGATTGAGCGCGCGCTGTTTCCCTGGGAAAGAAAGGAGGTGCTCTAGCTGGCGTGCGTCCCCAACGCCCTTCGTCTTTGCTCCAAGGACGTTCCTCCAGCCTCAATCCAATCGCCAGCGCTCTCTGGACCACTTCTTTAGTGCTCTGGGGTCTCTCCCCCCTTGCAATTTCGTCTTTCACAGCCCCGTTCAACCCCTCCCAGAACAGGTCCCGGACGGCAGCTGAGTCTTTTTCCCATCCCAGCGCGTTGACCAAAGCAAAAAAGCGGGAGTGATATTGCCTTACAGTGGCTCTGCCTTGTTTCAATCCATGTATCTCCTTTCTGGCGACATCTACATCTACCGCTGATAAAAAACAAGCGTCCATCGCCTTAATGAAGGCATCCGCATTTCGGAGGGCTGGGTCATTATCTCTCCACAGATTGCGCAGCCACGCTTTAGCTTCTCCATGGAGATGAGTTAGTATGAAGCCTACTTTCTCCTGCTCATCTCTAAAGTCCTTCTCCAGCAAATTAAGTGCAAAAACCACGTCTGCTCTGAAGTTAGGATACTGCTGCAGGTTCCCATCGAAATGAGACACGATGCTGCCT
The DNA here is from genome assembly GCF_964106915.1 of Podarcis gaigeae. Lineage (NCBI taxonomy): Eukaryota > Metazoa > Chordata > Lepidosauria > Squamata > Lacertidae > Podarcis > Podarcis gaigeae. The sequence goes on from NC_139695.1 coordinate 29,484,521, forward strand.
CCCCTCTTTCCTAGACCAATCCCCTCTGGTTTGGCACCCGGTAGCCCCTGTTTAGTCAACATTTCCAACCTGGTTTGCAGATCCCGGCAGGCAGCGGCTGCTTCGTCTTCTCTCTTTCTGGATGCTAATATTTCCATGTTAAGCCTTGTCACTGCGTCTTGCAGGGCTGCCATTTGTTCTTTGGTAGTGTCAGAGCTGCCTCTAGGTCCCAGCTCACAGAGGACCAACGCTAGGCTTTAGTAATGTACAAAAGTCTTTATTGAAGTTCAGTTTCCATTTCAAAGCCACAGCGTGCAGCCCTACGTCTTAAACCCTAGATCGGCGAAGTCCCGTCTGAGTCTCCTCCCCTCTGACACCAGTTTAAGATCCTAGCCCTGCTCCACCTTTTCCGCTGCTCTCTCCTCCTCTGGGTCCTCCTGCCCGCTGGGGCATTGCCCTTTCTGGACTCTTCCGACGCTGAGTCGCTTAGCTCCTCCCCCTGCCTCCGGCGGGCTTTAGGACCCGGTTCCCAATCCTCATTCTCTGCTGTCCCGCGCTCCTGTACATTTGAACTTGCCTCTCACGCCAACCCAGTGACCTTTCTCCTAACCGTTACACTACTTCTGTCACTGCTTCCCTCTTCCGGGATACTGGCCGGATCTGACTTCCCCTCGGTTGTCCGACTCTCCGATGGAGGCGTGGTCAGCCCTGCCTCATCTTCTCTCCCTGGTGGGGAATGCACTGGCCCCGATACTTGGGACTCTTCCCCCCCACTCTGCTCTGGTGGGGAAGCTGGTCCTGATTTCCAACTACTGCTCTGGGAGTCCCTGCTGCCCCCTTGCTCCTGGGGGGTTCCCCCTGGGAACCCCCTGCCCCTGGCCACTGGCGCCCCCTTCTGTGAATCTTCCGATTCGCTGGAGAGGCTCATGGAATCCCTCGGCCCACTGTCCTCTTCTCCTACGCTCCCGTCGGATTCCTCCTCCTCGCTCTCCATTTGCTCCATCTCCTGTGCCTCTGCTCCTGAGCCCCTGACATCCATCCCCCCCTGAAGCCCCCCTTCCCCCCTCCCTCTCTTCTGGTGTGGGTTCTGGGTGCTCCAGTGTTGTGGGGGTGAGTGCAGGATACAGTTCGTCCCCCGTGGTGTGCAGCCAGCCGGATAAATCCGGATAGTCCTCAATGGGCTCGTCGACGTCGATCTCCTCAGCTCCCATCTCTCTGGAGGTGTGTTCGAACCCTGGATCTTCCCCCAACTCGCCCATGACCCCCTCTCCCTCTGTCGCCTGGGGTGACGCTGCGTGCGAGGGCCCGCTCGGCAGTTCTCTGCGCCACCCCACCTCAGGTTGATCTTCCCACCAATAAGATCCGCCTGTGCCAAACCCTGAGAGGGATCCCTCTGGGGAGCTAGTCTCCGGCGCCGTGTCCTCAGCTGAAGAGAACCCCTGGAACGTGCTGGCTGAGAGTGTGGGTGTGAAAAGATATTTGTCAAAATAATCTGCCGGCATGGGCCTGTGTGGGAACAGTGCGTGGAACTCGTCTTTGAGGAATTGCTCCTCCACGGCATAGTCCGGTACCCACCTGTTGGTGCTGGCCGGGCTGTCTTCCCTGGCGAGTAGATATTCAATCCCTTCCTCCCCCCATCTCGAGTCTAAAATCTCCGTGACCTCGTTGAGCGGCTCCACCCTCGGCGACCCCCCCTTCGTGGGCGCTTCCCTGAGCGGGTCTGGTGCTGTCTCTGGCGCCTGAAACCTGTGAGGTGCCTTGTAGGGCGTGAGCACTGATCTATGAAAGACCGGGTGCATTCTGGATCCCTCCGGGAGTGTCAACCGGAAGGCCACTGGATTGATCTGTGCCTCGACCTGGTAAGGCCCTAGCTGCTTGTGTCCGAGCTTTTTCTTAGCTAACGATCTGGCCGGCACTGCCTGGGCTGCCAACCAGACCCAGTCTCCCACCTGTATGTCTTCCCCAACTCTCCTGTGTCTGTCTGCCTGCATTTTGTATGCATGTTTTGCTAGTTCTAACTGCCTCCGGAGTTGCTCGTGGACCTCCTGTAACTCCGTTGCCAAGGCCTCTGCTCCCTGTGGTTCCCCCTCCCCCACTCTCTCTAATCCCGGGAAGGTTCTGGGATGCCGCCCATTGTTGGCGAAGAACGGTGTTACCCCCGTGGACACGTGCTTCGTGTTGTTGTAGGCGAACTCGGCCAGCGGTAGGTAGTCCACCCAGGTCGAGGGCTGCTGATTCGCGTAGCATCTAAGGTACTGCTGCATGATGGCGTTGACCCTCTCCGCTTGTCCGTTGGTCTGCGGGTGTCTTGCCGACGCTAGGTTGATCTTGACGTTCAGGATGCCCATCAACTTCTGCCAGAAGTTCGAGATGAACTGGAGCCCCCGGTCGGACAGGATAGACCGTGGTAGACCGTGCACCTTGAACACGTGGTCTATGAACAGCTTGGCGGTCTGTTCCGCTGTGGCCACCTTCGCGCAAGGAATGAAGTGGGCCATCTTGTTGAACATGTCCACAACCACGAGTACTGCTGTTTTGCCCCGCGAACTGGGCAGATCTGTGACAAAGTCCAGGGCCACCCTCTCCCACGATTCGAGCGGTATCTGTAGCGGTTCCAGCAGTCCCGCCGGCGGCCTGTGTACTGGCTTGGCCCTTTGGCATGTGTCGCACCTCGTGACGTAATCCGCGGCTTCCCCCCTCATCTTGGGCCACCAAAAGTCTCTGGCTACTAAGTCCACCGTCTTGTCTTTGCCGAAGTGCCCAGCGCTGGGCGCGTCGTGTAACTGCTGCAGTACTTTCGCTCGGAGGTCGTCTCCCGGCACGTAGAGGGCCCCTTTGCGGATGAGCAGTCCGTCGCATATCTGGAACTCGTCGTCCTTCGCTGTGCCACTGCGCACCTCCTCCATCTTGGCTTGTGCGAAGGAGTCCGTCTGCAGCGCGCGACGTACCGCGTCCAGGTCCACCGTGGCTGAGGCGCATGCCCACGCTTTCGGTGCGAAAATGTGCTTGGCCGCCGCCGGTGCCTCTTCCTCGAGATACTGCGGTTTCCTGGATAGCGCATCCGCCATGATGTTGTTGTCTCCCGGGATGTATTCTATCCTGAAGTCGAAATCCGCAAAGAACTCCGCCCAGCGGATGTGTCTCTGGTTCAGGAACCGCGCCGTGCGCCAGTACTCCAGGTTCTTATGGTCCGTGCGGACCTGCACTGTGTGTTTGGCTCCGATGAGGAAGTGCCGCCACGCCTTGAAGGCTGCGTGAATTGCCAGCAACTCCCTGTCCCAGATGGTGTAGTTCTGCTCCGACTTGCTGAGTTTTCTGGAGTAGAAAGCACACGGCCTCCAGTCCCCTTGCGGATCTTGCTGCAACAGGACCGCCCCCACAGCTCTGTCTGAAGCGTCCGTTTCAACCCTCATGGGTTTGCTGGGGTTCACATGTAGTAGTTGTTCTTCGGACGCGAAGAGACGCTTGAGCGTCTGAAAGGACCACTCCGCCTGCTCCGTCCAGATGAACTTCTTCTTCTTGGAGCTGAGGGTGTCCGTGATGGCCGCCGTTTGCATAGCGAAACCCTTGATGAACTTGCGATAAAAGTTGGCAAAGCCGACAAACCTCTGGACCTCCTTCCTATTGCGCGGGCTCTTCCAGTCCAACACCGAGCGGACCTTGGCGCTGTCCATGGCGAGTCCCTTGTCGGATAGCTTGTAGCCCAGGAAATCCACCTCCGTCATGTCGAACTGGCACTTCTCCAGTTTGGCGTAAAGTCTGTGCTCCCGTAGTCTCTGCAGGACCTCCCTGACGTCCTTCTCGTGATCCTCCTGTGATTCCGAGAAGATCAGGATGTCGTCCAGGAAGCAGACGCACTTCTTGTAGAGGAGTCCCGCTAACACGTGATGCATGAAGGCTTGGAAACAGTGGGAACCATTTTGTAAACCAAACGGCATAACTCTGTATTCATAGGTGCCTAGGGGCGTAAACATGGCCGCCTTCCACTCGTCGTCCTCCCGCATGCGTATAAGATTGTACGCTCCACGTAGATCCAACTTGGTGAAGATGCGACCCTTCCTCACCGTCGCCAGCAGGTCGTCAATCTTGGGCATGGGGAATGCCGTGGGCTTCGTCCTCGAATTTATGACCCGGTAATCAACTACAAGCCTCTTTTGGGGCGTGTCTTTTTTCTTCACGAAAAACACGGGACTGCCCCCCACTGCTTTGGATTCTTGGATGAATCCCCGCTTCAAGTTGAGATCTATGAACTCCCTGAGTTCTTGCAGTTCGTCTTCAGACATGGAATACAGTTTTCCAGTCGGCAGCGTCGCCCCCGGCAGGAGGTCAATCTTGCAGTCGTAGGGCCTGTGGGGAGGCAGCTTGTCCGCTTCCTTCTCGCAGAAGACCTCCAAAAACGCCTTGTACTTGTCGGGTACCGCTTGCAGCATGCCCAGTTGTAGCTGTGGGTCATCCTCTTGCCCCTCGTCTTCCTGGTTAGTCATGATGCAGTGTTCTGCGCAGTAGGAGGAGCTGAAGGTCAACTGACGCTGGTACCATGCTAATGCCGGGCTGTGCAGGAGCGCTATGCTATGCTGCTTGATGAAATCCACTCCTATAAATTCTGCATTGCTACCAGAGTTAATGGTAATAGGGACTTCCATGGTGAGCCCATTGGGAAGCTGGAGTGATGCGGTGAGCTGCACCACTGGTTTGGGTGGGAGGGGGTCCGTGGGCTGTAAGATTCCTGGGGACTGCTTCACTGACTCATCTGGCTGGGCCCCAGTGCCTCTGCCTCCAGCCAGACTTCGTCGTTTCCCTGCAGTGAGTCCTCCTGCTGAACTGTTCCCTTTACTGTTGCTGAGGCTGCAGTGTGCTTGTGGATCCGCTGGGGACACTCTTTCGCCATGTGCTGAGCACTGTCGCAGATGTAACACTTCCTGTTCCCTCTAGGAGGCTTCAGTTCTAGCTGGCGTGCTTCCCCAACGCCCTTCATCTTTGCTCCAAGGGCGTTCTTCCAGACGCACCCCTATCGCCAGCGCTCTCTGGACGACTTCCTGCGTGGTCTGGGGTCTCTCCCCCCTTGCAATTTCGTCTTTCACAGCCCCGTTCAACCCCTCCCAGAACAGGTCCCGGACGGCAGCTGAGTCTTTTTCCAATCCCAGCGCGTTGACCAATGCAAAAAAGCGGGAGTGATATTGCCTTACAGTGGCTCTGCCTTGTTTCAATCCATGTATCTCCTTTCTGGCGACATCTACATCTACCGCTGATAAAAAACAAGCATCCATCGCCTTAATGAAGGCATCCGCATTTCGGAGGGCTGGGTCATTATCTCTCCACAGATTGCGCAACCACGCTTTAGCTTCTCCATGGAGATGAGTTAGTATGAAGCCTACTTTCTCCCGCTCATCTCTAAAGTCCTTCTCCAGCAACTTAAGCGCAAAAACCACGTCTGCTCTGAAGTTAGGATACTGCTGCAGGTTCCCATCGAAATGAGACACAAGGCTGCCTCCTCTCTTTCCTAGACCATTCCCCTCTGGTCTGGCTCCCGGTAGCCCCTGTTTAGTCAACATTTCCAACCTGGTTTGCAGATCTCGGCAGGCAGCGACTGCTTCGTCTTCTCTCTTTCTGGATGCTAATATTTCCGCGTTAAGCTGTGTCACTGCATTTTGCAGAGCTGCCATTTGTTCTTCGGTAGTCATCTTGTCCTGCTTTCGTGAGCTCGCGAAGCACCAATCTTCGCCCCTCGCTGCGCCCACTGACGTTGCGAGGTTTTAGTGAGTCGGGACTTACTGTCAGAGCTGCCTCTAGGTCCCAGCTCACAGAGGACCAACGCTAGGCTGTAGTAATGTACAAAAGTCTTTATTGAAGTTCAGTTTCCATTTCAAAGCCACAGCGTGCAGCCCTACGTCTTAAACCCTAGATCGGCGAAGTCCCGTCTGAGTCTCCTCCCCTCTGACACCAGTTTAAGATCCTAGCCCTGCTCCACCTTTTCCGCTGCTCTCTCCTCCTCTGGGTCCTCCTGCCCGCTGGGGCATTGCCCTTTCTGGACTCTTCCGACGCTGAGTCGCTTAGCTCCTCCCCCTGCCTCCGGCGGGCTTTAGGACCCGGTTCCCAATCCTCATTCTCTGCTGTCCCGCGCTCCTGTACATTTGAACTTGCCTCTCGCGCCAACCCAGTGACCTTTCTCCTAACCGTTACACTACTTCTGTCACTGCTTCCCTCTTCCGGGATACTGGCCGGATCTGACCTCCCCCCCGTTGTCCGACTCTCCGATGGAGGCGTGGTCAGCCCTGCCTCGTCTTCTCTCCCTGGTGGGGAATGCACTGGCCCCGATACTTGGGACTCTTCCCCCCCACTCTGCTCTGGTGGGGAAGCTGGTCCTGATTTCCAACTACTGCTCTGGGAGTCCCTGCTGCCCCCTTGCTCCTGGGGCGTTCCCCTTGGGAACCCCCTACCCCTGGCCACTGGCGCCCCCTTCTGTGAATCTTCCGATTCGCTGGAGAGGCTCATGGAATCCCTCGGGCCACTGTCCTCTTCTCCTACGCTCCCCTCGGATTCTTCCCCTTCGCTCTCCATTTCCTCTCTTCCCTTTGCCTCTGCTCCTGAGCCCCTGACACATACCAACAGCAAATATCCCTTCGGCAGTCCACCAAGTTCTTTTTGTACTTAACCATCTTTTATATCGACATAATAGGACCCATACCCCCGCTGAATTGCATTTTAGGAAGGAGGAGGCACTCCCCCGCCCCTTGGTGGTGTACCGACGCTTGCCTGATCCCGCGTGGCATGGACCTGTTCCGCTGATCACGTGGGGACGAGGGTACGTGGCAGTGGACGTCGAGGACAAGCCTTTGTGGGTTCCAGCTCGATGCGTACGGCCATGGCGAATCCCTTCAACTGCGGAAGCACCTTCCTCACCATCTGCCTTGCCATCCTTTGCTGCACCGTTATACAAGGAAGAGAAGCAGACGACCCAGTCCAGTTGAAACCACCATATTTCACCTTATGGTAAGCCACTGTCATCAGAATCTTACTCTGGCTGGCAGTATCCACGGCTCAGCCACTCTCGAACTAGAAGAATAGCGTTGTTGAATAAGACTTTTAGGGGAGAAAATTATCATAAGATTTGGAGGGATGATATTTTTGTACAAGATATGATTATGTTTGCCAGTTTATTGCATGCTTCTAGATGCTGGTTGTGTATGCACATGCCCCCTTTTGCCCGTCATTCAGGCTTAATGCTTCATGGTGTGCCTGTTAATGGATATTTTCAATTTACAAATTGTCAGGGGCTCAGGAGCAGAGGCACAGGAGAGGGAGGAAATGGAGAGTGAGGGAGAGGAATCCGAGGGGAGCGTAGGCGGTGACAGTGATCAGAGGGATTCCATGAGCCTCTCCAGTGAATCGGAAGATTCACAGAAGGGAGCGCCGATGGCCAGGGCAAGGGGGGTGCCAAGGGGGAAACCCCAGAAGGAAGGGGCCAGCGGGGACTCCCAGAGCAGCAGATGGAAATCAGGACCAGCTTCCCCACCAGAGCGCAGTGGGGGGGAGGAGTCCCAGGCATCGGGACCAGTGTTCTCACCACCAGCGAGAGGAGATGAGTCAGGATTGACCACGCCTCCATCGGAGAGCGGGGAAACGGTCAAGAGGAAAGTTACCGGCTGGGCGCGCGCGCCAAGTTTAAATGTACAGGCGAGCGGCACAGCAGGGAGCCCGGGAAGGGAGCCAGGTCCTAAAGCCCGCCGGAAGGAGGGGCAAGACTCAGGGGGGTCAGCGTCAGAAGAGTCCAGAAAGGAGGAAACCCCAGGGGGCAGGAGGACCCAGAGGAGGAAAGAACAACGGAAGAGGTGGAGTAAGGCTAGAGTCTTCAACTGGTGTCTAGGAGGCGGAGACTCAGATGGAGCTTCGCCGATCTAGGTTCTAAGACGTAGAGTTGCACGCTGCGGTTTGGAAATGGAAACTAATCTTCAATAAAGACTTTTATACGTTATTACTGGCTAGCGTTGGTCCTCTGTGAGCTGGGACCTGGAGGCAACTCTGACAGTAAGCTCCATCTCCTAAAAAAAATAAAACCTCGCAACGTGAGTGGACGCAGCGAGGGGCGAAGATTGGTGCTTCGCGAGCTCACGAAGGCAGGACAAGATGACTACCGAAGAACAAATAGCAACCCTGCGAAACGCAGTGACACAACTTAACGCGGAGATACTAGCAGCCAAGAAGAGGGAAGACGAAGCAGCTGCTGTCTGCCAGGATCTGCGAACCAGGTTGGAAGTGTTGACTAAACAGGGGCTACCGAGACCCAGACCAGAGGGGATTGGGCTGGGAAAGAGAGGAGGGAGCCTTGTGTCTCATTTCGATGGGAATCTGCAGCAGTATCCTAACTTCAGAGCAGACGTGGTTTTCGCCCTAGAGTTGCTGGAGAAGGACTTTAGAGATGAGCAGGAGAAAGTAGGCTTCATACTAACGCATCTCCACAGAGACGCTAAAGCGTGGCTGCGGAATCTGTACCGGGATAAAGACCCAGCCCTCAAAAATGCGAAAGCCTTCCTTAAGGCGATGGATGCGTGCTTTTTATCAGAGATTGATGTAGATATCGCCAGGAAAGAGATACATGGATTGAAGCAAGGCAGAGCCACTGTAAGGCAATATCACTCCCGCTTTTTTGCTTTGGTCAACGCGCTGGGATGGGAAAAAGAGTCAGCTGCCGTCAGGGACCTGTTCTGGGAGGGGTTGAACGGGGCTGTGAAAGACGAAATTGCGAGGGGGGAGCGACCCCAAACCACTAAAGACGTGATCCAGAGAGCGTTGACGATTGGGGTGAGGCTGGAGGAACGTTCCTGGAGCAAGGACGAAGGGCGTTGGGGACGCACGCCAGCAAGAGCACCTCCTTTCTTTCCCAGGGAGACAGCGCGCGCTCAATCCACGCCTCCACTGGGAGGAGAGGAGCCGATGGAGTTAGGTGGTGCCAAGGCTCAGTCAGCAGCCAGAGCCCTCACGCCGGGAGCAGTCAAACCGAAGCCTCCTAGAGGGAACAGGAAGTGTTACATCTGCGACAGTGCTCAGCACATGGCGAAAGAGTGTCCCCAGAGGATTCACAAGCACACTGCAGCCTCAGCGACAGTTACAGAAGTAGTTCAGCAGAGTGCACCACAGCAGGGAAACGACGAAGTCTGGCTGGAAGTGGAGCCACTGGGGCCCAGCCAGACAAGTCAGTGAAGCAGTCCCCAGGGATCTTACAGCCCACAGACCCCTCCCACCCAAACCAGTGGTGCAACTCACGGCATCGCTTCAGCTGCCCACTGGACTCACCATGGAAGTCCCTATTACCATTGACTCTGGCAGCAATGCAGACTTTATAGGAGTGGATTTTCTCAAGCAACATAACGTAGCGCTCCTACCGGCCACGATGCCCCTGAACGTCGTCACGGTAGACGGCAGAGAGCTACTGGGAGGACAAGTGCTGCAGCAAACACCGCCAATGGTGATGCGAATTGGAAATCACCGCGAAGTCATCAGCTTCAACGTCACCCACCTGTCGGACACGCCCATAGTGTTGGGCATGAGTTGGCAGGACAGGCACAGCCCGGCATTAGCATGGTACCAGCGTCAACTGACCTTCGGCTCCTCCTACTGCGCAGAACACTGCATCCTCGCTAACCAAGAAGATGAGGGGCACGAGGATGGACCACAGCTGCACTTAGGCATGTTGCAAGCGGTACCCAACAAGTACAAAGAGTTTTTGGAGGTCTTCTGCGAGAAGGAAGCGGACAAGCTGCCTCCCCACAGGCCATACGACTGCAAGATTGACCTCCTGCCGGGGGCGACGCTGCCGACGGGGAAACTGTATTCCATGTCTGAGGATGAAATGCAGGAACTCAGGGAGTTCATAGATCACAACTTGAAGCGGGGATTCATCTGAGAATCCAAGGCAGTGGGGGGCAGTCCCGTGTTTTTTGTGAAGAAGCGGGACACGCCCCAAAAGAGGCTGGTAGTTGATTTCAGAATTTTAAATTTGAAAACTAAGCCCACAGCCTTCCCCATGCCCAAGATCGATGACCTGCTGGCGACGGTGAGGAAGGGTCGCATCTTTACCAAGTTGAATCTACGTGGAGCGTACAATCTCATACGCGTGCGGGAAGGTGACGAGTGGAAAACGGCCATTTTTACACCGCTAGGCACCTATGAATATAGAGTTATGCCTTTTGGATTACAAAATGGTTCCCACTGTTTTCAAGCCTTCATGCACCACGTCTTAGCAGGTCTCCTCTACAAGAAGTGCGTCTGCTTCCTGGACGACATCCTGATCTTCTCGGCGTCGCAGGAGGCCCACGAGAGAGATGTCAAGGAAGTCCTGCAGAGGCTGAGAGAGCACAGGCTTTATGCCAAGCTGGAGAAGTGCCAGTTCGACGTGACGGAGGTAGATTTCCTGGGCTACAAACTGTCCGACAAGGGACTCGCCATGTGCAGCGCCAAGGTCCGCTCGGTGCTGGACTGGAAAAGCCCGCGCAATAGGAAGGAGGTCCAGAGGTTTGTCGGCTTTGCCAACTTTTATCGCAAGTTTATCAAGGGTTTTGCTATGCAGACGGCGGCCATCACCGACACCCTCAGCTCCAAGAAGAAGAGGTTCATCTGGACGGAGCAGGCGGAGCAGTCCTTTCAGAAGCTCAAGCGTCTCTTCGCGTCCGAAGAACAACTACTACATGTGAACCCCAGCAAACCCATGAGGGTTGAGACGGACGCCTCAGACAGAGCCGTGGGGGCGGTCCTGTTGCAGCGAGACCACCAAGGGGACTGGAGGCCGTGCGCTTTCTACTCCAGGAAACTCAGCAAGTCGGAGCAGAACTACACCATCTGGGACAGAGAGTTGCTGGCCATTCATGCAGCATTCAAGGCGTGGCGGCATTTCCTCGTCGGGGCCAAACACACAGTGCAGGTCCGCACGGACCATAAGAACTTGGAGTACTGGCGCACGGCGAGGTTCCTAAACCAGAGACACATCCGCTGGGCGGAGTTCTTTGCAGATTTCGACTTCAGGATAGAATACATCCCGGGAGACAACAACATCATGGCGGATGCGCTATCCAGGAAACCGCAGTATCTCGAGGAAGAGGCACCGGCGGCGGCCAAGCACATTTTCGCACCGAAAGCGTGGGCATGCGCCTCAGCTACGGTGGACCTGGACTCAGTACGTCGCGCGCTGCAGACGGACTCCTTCGCACGAGCCAAGATGGAGGAGGTGCGCAGCGGCACAGCGAAGGACGACGAGTTCCAGATACGTGACGGACTGCTCATCCGCAAAGGGGCCCTCTACGTGCCGGGAGACGACCTCCGCGCGAGAGTACTGCAACAGTTACACGACGCGCCCAGTGCTGGGCACTTCGGCAAAGAGAAGACGGTGGAATTAGTAGCCAGAGACTTTTGGTGGCCCAAGATGTGGGGAGAAGTCGCGGATTACGTCAATAGGTGCGACACCTGCCAAAGGGCCAAGCCAGTACACAGGCCGCCGGCGGGACTGCTGGAACCGCTACAGACCCCGCTCGAACCGTGGGAGAGGGTGGCCCTGGACTTTGTCACTGATCTGCCCAGCTCGAGGGGCAAAACAGCAGTACTCGTGGTAGTGGACTTGTTCACCAAGATGGCCCACTTAATTCCTTGCGCGAAGGTGGCCACAGCGGAGCAGACCGCCAAGCTGTTCATAGACCACGTGTTCAAGGTGCACGGCCTACCACGGTCTATCCTGTCCGACCGGGGGCGCCAGTTCATCTCCAGCTTCTGGCAGAAGCTGATGGGCATCCTGAATGTCAAGGTCAGCCTAGCGTCGGCAAGACACCCGCAGACCAACGGACAAGTGGAGAGGGTCAACGCCATCATGCAGCAGTACCTGAGATGCTACGCGAACCAGCAGCCCTTGACCTGGGTGGACTACCTACCGCTGGCCGAGTTTGCCTACAACAACACGAAACACGTGTCCACGGGGGTGACACCGTTTTTCGCCAACAATGGGTGGCATCCCAGAACCTTCCCGGGTTTAGAGAAAGTGAGGGAGGGGGAGCCGCAGGGAGCAGAGGCCTTGGCAGCAGAGTTACAGGAGGTCCACGAGCAACTCCGAAGGCTGTTAGAGCTAGCTAAACACGCGTACAAAATGCAAGCGGACAGACACAGGAGAGTTGGGGAGGACATCCGGGTGGGGGACTGGGTCTGGTTAGCAGCCCAGGCAGTGCCGGCCAGATCGTTAGCTAAGAAGAAGCTCGGACACAAGCAGCTAGGCACAGATCAACCCAGTGGCCTTCCGGTTGACACTCCCGGAGGGATCCAGAATGCACCCAGTCTTTCATAGATCGGTGCTCACGCCCTACAAGGCACCTCACAGGTTCCAGGCGCCAGCGACAGCTCCTAGCCCACTCAGAGACGCACCCACGAAGGGGGGCTCGCCGAGGGCGGAGCCGCTCAACGAGGTCACGGAGATTTTGGATTCAAGATGGGGGGAAGAGGGGTTTGAATATCTCCTCGCCAGGGAAGGTACCCCGGCCAGCGCCAACAGCTGGGTACCGTACTATGCCGTGGAGGAGCACGACCTCAAAGACGAGTTCCACGCACTGTTCCCACCCAGGCCCATGCCGGCAGATTATTTCGACGAATATCTTTTCACACCCACACTCTCAGCCAGCACGTTTCAGGGGTTCTCTTCAGCTGAGGACACGACACTAGAGACTAGCTCTCCAGAGGGATCGCTCTCGGGGTTTGGCACAGGGGGTTCCTATTGGTGGGGGGATCAACCTGAGGCGGGGTGGCGCAGAGAACTGCCGAGAGGGCCATTGCACGCAGCATCACCCCAGGCGACAGGGGAAGAGGGGGTCAGGGGCGAGTTGGGGGAAGATCCCGGGTTCGAACACACCGCCCGGGAGATGGAAGCGGAGGAGATCGCCGTCGACGAGACCATGGAGGACTTCCCGGACTTATCCGGCTGGCTGCACGCCACGGGGGATGAACTGTATCCTGCACTCACCCCCACAACACTGGAGCACACAGAACCCGCACCTGAAGAGGGGAAGGGGGGAAGGGGGGGCTTCGAGGGGGGATGGATGTCAGGGGCTCAGGAGCAGAGGCACAGGAGAGGGAGGAAATGGAGAGTGAGGGGGAGGAATCCGAAGGGAGCATAGGCGGTGACAGTGATCAGAGGGATTCCATGAGCCTCTCCAGCGAATCGGAAGATTCACAGAAGGGAGCGCCGATGGCCAGGGGAAGGGGGGTGCCAAGGGGGAAACCCCAGAAGGAAGGGGCCAGCGGGGACTCCCAGAGCAGCAGTTGGAAATCAGGACCAGCTTCCCCACCAGAGCGCAGTGGGGGGGAGGAGTCCCAGGCATCGGGACCAGTGTTCTCACCACCAGCGAGAGGAGATGAGTCAGGATTGACCACGCCTCCATCGGAGAGCGGTCAAGAGGAAAGTTACCGGCTGGGCGCGCGCGCCAAGTTCAAATGTACAGGCGAGCGGCACAGCAGGCAGCCCGGATAGGGAGCCGGGTCCTAAAGCCCGCCGGAAGGAGGGGCAAGACTCAGGGGGGTCAGCGTCAGAAGAGTCCAGAAAGGAGGAAACCCCAGGGGGCAGGAGGACCCAGAGGAGGAAAGAACAACGGAAGAGGTGGAGTAAGGCTAGAGTCTTAAATTGGTGTCTAGGAGGCGGAGACTCAGATGGAGCTTCGCCGATCTAAGCTCTAATACGTAGACTTGCACGCTGCGGTTTGGAAATGGAAACTAATCTTCAATAAAGACTTTTATACGTTATTACTGGCTAGCGTTGGTCCTCTGTGAGCTGGGACCTGGAGGCAACTCTGACAGTAATGTACTTTATGTTCCAGGAGCAGCGTACAATTTGCTCAGTGTCCCACAGCTGACAGGGCGTGGTTTTGAGATTTCCTTCAAGAGGAGCGTCTGTGTCATCAGGAAAGGCAAAGAGGACATTTTGCATGCCAAGTTTATAGATGGTTTATTCTGTATAACTTATGATGACGATGCTGTTGTGTCTAATGTTGATTCTTGTTGTGTTGCACAAACTAACAAGGTTCTTCATGCAGGATGCATTCATGAAGCACATCGAAGATTTTGTCACATGTCTTGGCAAGCGCTGGCCAAGATGCCTGGGTTGGTTGAAGGTTTGAACATCACACCTTGTAAGTATCACATGAAATGTGTATCTTGTGCAGAGAACAAGGTGAAGGTTGCTCCAAAAGGCAAGGAGTCTAGCAGGCAGGCTTCCAAACCCTACCAGCTAGTGCACGCAGACCTGGTTGGTCCTCTTGCGCCCTCTTTGGGTGGAGCAAGGTACTTCATGGTTCTAATTGATTCTTTTTCCAGGTACATTCATGTGTTTATGCTTGAGAAGAAATCGCAAGCATTCCCTAAGTTCAAGGCATTCTGTGCTTGGTTGGAGAATGTTCATGGTAAACGTATCGGCTGTCTCTTTACCGATCGGGGCGGGGAGTTCACTTCTCAGCAGTTTGAAGCTTTCCTGACTGAGAAGGGAATCCAGCATGACTTGTCAACGCCTAGATCGCCATGGATGAATGGACTTGCGGAGCGAGCAAATCAGACTCTGCTTCAAGGCCTAAAAACCTTGTTGCATGATGCCAACCTCCCTGAGAAGTTTTGGGGGGAAGCTCTGTCAACGGTTGTTTATACCATTAATCGCAGACTGTCATCACCCATAGGTTGCACTCCGTACGAGAAGATGTTTGGTAAAAAACCGAACGTCAAGCACATGAGAATCTTTGGTTTTGACATGTGGGTACACACCCCACAAAGCAACAAGCTTGGGAAGCGTGGGGCACATGGTTTGTTCATGGGGTATGAAAAAGGTGCATACAGGGTATGGATGACTAACTCTAAGTCCATTAAGTTCACCAAGAGTGTTGTCAGGGGTTCAGAAGGAGAGACACAGGAGGGGGAGCAAATGGAGAGTGAGGAGGAGGAGTACGAGGGGGGCGCAGGCAGTGACAGTGGCCAGAGTTATTCCACAAGCCTCTCTAGCGAATCGGAGGACTCACAGAAGGGAGCGCCGGTGGCCAGAGCGAAGGGGGCTCCAGGGGGGAAGCCCCAGGAGGAAGGGGCTAGCGGGGAGTCCCTGAGCAGCAGCTGGAGATCAGGACCAGCGTCTCCACCAGCGCGCAGTGGGGAGGGGGAGTCCCAGGAGTCGGGACCAGTGTCCTCACCACCAGAGGGAGGAGAGGAGTCAGGTTTGGCAACGCCCACATCAGGAAGCGGGGAAACGGTCAGAAGGAAAGTCACCGGCTGGGCGCGCGCGCCAAGTTCAAATGTACAGGAGATCGGCACAGCGGGGAGCCCGGGAAGGGAGCCAGGTCCTAAAGCCCGCCGGAGGGAGGGGCAAGACTCAGGAGGCTCAGCGTCAGAGGAGTCCAGGAAGGAGGGAACCCCAGAGGGCAGAAGGACCCAGCGAAGGAAAGAGCAGCGCAAGAGGTGGAGCCGGGCTAGAAGAATCTTAAACTGGTGTGGGTGGAGCAGTGAGTCAGAGGGGACTTAGCCGGTCTAGCGTCGAGACGTGGGTCTGCGCGCCCAGAGCTTGGAAATGGAAACTAAACTTCAATAAAGACTTTTGTATATAACATCCACTGGGCGTTGGTCCTCTGTGAGCTGGGACCTAGCGGCAGTCCTGACAGTAAGTCCCCTCTCACATTTTCCACCAATTTTACAACCTCGTGGAGTGTGGGAAAGCAGCGAGGGGTGAAGATTGGTGCTTCGCGAGCTCACGAAAACCAGGGAAATGACTACCGAAGAGAAGATAGCGAGTCTGCAAAACGCAGTGACGCAGCTGACTGCAGAAATTGCGGCGTCCAGAAAGAAGGAGCAGGAAGCAGCTGTTACCTGCCAGGATCTGCGAACCAGGTTAGAAGTGCTAACTACACAGAGGCTACCGGCCACCAGACCAGAAGGGATTGGGCTGGGGAACAGAGGAGGGAGCCTTGTGTCTCACTTCAATGGGGACCTGCAGGAGTATCCTAACTTCAGAGCAGATGTACTATATGCACTGCAGCTGCTTGACAAGGACTTTAAAAATGAGGAAGAAAGAGTGGGATTTATTGTTTCGCATTTACGGGGAGAGGCGAAAACGTGGCTGCGCAATCTCTGGAGAGATAAGGATCCAGCCCTCCAAGATGCGGGTGCCTTCCTTAAAGTGATGGATGCGTGTTTTTTGTCTGAGATTGATGTGGATATCGCTAGGAAACAGATTCACGGACTAAGACAAGGTAGAGCCACTGTGAGGCAATATCACTCCCGTTTTTTTGCATTGGTGAACGCACTGGGGTGGGAGAGAGATTCGCCTGCCGTCAGAGATCTGTTCTGGGAGGGGCTAAACGGAGCTGTGAAAGACGAAATTGCAAGGGGGGAGAGACCCCGAACCACCAAGGACATTGTGGAGAGGGCACTCACCATTGGGGTTAGGCTGGAAGGACGCTCTTGGGACAAAGAGGAAGGGCATTGGGGCCGCACGCCAACGAAAGCACCACCCCCCTTTCCCAAGGAAGCGGCGCGCGCTCGATCCATGCCTCCGCTGGGAGGAGGAGAGGAGCCGATGGAGATAGGTGGTGCTAAGGCTCAGTCCACAGCCGGAGCCCTAACGCCGGGAGCAGTCAAAATGAAGCCTCCTAGAGGGACCAGGAAGTGCTACATCTGCGACAGTGCTCAGCACATGGTGAAAGAGTGTCCCCAGCGGTTTCACAAGCACACTGCAGCCGCAGCGACAGTAACAGAAGCAGTTCAGCAGAGTGAATCACAGCAGGAAAACTCCACTGTCTGGCTGGAAATGGAGTCACTGGGGGCCAGCCAGACAAGTCAGTGAAGCAATCCCCAGTAATGTTACAGCCCACAGACCCCCTCCCACCCAAACCAGTAGTGCAGCTCACCGCATCCCTTCAACTTCCCAATGGGCTCACTGTGGAACTCCCCATTACGATTGACTCTGGGAGCAATGCAGATTTTATAGGCATGGACTTCATCCAGCAACATGGCATAGCCCTTCTGCCAGCGACGGTACCTCTGAACGTCGTCACGGTGGACGGCAGGGAGCTACTGGGAGGGCAAGTGCTGCAGCAGACGCCGCCAATGGTGATGCGCATTGGTAATCACCGCGAAGTCATCAGCTTCAACGTCAGCCGCCTGTCAGACACGCCCATTGTGTTGGGCATGAGTTGGCTGGATAGGCACAGCCCGGCATTAGCTTGGTACCAGCGGCAACTGACCTTCGGCTCCTCCTACTGCGCAGAACACTGCATCCTGGCGGACTTGGAAGATGAGGGGCACGAGGATGGACCACAGCTGAACTTGGGCATGTTGCAAGCGGTACCTAACAAGTACAAAGAGTTTTTGGAGGTCTTCTGCGAGAAAGAAGCGGACAAGCTGCCTCCCCACAGACCCTACGACTGCAAGATTGACCTCCTGCCGGGGGCGACGCTCCCGACGGGGAAGCTGTATTCCATGTCTGAGGATGAATTGCAGGAGCTCAGGGAGTTCATAGATCACAACTTGAAGCGGGGATTCATCCGAGAGTCCAAGGCGGTGGGGGGCAGCCCTGTATTCTTTGTAAAGAAGCGGGACACGCCCCAAAAGAGGCTTGTAGTTGATTACCGCGTCTTAAATGCGAAAACTAAGCCCACAGCCTTCCCCATGCCCAAGATCGATGACCTGCTGGCGACGGTGCGGAAGGGGCGCATCTTTACCAAGTTGGATCTACGCGGAGCGTACAATCTCATACGAGTGAGGGAGGGTGACGAGTGGAAGACGGCCATGTTTACGCCGCTGGGCACCTATGAATATAGAGTTATGCCTTTTGGATTACAAAATGGCTCCCACTGTTTTCAAGCATTCATGCATCATGTCTTGGCGGGTCTTCTCTACAAGAAGTGCGTCTGCTTCCTGGACGACATCCTCATCTTCTCGGAGTCGCCGGAGGCTCACGAAAGAGATGTCAGGGAAGTACTGCAGCGGCTGCGGGAGCACCGGCTTTACGCCAAGCTGGAGAAGTGCCAGTTCGACAAGACGGAGGTGGACTTCCTGGGCTACAAACTGTCCGACAAGGGACTCGCCATGGACAGTACCAAGGTACGGGCAGTGCTGGACTGGAAGAGCCCACGCAATCGAAAGGAAGTCCAGAGGTTTGTCGGCTTTGCCAACTTTTATCGCAAGTTCATCAAAGGTTTCGCCATGCAGACAGCGGCCATCACTGACACCCTCAGTTCCAAGAAGAAGAAGTTCATCTGGACGGAGCAGGCAGAGCAGTCCTTTCAGAAGCTCAAGCACCTCTTCGCGTCCGAGGAACACCTGCTACACGTGAACCCCAGCAGGCCCATGAGAGTGGAGACGGACGCGTCAGACAGGGCCGCCGTGGGGGCCGTCCTGTTGCAGCAAGACCACCAGGGGGACTGGAGGCCGTGCGCTTTCTACTCCAGGAAACTCAGCAAGTCGGAGCAGAACTACACCATCTGGGACAGGGAGTTACTGGCCATACATGCAGCCTTCAAGGCGTGGCGGCATTTCCTCGTCGGGGCCAAACACACGGTGCAGGTCCGTACGGACCATAAGAACTTGGAGTACTGGCGCACGGCGAGGTTCCTGAACCAGAGACACATCCGCTGGGCGGAGTTCTTTGCAGATTTCGACTTCAGAATAGAATACATCCCTGGAAACAACAACATCATGGCGGACGTGCTGTCCAGGAAACCGCAGTATCTCGAAGAAGAGGCGCCGGCGGCGGCCAAGCATATTTTCGCACCAAAGGCGTGGGCATGCGCGTCAGCCACAGTGGACCTGGACGCGGTGTGTCGCGCGCTGCAGACGGACTCCTTTGCGCGAGCCAAGATGGAGGAGGTGCGTAGCAGCACAGCGAGGGACGACGACTTCCAAATACGCGACGGCCTGCTCATCCGCAAAGGAGCCCTCTACGTGCCGGGAGACAACCTCCGCGCGAGGGTCCTGCAACAGCTGCACGCCGCGCCCAGCGCGGGACACTTCGGCAAGGAGAAGACGGTGGACCTAGTGGCCAGAGACTTTTGGTGGCCCAAGATGAGGGGGGATGTCGCGGAATACGTCAAGAGGTGCGACACCTGCCAAAGGGCCAAACCAGTACACCAGCCGCCGGCGGGCCTCTTGGAACCGCTACAGACACCGTTCGAATCGTGGGAGAGGGTGGCCCTGGACTTTGTCACGGATCTGCCCAGCTCGAGAGGCAAGACGGCAGTACTCGTGGTAGTGGACCTGTTCACCAAGATGGCCCACTTCATTCCTTGCGCGAAAGTGGCCACAGCCGAGCAGACCGCCAAGCTGTTTATAGACCACGTGTTCAAGGTGCACGGCCTACCACGGTCCATCCTGTCCGACAGGGGGCGCCAGTTCATATCCAACTTCTGGCAAAAGCTGATGGGTTTCCTGAACGTCAAGGTCAGCCTGGCGTCGGGGCAACACCCGCAGACTAACGGACAGGCGGAGAGAGTCAACGCCATCATGCAGCAGTACCTGAGATGCTACGCGAACCAGCAGCCCTCGACCTGGGTGGACTACCTACCGCTGGCCGAGTTTGCCTACAACAACACGAAACACGTGTCCACGGGGGTGACACCGTTTTTCGCCAACAATGGGCGGCATCCCAGAACCTTCCCGGGTTTGGAGAAAGTGAGGGTGGGGGAGCCGCAGGGAGCAGAGGCCGTGGCAGCGGAGTTGCAGGAGATCCACGAGCAGCTCAGGAGGCAGTTAGAGATGGCGAAACAGGCTTACAAAGTGCAGGCAGACCGACACAGGAGGGTTGGGGAAGATATCCGTGTAGGAGACTGGGTCTGGTTAGCAGCCCAGGCAGTTCCGGCCAGATCGTTGGCCAAGAAGAAGCTCGGGCACAAGCAGCTAGGGCCGTACCAAGTAGAGGCGCAGATCAACCCAGTGGCCTTCCGTTTAACACTCCCGGAGGGGTCCAGAATGCACCCGGTCTTTCATAGATCAGTGCTCACACCCTACAAAGAGCCCCACAGGTTTCAGGCACCAGGGACAGCGCCAGACCCGCTCAGGGAAGCGCCCAAAAAGGGGGGGTCGCCGAGAAGGGGGCCACTCAACGAAGCCACAGAGATTTTAGACTCAAGGTGGGGGGAGGACGGGATTGAATATCTTCTCGCCACAGAGGACACCCCGGCCAGCGCCAACAGGTGGGTGCCGGATTACGCATTGGAGGAGCAGTTGCTCAAGGAAGAATTCCATACACTTTTCCCGCACAAGCCTATGCCGGCGGGCTTTTTCGATGATTGTCTGTTCACACCCACACTCTCGGCCAGCACTTTCCGGGGTTTCTCGTCAGCGGAGGACTCGGCTCCGGGAGGCAGCTCCCCAGAGGGATCGCTCTCAGGTTTTGGCACGGGGGGATCTTATTGGTGGGAGGACCAACCCGAAGTGGGATGGCGCAGAGACATGCCGGAGGGACCCTGCGAAGTGGCGTCACCTCAGGCGACAGGGGGAGAAGGGGTTGTGAGTGATTTGGGGGCGGCCTCAGATTTCGAACACACCGCCCAGGAGATGGAAGCGGAGGGAATCGCAGTCGACGAGCCCATGGAGGACTTTCCGGACTTATCATGATGGCTGCACGCCTCGGGGGACGAACTGTATCTTGAACTCACCCCGACAACTCTAGAGCACCCGGAACCCGCACCTGAAGAGGGGGAGGGGGGAAGGGGGGGCTTCGAGGGGGGGATGGATGTCAGGGGTTCAGAAGGAGAGACACAGGAGGGGGAGCAAATGGAGAGTGAGGAGGAGGAGTACGAGGGGGGCGCAGGCAGTGACAGTGGCCAGAGTTATTCCACAAGCCTCTCTAGCGAATCGGAGGACTCACAGAAGGGAGCGCCGGTGGCCAGAGCGAGGGGGGTTCCAGGGGGGAAGCCCCAGGAGGAAGGGGCCAGCGGGGAGTCCCTGAGCAGCAGTTGGAGATCAGGACCAGCGTCTCCACCAGAGCGCAGTGGGGAGGGGGAGTCCCAGGAGTCGGGACCAGTGTCCTCACCACCAGAGGGAGGAGAGGAGTCAGGTTTGGCAACGCCCACATCAGGAAGCGGGGAAACGGTCAGAAGGAAAGTCACCGGCTGGGCGCGCGCGCCAAGTTCAAATGTACAGGAGCGTGGCACAGCGGGGAGCCCGGGAAGGGAGCCAGGTCCTAAAGCCCGCCGGAGGGAGGGGCAAGACTCAGGAGGCTCCGCGTCAGAGGAGTCCAGGAAGGAGGGAACCCCAGAGGGCAGAAGGACCCAGCGCAGGAAAGAGCAGCGCAAGAGGTGGAGCCGGGCTAAAAGAATCTTAAACTGGTGTGGGTGGAGCAGTGAGTCAGAGGGGACTTAGCCGGTCTAGCGTAGAGACGTGGGTCTGCGCGCCCAGAGCTTGGAAATGGAAACTAAACTTTAATAAAGACTTTTGTATATAACATCCACTGGGCGTTGGTCCTCTGTGAGCTGGGACCTAGCGGCAGTCCTGACAAGTACAATCCTAAGTGGGGGGGAAATGTGGGAATTTTCCAGAGTTACCCAGAGGATGATGAAGGTGATGTGAAAAAGGCAGATGAAGTTGAGGAAGCTGAGGATGATGATGATGATGATGATGATGATCAGAGTTCGGATTCCAGTTCACTGGGCGGCGCTGCTGCTGGTGTCAGTGACAGTGATGACACAGCAGACTACAAGAGCGCAAAGGCCTCAGTCAGACCATCTGATGCGTCTGACAATGAACTGGAAGAACCACTGTTCACCATTGGTCACTTTTCTCCTAAAAAGGAGGAGATGAGTCCAGAAGACTTGTGTCTAGTATGCAGATCTGAAAGAGCGACCAAAGGCAGACCTCCAAAGAGATTTGCTGATGAGTTTGCTAAGACTGAATGGCAATTACGTAGATATGTTTTCATTGCTCCCCCAGCGCAGGTCAAGGGGAAAGGGGAGAAAATAAAGTACTATGGCAAAAGGAGGTACAGGGCTCCTCGGGTGGAGCGAACTTTTGAAAATTGGCTTAATGGCTATCAAGTCTTTATGTCAGTAGTGTCTGGCTGCTATCCCAAGAGGGGCATGCACCTCGTGTCCTACCTGGCACACGTTAGGAGGCCGCGCGAGCAGGCAGGAGATGAGGCCGCTTTGGCATATGATGAAGACTTCCGGAGGAACGCCTCGCTGCTGTCTTCAACGCGCTGGGACCAGAAGGACAACAATTGCTGGTTTGATCACGTGGGGCCCAATATCGAAAGGAAAACCGCTCAACAACCCAAATCTGGTAAGGTGGAGGCCCAACGCCGGAGGCAGTGCTGGGACTTCAACAAGGGTACCTGTCAGCGAGTAGCTTGTAAGTACTTGCATGAATGTGACAGGTGCTTAGGCAGCCACCCGGCGATTAACTGCATCAAAGGGAGACAGCAGCCCTTTCGGGGCGGTCGGGGCCACCTCTCCCGGGGTAACAGGGGTGGCCCCGCTGGATCCCCAGCCACCGCACAAGGGACTTCTGGGGCTCGTTACTAACATCTCCCTAGGTCTGGCGTGCTCACCAATAAAACTGGAGCCCTTGAGAGCACTTTTAAAGTTGTATCCGAATAGGCATGCAGCCCATCTTTTGGATAATGGTTTCTCTGTTGGTTTTAGAATTCCGGTCGCTTTCACACCCAATTCCACTTGCCCTCCCAATCAGAAATCAGTCCTGGAAAGACCTGACATTGCAATAAAGAAAATACAGAAGGAGATCATAGCGGGGAGGGTAGCCGGTCCTTTCGAAACTCCGCCTATCGAAGGGCTTCATATCTCCCCGCTCGGTATTGTCCCTAAGAAGGCCCCCGGGGAATTCAGAATGATACACAATCTTTCCTATCCTAAGGGAACCTCAGTTAATGACGCCATTCCCCAAGAGATGTGCACGGTGAAGTACTCCTCCTTCGATCAAGCCGTGCGGTTGGTGCGGAGTTTTGGCAGGGGCGCCTTTATGGCAAAATGCGACATTGAGTCGGCTTTCCGTCTACTCCCGGTTCATCCGTTAGACTACCGCTGGTTGGGTTTCAAATTCCGGGGAGCTTACTTCATCGACAAAGCAATGCCCATGGGTTGCTCTATTGCCTGTGCTGCGTTTGAGACCTTCAGCACATTTCTGGAATGGGCCCTAAGGTTTAGAACTGGCGCACTAGGGGTGGGTCATTACCTCGATGATTTTATTTTGGCGGCAAGCACCACTGAGGAGTGCAGGTCCCTCCTCCTGGCTTTTGAGGCTTTAGCTAGGGAACTGGGGGTCCCCCTGGCCAATGAGAAGACTGAAGGTCCGGTCACTACTATGACCTACTTGGGCATTGAACTTGACACCGTAGCCCAAACCTCGCGCTTACCAGCTGGAAAATTGGGTGCCCTTAGGGAGCTAATCAACCAAATGCTGCCCTTAAAGAAGGTCACTTTGAGGCAGATCCAATCCCTACTGGGGCATCTCAATTTCGCCTGCCGGGTGGTCTCCCCTGGCCGTCCCTTCTGCGGCCGCCTAGCAAAACTGGCGGCGGGTTTACGGTCTCCCCATCATAGGGTACGCCTTTCTAAGGCGGTAAAGGCGGATCTCCTTGTGTGGTTACAATTCCTGGACGGTTATAACGGCATATCGCTTTGGCAGGATAGTCTTGCTCTCCATTCAGACTTCCAAGTACATTCGGACGCGGCTGGGTCCTTGGGCTTTGGGGTGTTCTTCAGGGGTCAGTGGTGTGCTCAGCACTGGCCTCCCTCCTGGCAAGGTAAACTGATACTACGTGACTTGACATTTTTAGAATTCTTTCCCATCGTAGTTGCAATCCATTTATGGGGAGACCAGTTTAAAAACCATAGGGTCTGTTTCTGGACGGACAACTTAGCGGTCGTATCTGTCTTGAATAAACAATCGTCACGGTCTCCCAGAGTTGCGGCCCTTTTACGCTACTTTGTCCTTTCCTGCTTGCGGTTGAACCTTCACGCTTCAGCCAAGTTTGTCCCTGGTATGGATAATAACATTGCTGATGCTTTATCTCGTTTCCAGATGGAACGCTTTCGCTCATTGGCGCCGGATGCGCAGCAGCAGCCGCAACCGTTCCCGGAACATCTCTGGAATATTGGCAACGAGAAGCAGTAAAGGGAGTATTGTCGGCGCTAGCGCCTTCTACCCTGAGATCCTATAATAAGGCATGGCAAGACTTCACATCCTTCCACATCAAAAAGGAACGGTTCAAGCTAGGCAGGCCGCCGTCAAAATCGGAGGTCATAGAGTATTTGGTCCACCTTCGGGATCTTGGACGGGCCCCCAAAACCCTCAATATTCATTCGACAGCGATATCCTTCTTTTCTAAAACTTTATTTTCCGTTGATCCCTGTTCGCATTTCGTTGTGCGGAAAATGCTTGAGGGCTGGCGCAGGTCCAGACCACACGGTCAGGACGGGAGAAGGCCCATAACGCTAGATATACTCACCCAAATCCGTAGGAAGCTTAGGGCCTTGTGTTGGTCAAGGTTTGAAGACAGATTGTTTTCAGCGGCATTTTCTTTCGCATTCTTTGGTGCCCTGCGCATAGGCGAAGTGGTCTGCGAGGACCGCGCAGCCACCAAGGGGCTATTGTTACAGGATGTAACAGTGGACAGCGCGCACGTAATGCTAAAAATCCGTAGCTCAAAGACTGACCAGCTCGGCAAGGGAGCCTTGGTTCGCCTTCAGGCGACGCATAAGGCGGGCCCTTGCCCGGTAAAGGATGCGCGGAAATACCTGTGCCTAAGACCTGAGGCTAGTGGCCCCTTTTTCGTGCATGCCGATGGTTCCGCCCTTTCAAAGCAGCAGTTCACGAGGGTCATGCGCAAGGCTATCGCCGCCATTGGGCTCCCCCAGGAATTGTACGCCGCGCACTCCTTTCGCATTGGGGCGGCGACCACCGCCGCCCATATGGGTTTACCAGCAGAAAGAATTATGGACATGGGGCGCTGGAAATCTAACGCATACCAAGGTTATATTCGGAAGCCCTTCTAAATTCCCCTCGACGTTCCCCCGGGCACTCCTCCTGATCTGGTTCTCCAATTCTCTCATTCCAGGTACTGGTGCGGTTCGATTGTGGATCCTCGGCCACAGCATCGTTTATTGGGCGAGGCGGCGCGCTGAGCAAAGGGGCTGGGAAAATGAGCTTCGGCTACCCAGCAGGGTCAAATTGTCATGGATCGCTAGGAGGGGTATGCGTTGGGAAGAGTTTGTCCCAGCAGTATATAATAAAATCGCTGCCGAGGGCCCACCTAGTGCATTGGTCATACAGCTGGGCGAGAACGACCTGCCGTCTAGGAAAGGGGTGAACTTGATGTGGAACATTATCAATGACTTGGAATTATTAAGGGCATCCTATAAAAGCATTACAATAATTTGGTCGTCGCTACTGGAGAGGCGATGCTGGCGCGATGCAGCGAAACCCGCGGCGGTGGATAAAGCCAGGAGAATTGTGGAGCGCACGGTGGCGCGCAGGGTGGCTGCATTGGGCGGTCGGGTCATTCAGCACCCAGGTATACGGTACGACAAGGAATGGCTTTATCGCTGGGATGGCGTGCATCTATCTGATGCTGGCAACAATATTTGGTTGGCAGACATTTTTCAAGGCGTCAGGGATTGGTTACAGGTCTGAGGGTATTGGCGGCGAGCCGGCGTTCGGCTCGGTGGCGGTAGGCATTGGCCGGGGTATTGTTATGCAGATGAGGTTGGGGGGGAGGAACGCCATCACCTCCCCCAATGCTTGAAGGGTAGTTCGTTAAAGGACTCCGAGGGGCGACGCCTCGTCCGAAACCTACGGAGGCTAGGGCCTAAAGCGCGCCCCCGAGCGGTAACCCCTCGGGGAGCGCCTAGGGATACGCATCTCGGGTGGCTCCCCCTGTTGGTGTTTAACCCTTCCCGGTTAGACCGGATAGTTGGTTAGGGGCCAATGCCTAAAGCCAATGCCCTTCTGTCCTGTAATCAATAAAGTTGTGGCCATTTTCGCCCATTAACCTAAAACTCTGTGTCTGTTGTCTTCATTTATTCCACCTGTGGGGGGGGAGGGATAGCCACGCAAATGGGTCTTCAAGGCTAAGACAGACCAGAATGGCAAGGTTGTCAGACACAAAGCCAGATTGGTTGCCAGAGGTTTTTCACAGGTACCAGGACAGGATTACCACGAGACCTACTCGCCCACCGTCAAATATGAGAGCATTCGACTGATGCTCAAAATAGCTGCAGAGGAGAAACTGCATGTTTCCCACCATGACATTAATACAGCTTTTTCGTACGGGATTTTGGGGGAGGAGCTGTATATGCTTCCACCTGATGGAATGCAGATACAGAAGGGAATGGTCTGTAAACTGCGGAAATCCTTATATGGTCTCAAGCAGAGTGCCAGGTGTTGGAACACAAAGCTCACTGAGACATTGCTTTCTCTAGGTTTTCACCAGGGCAAAGCTGATCCGTGTGTGTTTGTCAAGGAGGAGGAGGGGCAAAACAAACTGTATTGTTTATGTTTTGTTGATGATCTTCTGATGTTTTGGAAGAATCAGACTTTTTACCAAAGCACCCTAGCTCAACTGAAGGAGCACTTTGACATGAAGGATCTTGGTGAGGTATCCAACTATCTTTCTCTGCAGGTGGAGAGGGACCAAGCAGGTAATTTTCTGGTACACCAAACACAGAAAATTGTGCAAGAGAGTGTATTCAGAAAGGACTCATTCAGGTGTCCTACATGGCAGGAAATGAAATTCCTGCTGATCTGTTGTCTAAGGTTGTTAACAGAGAACAACTTAAGGTTTACGTACAGAGGTTGCAATTGGGTTGAACCACAGGTACTACAGGTTACACGGAAAGGGGGAGGATGTTAGGATATTTCCGTTCCACCTTAAGAGAGAGCAGGCTTGTGTGTCACAGAGTCTGCGTATTTCCTGTTCTCAGGATGTTTATGTTTGCTATTGCTTTCGTTTTCTCTCTCTCTGCGCCAGAACACGCTAGCAGGCAGTCACGTTTGTTTTTTGTTCTGACCAACGCTGAATAAACATTCTAAATGATACCCTCCTGAGTGCAACTTTTGCTGTGTGAATTCTGCTGACAGAGTGTGCACCAGCCCAAGAATGTGGCAAGCTATTTCTTAGGCTTTGTGTCGCTAATTGCTGATACTGTATCTACGGGAGGTCGATGGATCGTCCGGCAGCCCGCTTGGGGGCTCAGATGGACTTTATCTCCCTGGCAGTATCCCAACAGTCCTGACCCATAACACTAACCCAACCCTAGCACTGACCCAAAACCCTAACGCTAAACCTGATGCTATTCCTACCCTAACCCTAATCCTAACCCAACCCTAGCCCTGACCCCTAACCCTAAACCTATTCCTAACATTAACACAACTCTAGAATTGACCCATAACCCTAATGCTAAGCCTGACCCTATTCCTAACCCTAACCCTATTACTAATACAGCCCTAAACCTAACCCTAACCCTATATTTAGCCCTAACCTAACATTAGCACTGAGCCCTAACCCTAACTCAACCCTAGAACCATAAGCCAACCCTATGATTGACCCCTAACTCTGACCGTATTCCTAAACCTATTCCTAACCCAACCCTAGCACTGACCCCTAATCCTAATTCTCACCCAACCCTAGCATTGACCCCTAACCCTATTCCTAATCCAACCCTAGCACTGACCCCTAACCCTAAACCTATTCCTAACCCTAACTCAAGCCTAGAATTGACCCATAACCCTAACGCTAAACCTAACCCAACCCTAACCCTATTCTTAGTACTAACTCAACCCTAGCACTGACCCCTTAGCGTACCCCTAACCCTATTCCTAAGCCTAACCCTATTCCTAACCCAGTCCTAACCCTAAGCCTATTCTTAATTCTAACACAACCTAACCCTAACACTAATCCTAACACAACCCTAGCCCTGACCCCTAACCCAACCCTAGTATAGACCCCAACCCTAACGTTGAGCTAATTCCTAACCCTAACCCTATTCCTAACCCAACCCAAACCCTAAAGCTATTCTTAATCCTAACCAAACTATAACACTAAGCCCTAACCCTAACCCTAACACTATTCCTAACCATAAAACAACCCTGGCACTGGCACCTAATCCTAAACCTAGCCCAAGCCTAGCACTGACCCCAAACCGAACCCTAGCATTGACCCCTAGCCCTAACCCTGACCCTATTGCTAACCAGACCCTAACTCTATTTTTTATCCTAACCCAACCCTTGCACTGAACCCTAAACCTTAACCTTAACCTATTCCTAACCCTTACCCAACCCTGGCACTGACCCATAACCCTAATGCTAAACTTAACCCTATTCCTAACCCTAACCCAATTGCTAAACCAACCCTAACCCTAATCCTAACCCTATTCTTAGTACTAAGCCAACCACAGAACTGAGCCCTAACCCTAACCCAACCCTAGCACTGACCCCTAATCCTAATCTCACCCAACCCTAGCATTGACCCCTAACCCTATTCCCTAAACTAATCCAACCCTAGCCCTAACCCCTAACCCTAACCCAACCCTAGTATTAACCCCTAACCCTAACACTGACCTTATTCCTAATCCTAACCCTATTCCTAACCCAACCCTAATCCTAACCCTATTCTTATTCCTAACCCAGGGGTCTGCAACCTTTAAGACAAAAAGAGCCACTTGGACCCGTTTCCGAAGAAAAACAACAACTGGGAGCCGCAAAAACATTGCAACATTTAAAACAAATATAACGCTGTATATATGCCACCTAACCCCCACAAGGAGAATGCTGCGCATGTGACCAAATAGCGAGGACTTACTTTGCTAGAGACAAGCCCTGACGCTACCACAAGCCTCCCTCTCTTCCCGCCGCCCAGCCTCCCAAGAAAAAACCCCCACTTCAAACGGTCACAAAGCACAAATTCCACGCGACCGCGACTTGCTATGCCCAATAATCAATGCCCAAAATGCCATAGAAAATTAATCAGGGCCCCAGTGTACCATAAATCATAATCAGTGCCTGATGTAAATAATAATTAATAATGAGGGTCCAATGTCATCCTCATCATTATAAAAATACCTTTTTTGACACTTTTTATTATTTCTGTGTTTGACCCCTCAGAATTACTCCTCCTCATAGAAATAAACATTACATTAACAAGTTACCTTTTTTTGAGTGTGTGTTCTTCACTCCCCTTCAAAACAGTGACCAGTGTATATGCCTCCTTTCAATGCAGCCTGCTTGCAAAGGCGGGACGACAAAGTTTTTTTTATTTTTTATTATTTATTTATTTTATCTTATTTTGAATATTATTATTATTATATATATATATATAATGCGTTCAACTGTTTTTT
Source organism: Podarcis gaigeae (assembly GCF_964106915.1). NCBI lineage: Eukaryota > Metazoa > Chordata > Lepidosauria > Squamata > Lacertidae > Podarcis > Podarcis gaigeae. The sequence continues at coordinate 29,513,836 of NC_139695.1, forward strand.
AAACAGAAGGGGTGGGCACTGTAGGCAGGGGGCAGTAACTGCCCTTGCTCCTGATCAAGCAAATAAATTTAAAGTAACCACTAAATAAAATGAGTTGGCCTAATGAACCAACTTCCAATTAATTTAAACGGAATTAAGTAATTAAATTGGCCTGCAATAATAAATACTGTTTCTTAATTAACTAACCAAAGGACTTAAATCAACCAAATGAATCTAATCAATTAAATTAAATTGATATACAATCAGAATCCAGCAGCAATTGATCTGCCCTTTCTCTTAGTCAACCAAAATGAATTTAAAGTTCCAACCAAATGAATTAAATTACCAAAATGAATCCACACTCGATAAGTTTAAATACAATTGGAATCAAGCAATAAGTTGACTACTGCAAGCACTTATTAAAGCAATCAAATTAATTATATTTCAGGGTTGCATATATATCCTTGGAGCGCTAAAGCCCTAATTAAAGCGCTTTAATATAATAACACTCAGAGTCAAACCTCTATGAGCTCTTAAAATGCTTAACTTAAATAACTTGTTCTCTTCCAATCCACCAATTGAGCTATATTGTCACTTATAAAGCCTGAGTATCCAATTCCCACAACAGAGTGCCTCACCTAAAATGGCCGCCGGGCCAAACCACGTGGTTAGCTCAAAATGGCGACCGCAACTTCCTGGTTACCAAGCAACACAGCTATCAACTTCCTGTCCCTGGCTGCCAGCGGCGCTCTGCTGGAGGGGCGCCCGAGATTATTGGAGGGCGCCCTGCTGGGCGCTCTGCTGGAGGGGCGCCCGAGGGACTGATCCAATCATAAGCGGCTTTTTGCGTGTTTCCGCCCAGAAAATGCGCCTCCTCCCCTCGCCTCCGCCCCGGAGCCGCAGCAAAGGAGTTAAAGAGCCGCATGCGGCTCTGGAGCCGCAGGTTGCCGACCCCCGTCCTAACCCAACCCTAGAACTGACCCCTAAACCTATTCCTAATGCAGCCCTAACCCTAACCCTATTCTTAGTACTAAGCCAACCACAGAACTAATCCTAATTCTCACCCAACCCTAGCACTGACCCCTAATCCTAATCCTAACCCTGACCCTATTCCTTTTCTTAAATAACTTTTTTATTCAAAATTAAAACAAGACATATTATCCAAAAACATATCATCCTTGTCCCCCCCCCATTGTTCCTCCATCCCCCCTCTAACCCCACCCCCACCCCCCACCTTCCCTCTGTTCCAGCCTTTGATTTCTCCAATAATGCTGTTTTCTGCATGTTACACAGTTGCCTAGATCTTCCAACTATTTAGCTGATTATTATCAAGAATAAGTTGGTGACTGTTTCTTCAAAACCAGCCCAGGAGTCCAGTTCGCTTTGTTGCGTCTCCAGATACTTTGTAAAGGGTTCCCATTCATCCTTAAAGTCATAGTTCTCCTTGTCCCGTAGCTTATATGTCAATTTTGCCACTTCTGCATAGTCCATCAACTTTTCTTGCCTGATTCTTTAGTTGGGGTTTCTTCAGTCTTCCATCCTTGTGCTACCAGAACTCTCGCGGCCGTTGTCGCAGACATGAAGAGGTTTCTCAGCTTTTTTGGCAGGTCTTTCCCTACAATCCCTAATAAAAATGCTTCAGGTTTTAAACAAATGTTAAACGGAGCATTTTCTTCAATTCCTTGTACAGTATATCATTTCCCAAAATGATATACAACCCTATATATAACCCTAACCCAAGCCTAGCATTGAACCTTTACCCTAACCCTAACCTTGACCTATTGCAAACCTGAACCTTATTTCTAAAACTAACCCACCCTTAGCATTGACTCCAAACCCAACCCTAACTCTTTTCTTAATCCTAACAAAATCCTACAACTGACCCCTAACCCTAGCCCTATTCTTAATCCTAACCCAACCATAGCCATGACCCCTAAGCCAACCCTAGCCCTAACCGCTAACCCTACCCTAGTATTGACCCCTAACCCTAACCCTTACCCTATTCCTAATCTGACCCTAGCCCTATTCCTAACCCCAACCCAACCCTTGGATTGACCCCTAACCCTATTTTCAATCATAATCCAACCGTAGGATTCTCCCCTAACCCTACCCCTACCATGATCCTATTCCTAAATAACCCTAACCCTAACCCTATTCTTAGTCCTAACCCTAGCACGGACTCCTAACCCTAAACCTAACCCTAACCCAACCCTAACCCTGAACCTATTGCTAACCCTATTCCTAACTCAACCCTATTCCTAACACAACCCTGGCATTGAGCCCTAACCCTAAACCTATTCCTTACCCAACCCTAGCATTGACCCCTAACCCTAATCCTAACAGTAACCCTATTCTTTATCCTAACAAAACCCTAAGATTAACCCCTAACCCTAACCCTATTCCTAACCCTAACCCAACCCTAGCACTGGCCCCTAATCCTAACCCCAACCCAATCCTAGGATTGACCCCTAAACCTACCCCAACCCTAGTATTGACCCCTTACAACTAACCCTAACCCTATTCCGAACCCCAACCGAACCCTCGGATTGACCCCTAACCTTATCCTGACCCTATTCCTAACCAATCCTAACCCAAACCTAGCACTGACCCTTAACCCTTAACCCTAATCCTGACCCTATTCTTAGTCCAAACCCAACCCTAGCACTGAACCCTAAGTATAAAGGTAAAGGGACCCCTGACCATTAGGTCCAGTCGCGGACGACTCTGGGGTTGTGGCGCTCATCTCGCTTTATTGGCCGAGGGAGCCGGGGTGCAGCTTCTGGGTCATGTGGCCAGCAGGACTGAGCCGCTTCTGGCGAACCAGAGCAGCCTACGGAAATGCCGTTTACCTTCCCACCGGAGTGGTACCTATTTGCACTTTGACGGGCTTTCGAACTGCTAGGTTGGCCGGAGCAGGGACTGAGCAACGGGAGCTCACCCTGTCACGGGGATTCGAACCGACCTTTCGATTGGCAAGTTCTAGGCTCTGTGGTTTAACCCACAGCGCCACCTGCGTCCCCTAGCCTTAAAGGTAAAGGTAAAGGGACCCCTGACCATTAGGTCCAGTCGCGGCCGACTCTGGGGATGTGGCGCTCATCTCGCTTTATTGGCTGAAGGAGCCGGCGTACAGCTTCCGGGTCATGTGGTCAGCATGACTAAGCCGCTTCTGGCGAACCAGAGCAGCGCACGGAAACACCGTTTACCTTCCCGCCGGAGCGGTGCCTATTTATCTACTTGCACTTTGATGTGCTTTTGAACTGCTAGGTGGGCAGGAGCAGGGACCGAGCAATGGGAGCTCACCCCGGCGTTGCGGGAATTCGAACCCGCAACCTTCCAATCGGCAAGCCCAAGAGGCTCAGTTGTGTAGACTGCAGCGCCACCCGCGTCTGTAATAATAATAATAATAATAATAATAATGAAAGCAATAATAGTAGAATCAGAATTAGTCTGTCTTTTCCCAGCCACTCTGGGTGCCTGGTAGCAAAATAGTGAGAATAATAATAACAACAGGAATCATGTAATGATTTATACCCCTGCAATGCAGAAATCTCATAATAATCACCATCATAATCGGTCTGCCTTTTCCCAGCCACTCTGGGTGTCTGGCAGCAAAATAATAAGAATAATAATTACAACAACAGGAATCATGTTATGATTTATACCCCTGCAATGCAGAAATCTCATAATAATAATAATAATAATAATAATAATAATAATAATAATAATCGGTCTGCCTTTTCCCAGCCATTATTATTGTTAATACTAACAATAATAATATGAATGATATCCTGCCAATCGGCCTGCCTTTTCTCAGCCAAATTATAATAATAATGTTAGGATTTCTCCCCCTGCAATGCAGAAATCTCCCATCATCATCATCATCCTCGACCTGCCTTTTCCCAGCCACTCAATAAGAGCAGCAATCAATAAAAGCAAAACAGAGTTTGGCTCCGGCTCCCCCTGCAAAGGGGGTGGGTGGCTCTCGCCGCCGGCCAATCCCGCGCCGCCACGTCAGCTCAGCCGGGATCCGCCCTTCGCCCGGGATCGCCTCTGCAGCAGCTGCTTATCTGCGCGCCGCAGACGCCGCTGTGAGGAGCCTGGGGTGGAAGATTTCCCTCCCTTGCGACGAATTTCCCTCCCTTGTTTTCTTCTCCATTAACTTCTCTCCTGCCGACCAGATCCCGACCAGATCCCAAGCGGGGAAAGCCCGGAAAAGGTGAGCCTCCTCCCCCATCCCCCAACAATGGCTTCCCTTTGTCTTCCGGCTGGCTGGGCGGCGGCCTTTCCCGAAGGATCGAGGCAGGGGATCTGCTCGGGGCGGGGGGGGGGGGGTCGGGCCCTTCCCGAAGCATTTTTTTGCAATGGATCTTCTTTCTCCCAAATCATTTCGGCAGGGAATCCGCCCTTTCCCAAAGCACCTTTGCAGGGAATCTACTCATTGCAGGGAATCTCCCCCTTGCAGGGGATCTGCCCCTTCCCAAAGCTTTTTCTGGCAGGGAATCTGCTTTTTCCCAAAGCTGGTTTGCAGGGAATCTCACCCTTGCAAGTGATCTGCCCCTTCCCAAAGCATTTTTGAGGGAATCTGCCGTTTCCCAAAGCATTTTTGCAGGGAATCTTTCCTTTCCCAAAGCTTTGCAAGGAATCTGCTCATGGCAGGGGATCTGCCCTTTCCCAAAACATTTTTGGCAAGGAATCTGTCCATTGCAGGGGATCTGCCCTTTCCCAAAGGATTTCTGCAGGGAATCTGCCCCTTGCAAGGGATCTTCCCAAAGCATTCTTGCAAGGGATCTGCTCAGAGCAGGGGATCGGGCCCTTCACAAAGCTTTGCAAGGAATCTGCTTTTTCCCAATGGATTTCTGCAGGGAATCTTTCCTTTCCCAAAGCTTTGCAGGGGATCTGCCCTTTCCCAACGGATGTCTCTAGGGGATCCACCCTTTCCCAAATAAGCTGCGCTGTCAAAAATGGCATTGGCATAAATCTTTTTTTCGCAGCCAAAAAACTGATATTATTTTCAGCTTTTATTCTGGTTTAAAATAGATAGTTCTCAGCTTGCATTTTATCCTGGTTTAAAATATATATAATTTTCAGCTTGCATTTTATCCTTGTTTAAAATATAGAATTTTCAGTTTGCATTTTATCGGAAAAAGGTAAAAGCCGGATCTAGACGGATCCTCGTGAATTCATATGATTTTTTTCATTCAAATTAAATAAAACCACCATGATACTGTAGAGCATGTCTTACTCTGTAGACAGCATCAAAAAAATCACGCATATACTATTTCGTGGGGCCGCAGGGGCGCAAAAACATGGCTAAAAAACATGGATCCTCATGATTTTTGCACAAGACCAGCCCAAAGTCACCATCAGATCACACACCATGGCCCAAAAACGTGGTTTTGAAGCACGGATCCTCATGGATCCTCACGCTTTTTGCATTGGGCCAACCCAAACTCACCGTCAAATCGCACATCATCGCCAGGGGCACAGCCTGCACAACAAAAGACTAGGATCCACGGTTATCTGGCAACGCCATGGACCAAAAACGTGGTTTCAAAGCACAGATCCTCATTATTTTTGCACTAGATCAGCACAAAGTCACCATCGGATCAAACATCATGGCCAGGGGCACAGCATTCACCACAAAAATCACGGATCCACAGCTTACTGGCCATACCATTGCCCAAAAACGTGGTTTTGAATCACGGATCCTCATGGATCCTAACACTTTTCGCATTGGGCCAACCCAAACTCACCGTCCGATCACACGTCATAGCCAGGGGCACAGCCTGCACCACAAAAATCACGGATCCATGGGTTCCTGGCAACACCGTAGCCCAAAAATGTGGTTTTGAAGCACGGATCCTCATGGATGATCACACTTTTTGCATTGGGGGACCCCAAATTCACCCTTTATTCAAATATCTTGTACATAACTACAGATCTGACCACAAACATCATGGATCTAGATGCTACCCTGGATATATTGGCCAATTTTTAGGTGGGTGTGCTGGGATGGAGGAAACGGAGTTGGCTGAATCTCTATCCATTAAAGATGGGCGCCCAATGGCTGGGCCAGAATAATTTCAGTTTGGTTTTCCAGCTCCCAGCTCTTCATGGGGCGCAATAGTCACCTGTAGCTGCCATCAGGAGTCCCGGTGTGATCCTAGATGCTTCTGTCTCTATGGAGGCATTGGTCACAAATGTAGCCAAACTGGAATTTTTGAATCTATGTCAGGTTAGGCGATTGGTACCGTACCTGTCCCTTTCCAACCTAGCCATGGTGATCCATGCAGTAGTCACCTGCAGACTAGACTACTTTAACTTGCTGTACACCTGAGCCGGGGAGGGCAGGGTATAAATGCGAGAGAGAGATAGAGATGCAGGGCTACCCTTGAGACTGCTCCAGAAACTCCAGATGGTCTAAAATGGAGATGCATGAGTTCTTACTTGGACTTTGTGGAGAGCCCACATTCAGTTGGTTGTTCATCAGCTGTTCATCAGCTGTCTCATAGTCGGTTGGTGATCTTAAGGAGTCCAACCCCTCAGCAGCCTGCACTGAATCAGATGCTGGAGCTACTGTTATCTTTTCCTGCAGTCTGGGGAACTTTCTTCCTGATCTACTCTTCTGTCTTTTATTTCATTTCAACTGTGTGAGCTGCAACTGGCAAGGCTTCCCTGGTTCTGGTGGCATGCCGATAGATTTTGTGGCAGCTATAATATGGTAACAAGTCCTGGATGATGAGTGCGCACACAATGTCCCGTACGGACTGTGCATGCATGGCAGACCATATGGTTGCCAGGAGAGTGGCTGCCCATACAGCCTGTACAGCCGCCGTGAGAGGGGCTGCCTGTATGGACGCTACACGAGCAGCAGCCTGTACAGTCGCTGCGAGATCAGCTGCCTGTACAGCTGCCGCAAGAGCGGCAGCCCACACGGATGCCGCACAAGCGGCAGCCAGTAAAGCGACCGTACTGTCACTCTCCCCCCCAGCATGGCACCCTGGGGCACCATCACCCCGCTGCCCCTTCGTATACCTCGTTACCTCATGTTACGGCCGCTTCAGGTTACGTGTTTTTGGGTTGGACGGAACAGCTTACTTCCGGGTTTCGCCACTTTCATATGCGCAGAAACGCCAAATTGCCCCGGCGCCTGCGCAGACGTGGCACTTCAGGATGCGAACGCTGTGGGTTGCGGACGTGCCTCAGTCACGGGTTACGTCTGCAACCCAAGGTTCCACTGTACCAATGTTGTTTTAGGGCTTAACTTGCAGAAAATTTTATTCCTTTATTCATAATTGTTCTCATTGTTCCACTGTGAACTGCTCTTAAAATTTTTGCATCCATTTTGTCATATAAGGTTTTGCTTGTTCGGACTCGGTGTCATATTTGAGTAATAGTTTATAAATTTTACCCAAAAGGAAGAACTCTGTTATGATGGATTCAAATTCTGTCTTTTCACTGATTTAAATGTTTGCCATACAGTCTTTCTTGAATCTGGATATTAGTTGACAGTATGTAAGCAGTTTCATATTTTTTCTCCTCTTTAATGCTTTGGCATGTATTTGATTTGTTCTTGAAGATGAACCATATCTTGGTACAATATATACCGTATTTTTCGCTCTATAGGACGCACCGGACCATAGGAGGGGGAGAACGGGGGGGGGGGGGATTCTCCCCCTATCCGCTCAGCACCTCTCCAGCGAAGCAAAGCCTGGAGAGCAAGAGGGATCGGTGCGCACCAACCCCTCTCGCTCTCCAGGCTTCAGCGAAAGCAACGCGTAGCCTCTGGAGGGCGGAGGGAGCGCTCCCTCTGCGCTTCGGGGGCTTCGTGCTGCTATTTCTGAAGCCAAGGAGCCTGCATTCGCTCTATAAGACGCACACACATTTCCCCTTAATTTTGGAGGGTAAAAAGTGTGTCCTATAGAGCAAAAAATACGGTAATCATATATTCTCCTATCGGCTCTAATAATAATATTGCAGTGATGACATTAACAGTGCAGGTAAGGGCATTTTTGTGATCCTTGCAGTGCAACTCATGATTTTTGTGGTGCAGGCGGTGCCCCTGGCTATGATGTGTAATTTGACGGTGAGTTTGGGCTGATCTAGTGCGAAAATCATGAGGATTCATGAGGATCCGTGTTTTTTAACCACCTTTGTGGGCCACTGTATGGCCAGGAATCCGTGAATCCGAGTTTTCTGTGGTGCAGGCTGTGCCCCTGGCGATGATGTGTGATTTGACGGTGAGTTTGGGGTTCCCCAATACAAAAAGCATGAGGATCCGTGCTTCAAAACCACGTTTTTGGGCCATGATGTGGCCAGGAAGCCGTGGATCCGTGATTTTTGTGGTGGATGCTGTGCCCCTGGACATGATGTGTGATCTGATGGTGACTTTGGGCTGGTCTTGTGCAAAAATCATGAGGATCCATGTTTTTTAACCATGTTTTTGCGCCCCTGCGGCCCCACAAAATAGTGGGTGCATGATTTTTTTGATGCTGTCTACAGAGTAAGACATGGTCTACAGTATCATGGTGGTTTTATTTAATTTGAATGAAAAAATCATATGAATTCACGAGGATCCGTGTAGATCCGCCTTTTACCTTTTTCCTATAGTTCTCAGCTTGCAGTTTATCCTGGTTTAAAATATATAGTTTATCCTGGTTTGAAATATATAGTTCTCAGCTTTTATTTTATCCTGGTTTAAAATATATAGTTTATCCTGGTTTAAAATATATAGTTCTCAGCTTTTATTTTATCCTGGTTTAAAATATATAGTTTATTCTGGTTAAAGATACATAGTTCTCAGCTTGCGTCTTATCCCGGTTTAACATATATAGTTTATCCTGGTTTAAAATATATAGTTCTCAGCTTTTATTTTATGCTGGTTTAAAATATATAGTTTATTCTGGTTTAAAATATATAGTTCTTAGCTTTCATTTTTTTTGCAACAGCAGGAAATAGAAAAGGAAGGAAGGAAAGAGGGAAGGAGGAAAGAGGGAGGGAGGAAGGAGAAGGAAGGAGGGAGGGAGGGAGGAAGGAAGGAAGGAAGGAAGGGGGACAAGAAAGAAAGAGGGACAAAGGAAGGAGGGAGGAAAAGGAAGGATGGATGGAAGGAGGGAAGGAAGGATGGCAGGAAGGAAGGAAGGAAGGAAGGAAGGAAGGAAGGAAGGAAGGAAAAGGAAACAGAGGAGCAGGGAAGGAAGGAAGGAGGGGGGAGCGAGGGAAGGAGGGGAGGGAGGGAAGGAAGGAAGGAAGGAAGGAAGGAAGGAAGGAAGGAAGGAAGGAAAAAAAAAATCCTGGTTTTCCACTGGTGGTTTCAAAGATAATCTCCTTTTCCAATTGGATGTGATTCTGGTT